>NW_022103920.1:26847020-26863661 GCF_000313985.2 Echinops telfairi
CATCCCCTCCAATAAAATAATTTTTGAAAAAAGAAAGAAAACACTATAGAACATAGTTCTACTATGCCATATGTGGGGTTTCCATGAGTTGGAAATGATTCCACAGGAGCAGGTGTGGTGTGCAGTTTAAAGTAGTAAAATCCATCTTGATTAGCTTTCCTTCATGATATTTTTAATACTATAAGCACTAGGCAACAGATATGGGAAACTGAATCAATATGGACACCTTCCAAAAAGAGAAAATACTTTCCAAGAAAAGTAAAATGTTCATGCATATTGTAAAATAATTATTTCCTCATTTACCAAGGGGGACTAGGTGGCACAAAGAGTTAAGTGTTCAACCACTGACCCAAAACTTGGCAGTTCAAACCCATCCCTGTGTATTTTAGAAGGCATGCCTGGGGATCTGCTTCCGAAAGTTACAGCCTTGAAAACCTCAAGGAAAAGCTCTACTCTGCATGCAGATCACCATGAGTCACACTTCACAGCAATTACGAAGAGGAAAATGCAAAAAGATAAGACATCTCCCCCAAAATTCTACTGTATAGGAAATATTTGAAAATAAATATTAAATGTCTAAATGTGAAACTAGAATACCATATGTTAAATGTTGCTGAAATGATTATCTAGCTATTGAAATAAAATTAGATTCTCAGTCCAAGCCTAGTGCAACTTCCAAATATGAAGATAAGAGCAATAATAATAAAGGAAACTATTGATCAGAAATGTTTGCTGACTGACCTAACATGATACAAAAGGCAGGGGGGAAAAAAAGCTACCATTAGAGGAAAGCATCATCGTGAGGAATACATTTTAAACAATGAAGTAATCATCTATATAAATTGATATACAGAGAACAATATCTATTTCTAAATGTAGGGACTCATTTGCCTCCGTATTTAAACAAAAGAATCTTGGGCTAGGTCATTATTGCTTGGAGTTTTACTCTCACAGGTACTTTTGCCTTATTTTATTCTTGCACCAGCCGGAAGTTAAAAGGGCACAGTATGAATCTTGGCAGATTCAAATGCTCTGTCAGGTCCTCCTGAGGGGCCATCTGGACAAGGAGTCTCAGCAGCTACAAGTGCTTCCTCCCATCCGGGCTGACAACTTTAATAGAAGCATCTTTGCAGCGATTGCACAATCTATGAGCAAGCGTAACAAGAAGGAGGTCAGTCACAAATCTCAGCACAGAGTTAGGGTGTTTTCCATTCCAAAGGTCTTTAAAGAATGGGATACTGAGCCAGAATCAGCAGAGACTGGTTGACAGCGGCGGGACGTGCCCTCATACATAATGAAAGCGTCAATAGGCAGCAGAGGCATGCACGAGGCATACAGCCCCCCTCTTATTCTGAGCAGTCCTGCTGCAGCATGTCTTAGCTGGAAGCTGTATAATTCATTTGCTCACAATCCATATCCAGAAGCCAAGATTGCCTCAAACTTCAAAAATACTGAAAACACATGCCTCCACGGGTAAGAAAATATTGACTCTAACCACTTCTCAAACTAAGCCTTAACTCTTTCATGATCAAATTATTTTCAGATTTGAATGATTTAATTGATACCAAGTGTTTTCAATAGTGCAAGGCAGGCTAAAATCAAGAAAAAGTGTTTAGATAATATGAATTTGTATACAGTTATATGAGACACATGTGTCCAATGTGCAGTCTGGTGTCAGGATTGATAAGAGGAGATCCATTTCTTCATATTCACAAAGCTTTGCAGGACTCTTCCATGTAGCCTGTACTATGATTGTCATGACAGCTTCCCCAAAAAGCTGAGAAAATGAAACTATCGGTGGTCAAGGGAAGCAGGGACTCCACAAGGTTCACAGAAAATTCCATTATCATGAAATTCCATTTGTCCATGAACTTGTTGAAGTACTTATCATGTCTTACGTGTGGGCAAAACTTAGGAAGGAAAGCAGGAAAACATTGTAATGAAAGACTGAGTGATATTGCAATAGTTGTGTTTTGTGTCCACTTGCCTGGGCCAGGATTCTCAGTGGTTTGGTACTTAACACCCCATGACCTGACTTAACACAGGTAATAACTATTCATCAGTAGTAAGATTAATGTGGGCTGGAACAAGCTTTCTCAAGTCCTGTCTCCAATATAAGTAGATGGTGTCAGAAGGTTTGCTTGCTTGCTTTTCCCTGGATCTGAAATCTCCATCTGGCTCATCAATCTCTGGTTCTTAGACGTTAAAGGAATGACCTGCCATATGGCTGCTTTTCCAGGGAATTGTCAGTCGTCTGCTGTCTTACCTGCCGACCTTGCATTTATGGTCTCTGCAGCCATCAATCTGTTCCTTTCCTGCCAATCTTGGGCCCTTCAGCACCCACAGGTACATGAATCAAGAGAGGCCTTCAGACTAACATTGGACCTTGGATGTAGAACCTTCTCAGACTTAGATTTGCCCACTTCTACAATTCTGCGAGCCATGATCTTGATAAACATTCTTTATCTATGTACATTTTTCAGATACTGCAAGTCTAAACAAAGGAATCAGAACATTGTTGGAGACGGTGCCAAGGATGGGCCACTCAAATCCAAGGGCACTCAATTGTGACTGAGGAGAAGTTGATTTCTCATAGTGGACTTGACTATGATACTTGAATCAGGTAAAACCAGTTGGAGTGGAGCCTTCGAGATTCTAATTGGCTGATGGGGTACAGCTCAAGGCAACGAGAAACAACTGCAAAAATCTACTAATGATGATCCCTTGGGATGTCCAAAGTATGAATCTAGGAAAATTGGAAGCTGTCAAAAATAAAATGGACCACATAAAGATCAATATCTTAGGCATTAGTGAGCTGACATGAACTGGGATTGGCCATTTTGAATCAGAAAATCATACAGTTTACTATGCTGGGAATAGTAACACAATCAAGAGAAATGGAGTAGAAAGGAACTTGTTAAGCCCATCCTGAAGCACAATGTTTTCTGTGAAAGGATTTTATCTTTCTGTCTTCAAGGAAATCCAATCAATACAACTATTATTAAAATGTATGCAACAACCATAAAAGCACGTGTTGAAGAACTAAAAGAATTCTACAGTGACTTCAGCAGGAAATGTAATCAAGGTGCTTTGAAAATTCTTGGTAATTGGAATGCCAAAGTTAAAAACGAAAAGGAAGAAACAGTAGATGGAAAATATGGAATTGGTGATAGAAATGCAGCTGGAGACCGCATGATAGAAGTTTGCAAAGCTAATGGCTAGTTCAAAACAAATACCTTTTATTTTAAAACAACATAAAAGGTGACTATACCCCTGTGCTTTCCCAGATGGAATGCGCAGAAACCAAATTGACCACCTCTAGGGGAAGACATGATGGAGAAGCTCAGTATCTGCAGCTAACACTAGAGCAGGGTTGACTGTGGGGCAGACAGGCCATCCATTGCTCAATTTGTAACTTCAGAACACAGCTGAAGAACATTAAAACAAGGCCACAATAATGAAAATACAAACTTGGGTCTACCCCACCTGAATTTTAATGACAATTTTTGACATATCAACTGAAATGCTTCAGGAAACTGAAGAAACACTGGAAGCACTCATTTATCTTTGCCAGGATATTTGAAAGAAAGCTACTTCACCAACGGACTGTAGGAGAACCATATTTCCAAATAAAGGTGATCCAACAGAATTCTCAAACTATATGGCAATGTCAATGATATCGCACACGAGTAAAATTTTGCTAAGATCACCTACCAATAGCTTCAGGAGTCCATTGAACAGGGAACTACCAGAAGTTCAGGCGGATTCAGAAGAGGACATGGAGCAAATGATATCATAGCTGATGTCAGGTGGATCTTGGCTTAAAACAGGGAAGACCAGAAGGGTATTTACTTGTGTTTCATTGACTGTGCAAAGGCATTGGACTGTGCGGGCCATAATAAACTGGATAACCTTGAGAAGAATGGAAATTCCAGAGCACTTCACTGAGAGCCTGTACATGGATCAAGAGGTATTTCTGTGAACAGAACAAGGGATTCTGCATGGCTTCACATCATGAAAGGTTTGTGACAGTGTTGTGTCCTCTCACCATATTTGTTCAATCTTTATGCTGAGAAAATCATAGAGAAGCTAGATTATATGAAGGAGAATGTGGCGTCAGATTTGGAGGAAGGATTATTAACACGTTGTGAAATGCAGATTATATGATCTTGCTCGCTGAAAGTGAGGAGGATTTGAAGCACTTGCTAGTGAAGATCAAGGATTGTCACCTTCAGTATGGATTACAACTGAATGTAAGGAAGCCCAAAGTTCTCACAAGTGGACCAATAGATAATATCATGATAAATGGAAACAAGGTTGAAGTTGTCAAGGATTTTTTCTTGCTTGTATCCAAAATTAATACTCATGGAAGTAGCAGTCAAGAGGTTAAAAGACACGTTGCATTAGGTAAATCTACACAAGACCTCTTTAGAATACTGAAGAGCAAGGATATTACTTTGAGAATTAAGGTATGTCTGACCCAAGCCCTGATATTCTCCATTGCATCATACGCATGCGAAAGTTGGACATTGAATAAGGAAGATCGTAGAAGAGCAGGTGTGTTTGAATTGTGGCACTTGAGAGGAATGTTGAAGGTACCATGGACTGCTAAAAGGTCCAACTGATCTGAACTGGAGAAAAGAAAGCCGGAGTGCTCCTTGGAGCAAGGGTGGCAAGCGTGGCAAGACTTCATCTTACACACTTTGGACATATTGTCGGGAGAGACCAGTCCCTGTAGCAAGACCAGGTTTGATAAAGGGAATGAGGCATCAAAAAAAGAGGAAGGCCTCCAACAAGATAGATTGAAATAGTGTTGGCATCAAGGGGCTCAAGCACAGGAACAACTGTGTGATGGCCCAGGGTGGTGCAGGGATTCCTTGTGCACTGTACAGGGTTTCTATAGGTCAGAGCTGACTCCATGGCACCTGATAACAACAACACATATGTGCACATACAAGCTTCCCTGGTTTTCCTCTCTAGACAATCTAGTCTAACATAGATGCATAGCACAGTTATATAGGGAAATGATGAAAACCATAAAGATTACACTTGGATCCTAATTTTCACTAAAATAGCTAGATGGCCTATTGTCTGATCATCAACTTGGAATTCTCATTTTTTATGGACTGCACTATGTACCCCCCAATGTTACAGGGGAACACTAACTCTACACCTACAAATGTGACCTTCTTTGGCAATAATTCATTTGGACTAATTTTGGTTATTTGAAGAGAAACCAAAACCAAATCCACTGCCATCACATCAAGACTGATTCACGCTACCCTCCAGGACAGGTTTTCAAGTCCATACATATTATCAGGGGCAAACTGTCATCATGTCTATGATGCTACAACACAAAGGGATAAATTCAGCTTTTTTCCAGCGGGTGTTTATTAATGATCACGATTTGTTGAAGAATATTATTACTTCGAAAATGAATTGACCATAATGTGAGGGCCGCTGTCATGACACCCAGTTTTACAAATAGACCTTTATGTGAATAGGACACCTTCAAGCTCAGGGAATTGCATGCTTCCCTACCCTGCCTTTTGTTTTTCCTGGCCTTTTTCATGTACCTTGTGCTCATGCTAAATGTATCAATACTGTATAGTTTGGATTAATCGGAGAAGGTATACATGTGCTTGCAACATTTCCCATGGAATACTTGTGCCAATGGAGTGAACCCTGGGTCACACTTGACCAACCTAAGTTAATAGATATTTTTCAACCATAATGGAATCAAGCCAGATAATAAATAACAGGAATACATCAATCAAGCAAATACAATAACAACAAAAATCTTGACATACTTGAAAATGAAACATTACACTTCTCAGTGCTCAATGGGTCAAAGAGAACAATCATAGAGACTTTTAAAAAATGAAATGCAACATATCAAAATGTATGTATTCTGGATAAAGTCATCAGAGGGAATTTTATAGGAGTAAATAACATGCAGGACTAAGGGTATCAAATAAATAATTTAAGTGACAGCATGAAGAAACTCGAAACTACAAAAAGATCAAGACAAAAAGATGAAAATAAGAGCAGAAATCCATAAAATAAATAGCAGAAAGACAATAGCATGAATTAATAAAGCCAACAGCTACTTTTTTCCAAAATTTCAATAAAATTAATTATTCTCTGAAAGACAGTATGTGGTAAAAATGCACAGAACTAAATACCCACACACATAAGTATAAGTGAAACTGGAGACATCAAAATGAGGTCGAAGGATAGTTCCAATATCTGTATCTGGATTGTAAAATTATACTAGGCTTGCAAAACTTTACCATTGGTGGAAATGGGCAAAGTGTACTCAGGGTTCGCTTTTTATTATAATTTTAATTAAACATTATGAGTATTCGGAATAAAACTTTAAACCCAGAAATAATGAAATCTGAATAGATCAATTTTGTTTCAAAAAGGTAATATTTAATATTGTTTATATTTCTAGACTAGCAGATAGTTAATAACTAGAAAATGTCTTGTATACTCACTGCTATCACCTGGATTCTGACTCATGGTGATCCTATGGGATTTAACAGAACCACCATTTGAGTTTCCAATGCTGCAACTATTTAGAGGAGCGGTAGGCCCGATCTTTTTCTCCTGAAGGAGCTGGTGGGCTGAAATGCTGGCATGGCCATTAGCAGTCCAGTGAGATCACTCACCATGCCATCTGGCCTCTTGTACTCTAGGATGGTGTCCATCATTTCCTGATGACCACGTGTCAATTGAGTACAGATAGTTTCAAATATTTCCCATGGATGTCTGTGTTATAATTTTGATCTTTATGATCCATTTAAGCATGTTCTATCTTTAATACTTTCTGCTTTCTTTTAGACTGCTTTGTCTGTTTTATTTTGTTATTCTTGTTACTTTGTTTGTTTGGTTGGTTGTTTGGTTGGTTTTCCATATGGGAAATCCAGGAGAGAGAAATCTATAGTGACAACAACTGGGTAATAGTTTCTTGGAGATAAGGCAGGATAGGTTGGGGGGAAATGGGGAGCTAATTAGGATGTGTACAAGAATCAAAAATGTGTTCCCAAACTGCTTGTACAACTCTTCTTGATGTGATTGAACTATTTGATTGTATGAAATGTGAACTATACGGAAAAAACTGTTGAAAAAAACTCTTCCTCTTTTTTGATATGCCCCTCCACTTTACAAAGCATGATGTTACTTTTCTAGGGACTGGTTTTGCCTGATAATCTGTCCAAAATATATGAGATAAAAACCTCACCATCCTTGCCTCGAAGAACATTCTGGCTGTACTTATTCCAAGACAGATGTTTGTTCTTTTGGCAGTCCATGGTACCTTCAATGTTCTTTGCAGCATCATAATTCAAATGCATCAAAAGTTGTGAAAGTCCAACTTTCACAAGCATATGAGGAAACTAAACATGACGTTGTTTAGGTCAGATACACCTTAGTTCTCAGAGAGACAGCCTTGCTCTTCAACACTTGTGCAGTAGATTTACCCAGTGCAATGCATCTTCTGATCTCTTGACTACTGCTTTCGTAAACATTGATTGTATGTCCTAGTAATACGAAATCCTTAAAAACTTCAACATTTTCTCCATTTATCATGATGTTACCTATTGATCCAGTTGTGAGAAGTTTTGTTTTCTTTACATTAAATTGGAATCCAGACTGAAGGCTGCAATTCTTGATATTCATCAGGAGTGCTTCAAGTCCTCCACATTTTCAATAAGCAAAGTTGTGTCACCTGCATATCACAGGTTGTTAACAAGCCTTCCTCTGATTCTGATGCTGTGTTCTCCTTCATATAGTCCAGCTTCTCTGATTGTTATTCCGCATAGAGATAGTGCTGCCTCTCCTCTTGAATTTCTCACTCAGCATAGTAAACAATATGATTGCCTCATTCAAAATGGCCCATATCGATCCATTTCAGGTCACTGATGCCTAGGACATTGATCTTTATGTGGTCTATTTCATTTCTGGTGACTTCCAATTTTCCTAGATTCATACTTTGTACAATCCATGTTTCAATTATTAGTAGCTATTCACAGCTGTTTCTTCATATTTTGAGTGGCACCCCATCAGCAAATGAAGGACCCACAGGCTTTACTCCATGTATGTCATTATGTTCAACCACACTGAGATGACTTCGAGTGCCTGCCAACCTGCAGGATTCGACTTCTGGCACTATTTCTGACAGTACTCTGCTGCTTTTCATGAGGTTTCTAATGTCTGACAATATTCCACTGCTATCCATATGGTTTTCAGTGGCTAATTCCTCTAAAGTTGACAGCCGATTCATCCTTTATGGTCTTTTCTTAGTGAGGAAGCTCTACTGAAACCTGTTCCTCTTGAGACTCTGCTAGTATTTGAAATACTGGTGACATCAGAGCATAGAAACCATAACAGTACGGCAAACAGACAAATAGTGAAATACCACAATCAGATTACTTTAACACAAAGAAATGTAATATCTCACAATTTAGCAGGCTAAAATTCTAAATCTGGCCACTAGTTGAAGGGAATGTTTTCTATGTAAACTCTGGAGGAAACTTTGTCTCCTTTCAACTTATATAGGACCAGCATTCCTTGGAGTTCTCCATGAGTCTTGGCACCAGTGCTCCTCAACCTTCCTAATTTCACGACCCTTAGGTTGTGGTGACCTCCCAACCATATAGGGAAATAGATCTATGTGCATTTAATTATAGGTTTATTATTAAGGTCGTAGATGGACATTGGGCCGCCACTCAAATACTTCCTCAATACAAGAACATATTGTTCTATTAAACTGGCATTCCATGATGCTCACCTTCCCAACACGATCATTGAAAACAAAGCAGTGCACAAGAAAATGTGGTGAAGAAAGCTGATGGTGCCCAGCTATCAAAAAATATAGCATCTGGATCTTAAAGGCTTGAAGGTAAACAAGAGGCCATCTAGCTCAGAAGCAACAGAGCCCCCGTGGAAGCACACCAGCCTGTGTGATCACAAGGTGTCGAAGGGATCAGGTATCAGGCATCAAAGAACAAAAAAATCATATCATTGAGGATGAGGGACAGTGGGGAGTGGGGATCCAAAGCCCATCTGTAGACAACTGGACATCCCCTTACAGAAGGGTCACAGGGAGGAGATTAGCCAGTCAGAGTGCAGTGTAGCAATGATGAAGCATACAACTTTCCTCTAGTTCTTAAATGCTTCCTCCCCCTCCCCACCAAACCACTTCATGATACCAATTCTACCTTACAAATCTGGCTAGACTAGAGAATGTACATGGGTAGATAGGAACTTGAAACACAGGAAATCCAGGAAGGATGATCCCTTCAGGACCAGTGGTGGAAATGGTGATACTGGGAGAGTGCAGGGAAGGTGGAGTAAAAGGGGGAACCGGCTATAATGATCTACCTATAACCCATCCCTGGGGGACGGACAACAGAAAAGTGGGTGAAGGGAGAGGTCAGACAGGGCAAGATATCAAAATAATATAATTTATAAGTTATCAAGGGTTCAAGAGGGAGGAGGAAGTAGTGAGGGAGGGGAAAAAATAAGGAGCAGATACCAAGGGCTCAAGTAGAAAGCAAATGCTTTAAAAATGATGATGGCAACAAATGTAAAAATGTGCTTGACACAATGTATGTATGTATGGATTATGATAAGAGTTATATGAGCCTCCAATAAAATGATTTTTTAATTGTTTTCATTGCTACTTCATAACTGTAATTTTGCTACTGTTATGACTCGGGCGATCTCTGTGAAAGGGTGGTTCGACCCCCAAAGGGGTCACGACCCCCAGGTTGAGAATCTCTGCTTGACAGCCACTTTCTCCAGAGTCTAGGAGATCCTCAGTGCATAGCCCTCCCCTGCTGGAAGTTCTTTCTTAGTGAGACTGAGGTCCCACCTCTGCGGACTTTGCAGACTTCTCTCTCCTCTTTTCTTGTAAGATAAAAGGTAATGCAGGTCGTACCCTAAAGAAACACCTTTTACATAGGACTAGAAAGAGTGGTTACTTGTGTATATATACATATACATATGCTTATCTGCATATATACATATTTACATATGTATGTGTGTATATATGTATGTGTTTGTGTATATATACATAGCATACATATAATGTTACATTATTACATAACTTCCAAATCACTGGAAACCATGTGCTAGCCAAGTTGACATATATATATTTGGCAGATGAAAAATTCAATTCATGATACTCCTAGACCCCTTTGAAGTTGTAGTAACAGCCTCATATTATGACTGTCATGGTAACATCATTCATTTGTTTATTTTGTTTGAATTCTGCTATAGATGGCCATTTTCATTCTTGCTCTCTCTTAAGAAATTCATCTTCTTCAAAGTATGTATAATTATATTTCATGCCCAAATTCTCAAAGCATAATATATTTGGGGCACTTCTTGTATGTGCATCCATTGTTTTTGGTTTTTTTTTTGTTTGTTTGTTTGTTTTGTTTTTATAATGTTGTGGCACTCCCACTCATAGTGAGCCTATGCACAACAGAACTAAATGGTGTGTAGTCTTGCAGCATTTTCATGATTATTTCCATGGCTGAGCCCTTTGGTACAATCACCATGTCAATTTCACGCCAGTGAGATTTTTCAGGGGGTGAGTTGGGTTTCCCAAGTGTCAAGTTGGTTGGACCACGATTCTCAGAGCTGATGCAGACAGAAAGTCTTCCTCTATAGCTGGAGACCTTAATTTGGATTTTTTTTAAACCTATGAAATTGTGAGAGAATAAATCCTTTTGTTAAAACCATCCCCTTGTGCTATTTATGTAACCAAAAAGCTGGTTGCCACTGGGTCAATTCTGACAGATAGTGACCTTAGAGGAAGGGATAGAAAAACCACTTGTGGGTTTCCAAAATTATAAGTCTGTGAGGGAATAGAAAGCCTCATCTTGCTCCTGTATTTAAGTTATAAAAGCAATAAAACTAAGATAAAGGCCCTTTTTTCCCCACTGACCCCTATGTCATTTTCCAGGCCTGTTCCTTTCTGATAATATGTCTTAAGTATATGAGAGAAGCCTCGTGGTCCTTGCTTCTGAGGCGCGTTCTGAATGCACTTCTTCCAGGACACATTTGTTCGTTCTTCTGAAAACACAAACCAAACTCCTTGCCACCGAGTCTATTCTGATGCAGCAAACCTACAGGGAAAGGTAAAACTGTCCCCTTGTGGGCAGCAGCTGAGCCTGTAGTCCACTGTGACATTGGGCCTCCTCCTGTGTCTGCCAGTTCATGGTATGTGCAGCGTTCTTAATTACAGTTTTCAAGCTATTTTACTCTATCATCTGTCACTAATCTCATTTAAAAGACCTTGGAATATTTATTTCAAACTGCATTTCACAGCAGAAAAACCATACATCATTTACTGCTCATTTGCACAACAATTCTAATTGCAAAAGCATCCTTGGAGCACTGTTGGGTAAACATTGGACTACTAGCCGCAGGGCCAGTGGTTCAAAACCACTAACGGCTCTTCAGGAGAAAGGTGAGGCTGTCTGCTACCAAGGCAATTCACAGTCACAGAAGGCCTGTCCAAGGTTGCTATGGGTTGATGTACTCAGACATGTTATTTCCTGGCAGATAATTATACTCTTGCCACTTAGAAGAGCAACAGTATGGTATAATCATTATAACCATACACGTTGAGATTCCAAAAGTAAAAATTTTTTCTAGATCAGATTTAGTAGATAGCCAAATATGTTTAATGTTTAAACAGGAATGGGTAAAGTATTAAAATTAGTACAGAGTGACTACTCTTATTGCTAGTATAATAAAAAAACTTGAGCTATGTTCCAAATGTGTCTCCAATAAGTTGTCATACTTCAAAAATAATTAAGGACAAAAATGTGAATAAGCTTGTGACACTCTAATAAATTGTGATTTAACTGGTTTAAAATACAGTCTGAACTTTGGAAATGTTACTCTTAAAATTTCCCTATGTAATTATAATGTGCAGGCAATCATTCTTATTTTGAAAATTTCCCATTCACCTGAAGGAAGAAAAATTTCATAGTCATTAATGATAATGCTAATTCTATAATGAAACAAAACCAACCTTTCATTCCTTTCTGTAAATAGAAATCAGTAGGCATTCCCTTAAAGTTTCTAGTGAGGTTTATTGTTGCATGAACATCCTCAGTTAAAGAAATCCTTAAAAAGGCATTTTATGTTTGTTATGACTTGAATAGTTTACCTTGTATTATGTTTAATTTTAAAATATTATCAAATATTACACAACAAAAAAGGAGCCCAAATAGGCCATAGCCTTATTGTTGAGGTCTCTTTGATAAGCTGCCTATCAGATGTCAGAAAGTGGAAAACCTACATTAAATAGAAACTTGAATTCTGAGAATTCTAGTCCCTAATTTATATCCCTACCTAATTTACTCAATCAATAAATCAGTGACTTATTTTTTCATTCATTTATTCATGTATTCATTCGGTCAAATGTTTTATCTTTAATCACTGATTTATATGTAAAATGTATACAATGCTGAAGGAAAAAAATAAACGAAATAAAGTATGCATTTTTTTTTAAATTATGCTTTGTCATAACAATTATATTTCTCATAAATCATCTAAGGGGAAGTGGTCAGATGTACACGAACTATATATGTATAGACAAACACATAAGGATTCAGCGCCTGCATCCTCCAGAGTGGCCAGCAATTACTTCTGTGTAGTCTCTTCTTTGTCTCCAAGCCCCACTGAAACCTCACTGGGGTGATCCTGGGGGCACTTGAAATGCTGGTGACATGGCTTCAAGCCACCACAGTATGACAAACGGACAGACCTTGGACATCATCTCACAGACTTTGGACATGGCGAAGGATCTCATGCTTAGTAAAGTGGAGGGGCGGCAAATAGAGGAAGCCTTGAACAAGATGGATTGACACAGTGGCTGCAACAACGGGCTCACGCATATGAACCCTGTGTGGAGGACACGGGACTGAGCAATGTTTCCTCGGTGGTCATAGGGTTGCTATGGATTGGAACCAACTCGGTGGCACCTAACAACAACAACAACAGCAACAACAGCAACAACAACACACATACATTTAAAAAAATAGAGTAACCCAAATTTAGCTTTAGAGACTAAATGTCTCCTAATGAGGGAACAGCAAGTTCTTTATTCCATCTCTCCCTGCCTTTCTATTTTATGTAATGAACATGGGTTGCATTTGAAATCAGAAAAATAAGAGAAATCCAGATGAAAGAGTATCAAGCTCTCAAGGACATGCCCACCAATCTGAGGATCAGTAAGACCCCTCCTCCTCCTCTCAGTCCTGCTTCAGGCTACAGATCTGCTGTAGGGAAGGGATGCTTTCTGCCCTCCCCTTCACCCCTACATGCCTTATCTCTATTTATTAATGGCAGGTATGTTTCTTGCTATGTTTAAACCTGAAAAAGCAGAGATGTAGGGGGACAGACAGGGCCTATGTGGCTAGGTAGATTGATACTTTGGGGCCTTAAGGATAGTTAGAGGCCCACCTGGGACAGCCTGGCACGTGAGAGAAGACCACTCCGCCTCTCACTAATATGTGCCTGTGTTCCTCACGTACCTCTTGCTGGACCGTCTTTCAAACATTTCCTCTGGGCTGGGTGGAAGCATTTCTAATATGGTATGTTTTGCGACTCCTTCCATAGCCCCTGAGCATTGAGTGTTGTACAGGTCCTTCTGACATGATCACTCAACATTCACTGTGACCCGATTGGACATGACACACAATGTCAATCCTCATAGGAATTTCGCTCTCCTGTGACATGTGGTCCACATGAAACACTCCCCCACACTGTCCTGATCTTAAGCCAGCGGTTCTCAACCTGTGGGTTGTGACCCCTTTGGGGGTCGAATGACCCTTTCACAGGGGTCACCTGATTCATAACAGTAGCAAAATGACAGTGATGAAGTAGCAATGAAAATAATTGTATGGTTGGGGGTCACCACCATATGAGGAAGGTTGAGAACCACTTCTCTAAGCAAACAACCTGATTCTGGGGCAGGAGTGTTTGTGCTCTGAGTTTATCACCTAAGCTACTGGCCAGTCTTCACTTGCCCCTTGTCCACTATCCATTTTGATTTCCTCAGCTGTGAGTTAGGCTTCTAATACTCATATTTTCCAATAGGAAACCCATTTCAAGCTCTTTGAAGGTCTTGTGATTTTAGGTTGTACCTCCCCATTCCCTTATGGAGGGGCTAGATTAGAGCAACAATTTTTTTTGTCCATAGATTTTTTTCCCATCTTATATCTTTTCATGACCGCTAACCCCTCTTATGGAACCTTGGTGGAGCAGTGGTGTGCATGTTGGGCTGGTAGCTTTAATGTGAGTAGTTCCAGAGCCAGCAGCCACTCTTCAGGAGACAGACAAGGCCCTCAGCTCTTGTGAAGAAAGATTCAGAGTCTGGGAACCCTGTAGCAGGACGCTATGAGTTACATCTGGGGCTGTGTCCGTGAGCTCAGGCAGGGCACAGGACTGTGCCGCTGTTTGCTCTGTTGGACGTAGGGTCCCTATGGGCTGCTAGAGGTGCCAACTCAGTGGTACCTAACAACAACATTGGTCACAATTTAATTGATAGCAGTGGGTTAATTTGGGTTAAAGCCTTCTTACAGCCTTCATCCAGTTGATGGTTCCAGCAGGACATGTGGAAGAACTTTTGGAATTTAAAACGTGCTGCAAATGTATAGAAGTGACCTGCTTCACACATGCAAACTTTGTTACTCTATGCTAAAGGGAACTAAAAAGTCATTCAAACTGGTAAGACGGTGTCTGGTGCCCACATCCTGTTCCAAGCACAGTACGTGTCAGCAATAGACATAATGCTCTGGGACCCTAGAGGCAGCCTCTGGGTTACAAATAAGATTTGTCCCCAAATGTGTCTTTTATAGGAACAAGTAGACACAGTTCTTATTTAGCCTCAAATGAAAGCTCAAATCCTTTCAACGATTTAAAAGCTGCATGTGGAGCAAGTGAGAGTGTCTATGATACAGAAGCTGAAGCTGAAAAGTGCTCCTTTAATCATTTCAAAGTGAGGGAAAATGTATATAAAAATAGAGGGCAAGTACTCCCTCAACTCCCTGCTATGGGGTTGACTCCAACTCATAATGACCCGACAGGACAGGGTGGAACCGCTCGCGAGTTGCCAAGGGTATGAACCTTTATAGAAACAGAACACCTCATGGTGGGGGCAACGTTGTTTTCTCCGTAGGCACCCGGGACTGGACCACCACCTTCCACAGTTCAGGCAAGACCCATGGGAGATGGCTCCACTGCGGGGAAGGATGATACAGTGGCTGGGGTGACTCTGACCTGAGATAAGATGGACACTTGGTTCCTGGGCTCTGCTAAAGTTGCCAAAATGAAGCAGTCTGCAAAGTATCAGTTACTTCGTGTTCCTGACTTGACCCTCTCCTCAAGTCGGTGAACAGCGTGGCTGGTGTATGGGTGTTTCTTTGTATGCCCTCCAATAATTGTCAACTATCCCTTTGTGTAGAAACCTGTTACGAGACCCAGACCACGTGACAAGGAGTGTATCCAAACCTGCCTTGAACTATGTTACAGACTCTGGAGTGTCTGTGCTTCAGGGTCCCCCGCACCCCACCTCGGCTTTCCCTTTATCTCTTATCTATAGGTTTTCTGGTTGCAGATCA
Organism: Echinops telfairi; assembly: GCF_000313985.2. Taxonomy (NCBI): domain Eukaryota; kingdom Metazoa; phylum Chordata; class Mammalia; order Afrosoricida; family Tenrecidae; genus Echinops; species Echinops telfairi. Next base: position 26,862,671 of record NW_022103920.1, read on the forward strand.
TGCCCTCCCGAGCCAGTTCATCTTTGAAGAGAGCTGGACTGGTTAATCTTACAGCTCTTCTTTCGCCAGCAGAGCACCCTGTGGTTTTGAACTGTTGACCCTGGAACAACCCACTATGTACCCAGGGCTCCGAGAATGGCTGCTGGGAAAATGATGTTCATTTTGACTGGTATGTGAGCAGTTAAATAAGCAAGCACTGACCTAGGAAAATTGGGAGTTCTGAAACATTTGGAACTTAGGTTTGTGATAATTACAGAGTGAAGGAAGAGAGAAAAGTAAAAGTAAAATACATCAGCCCAGACGTCATTCAGTGAGTAGGTGAACGTTGTGGGTTGGATCAAGGAAGATTTGAGAGAAATGTGGATTGCTTTCATTGAACTTGGTCACTGTTTCTGTGTGAATGTTTGCTAGTTCTGAGGGAGACTGAGCAGGACTGAGAGAAAAGATGTGAGAATACATTGCAGGCTAATAGTTAAAAGTATGTCTGTAAGGGGATTCATAAAGCTATGGTAAAACCATAGTTCCACATGATTGTTTATTTGTCTGTTTGAGAGAAACATATTGCATTCTGTTGTTCTCAGTATGTCTTGACATTTTCACGATTCTGAATTATTTTTATAGAACATCTCTTAAGGAAAACATTGGCTATTTATACCTGGAGAGTCATTGGATCCAATGAATCCTTTGTTGGGGCTGCCAATGACAGGTTCCCTATGGCACAAGGTTGTAGAGACGCGTGCTGTTTAACAAGCTCCCTGATGGGTTCTTTAAAGCAGCCCTCAGAGGGAAAGAGGCTGTCTCAGACAGGAGGACATGGTGCTGCTGGTTATTTATTAAGAAAGCAAAATTTTATCCCCGTGGGGTTTAGTGATTTCTCAAATCTTCTCAATTTAGCGACTTAGGTGCAATAAAATCAACTAAGTTAGAAGCTTGTTCCTCCCTCAATGCGTTCTTCAAAATCATCATACTTTATTATTTGCCGATGACTCTG
>NW_022103920.1:26864024-26903436 GCF_000313985.2 Echinops telfairi
AAAAAAAAAAACAGAACAAAAGATACATTTTCTGAAACTCTAGAACACTAAGGAGAAATATTACAGCAGTATACTGGTGTTTTTTTTTAATAAACAAGTTCTGTGTGTGAGTGAGAGAAGTGAGATACTTATTTTATTGTATTAAGCTGTCTACTTATCATATTTTGTCATGATTTTCATACCTACAGGCATTAACTCAGCAGGCAGATCCTTTCCAGACTATTTTTCGTGATTTTATACATGAATGGAAAGAACTCAGTTTCACTCTGTCCTCTAAGAGTATAACTGTATATTTGAATGTCAAATATACTTTGTGACTCTGAATGTTGATTATTGAAAAGACTATATTTTGTATTCACTGATAAAACAAAAGATTGACTAGAAACAGACATTGATTAAAGTCTGGCTCTCTCATCTACAACTGCATGACCAGGGAGTCAGGTCACATCTGTAAGTCTTGAGTTTCTTTATTAAAAATAAATTTTAATATGCTTTTATAATTTTATTAGAATTATGGATTATTCTTGCAAGTTAATAAAAATGATGCCAGTCATACCAGAAACGCCAAATAAAAGGTGGTGTTTATAAGTTTATACCTGGATACATCAGCAGACTTTCAGAAGCAAATGTCCAGCCCATTCTTCTTAATTCCTCTTATTCTAGAAGTTCTGTTGAAAGCTGTTCAGCATCATAGCAAAACGTAGGCCTCCCCTGAGAGACAGGTGACGACTGTGCAGGTAGTTTAACAAGGAGTCACATCTAGGTCTCCTGGACGACAGGCAAGAATTTTCCCACCGAATCACCAGCGCCTCCTTGTGTCTAAGGAGAAGGCTGATATTTGCCATTGAATGGAAAGTGGAAAGTCATTAGGGAAACAATTGGGGATATTGAATTAAGTCTGAATAGAGTTAATAGTATGGTACCATTTGTCTTTACATTTTGTTAAATATACTATGGTAATGTAATATGGTAACATTAGTGGAGACTTTCTAAACTACTTTTTCAATACTTAGCAAACCAAAAATAATTTCAAAATAAAATTATTTTTCAAATACATTTTTCTGCCTTTAAAGAGCACACTACTTGTATGAATAAATAGTAATATTAGCAAACATATTAAGACAAGATGGTTGTATGCAGTGAAATATGTGTTATTACATTTTCTTAAAACATCCTGGAAATACAACCTAGTTATTGATAAGCCAGGCAATACAAAGGGAAAGGAACTGAATGGATATAAAGGTAGTCATTTTCCTGGATAAAAGGTTTCCATATGTAGTCATGAAAGATGAATTGGATAAGTAAACAGACGGTGAAGAGAGGAGAGGATTTAAGGTAGATGTAACACCGTGTTTGAAGACATGGGGATAGGTGTGAAAAGGTCCATTCTGAAAAATTGAATTAAAAGAGGATGGATGTTCAAAAGATACACTGAGAGCCACCAATTGAATGATCTAAAAAAATACAACTAAGGATGATTATTTTTTTTAAAAAGATAAAATGGAAAAAAATATGAGACCAAAGAGATTATATACTGAATATAGTATGCTAAAAAAATTAAGTTTTTTACTTAAAGAAAATAATGAGAAGTTGAGAACATATGTTCTGGGAGTGATAGAATGCATTTGTGTTTGACATGATTTCCTAGATGGTATTACCCAAAGCCTCCAGACAGCACTCATTGTGATGGAAGCCCAATATTACAGGGAGCTGTCATTGAGCATGTGATGGGAGAAGAGGAAAGGGGGTTAAGCACAATTCATTTGGGAGCAGAATGTTTTGGTGGATTATTTTGGTTTTGTTTGTTTTTAGACATGAACTTTTGAGATGAAATTTTAAAAAAGTAGACCCAGCTTATATGTTAAATGACCGGTCAGAGAGGAGTGTTAGTCATGAAGACAGGTTTGGCTTCTGGGAATGACGATTGGGAGCTGTTTCCCTTTTACTCTTATTTCCACTTGTCTACAGGACACAATGGTATTCCAACATGATGCTGACGTTCAGTAGAGTCACTGGAAAGGATGATAAAATTGGAAGTTACAATTGCCCACTTGAAATCATGGAATTAGATTTATTTGCCCAAAGGGAATTTGAAGTGAAGAGAGAGAAAATAACAGAAATAAAAGTCTTGGAAAGGCAATCTTTGTGTGGCACAAAAGAAGAAAATCTGCAAATAAATCTAAGACAAATCTTCCAGAGGGTTTCACAGAAGGTAAAACAAAGATTTCCAAGAAAAGGGGAAAGACCAACAGTCCAAGTGTGTGGAGGATCAAATAAGGAACACATTGAAAATATCTCAGATTTTGATAAAAAAATGCTTATAAATTTGAGAAGAGGTATGATAAGAAGTCAGAGTAAGGTGTATCAGCTGAGATAATGTGAATTTGAAAGAGATCACATTGACTTTTTTAATCACAGGTAAAGATAGAGATAAGTGTACTTCTTTATACGAATTGGAAACATTTATGTTGAAGATAACATGTAACTAGAAAGGCTAAAGAGAAAAAAGAGTCAAATAAATAGGCAAAAGAGATCAAGGGAAAAAAAGCCCGCTAAGGGTTTTAGAAGGAATTGCATCCTGGGCCCAGCATAAATTGTATTATTGATGAGAAGATAAGATCCTTACATTACATGGAAGAAACAGAAAAGTTGTAGCTGAAAACTTCCCTGAGCTAAATAAAGACTTCAATCCTGTGCTGTGGAGAGCTTTTAACATAAAAGGTAAATATCTATTCTACAGAATACATTTAAATTAAAAGAAAAAAGGGGGGTTGGAAATATAAAAGAAGTAACAACAACAAAGGAAAACAAACTCAGAATTAGACTTACGCTATGTGTTGTAGTGATTATGTGTTGAGGTGCAAATCATAAGGTCAGCAGTTCAAAACCCTCAGCTGCTCCGCAGGAGGAAGAATACTGAGGCAGGGGTGCAGTCTTGGAAGCTCACAAACACACTTCTACCCTGTCTACCAGGGTTGCTGTGAGTCAGAATTTACTTCATAGCAGTGAATTTGTTTTTGTTTTTAGTGCTATTTCGCAATGGCCTGGAACAGAACCTAAGATATATGAGTGTTCAATAAATAAATGAACCACTGGCTGACAATAGACTTTAATGGACTGTATTGTCTCTTAGAATTGGAAGACATATTTGATTTTTTAAAAGGAAACCATTAGTTTATAAACACAGAGAAAATTGGTCTGTTTTAAATTGTTTATGGACAGTTGAAAACGTAGCCAATCAGGAATGCTCAGAGATGAGTTGAGCATACAGTGGTTCGCTTACACATTTGTACAGCCTGTGATTAGAGACTAGAGAGCTAGCATCTCTCCTCTTGTCCTTTCGAAAGTGTCGCTCATCAGGCCATTTTTGAATCCTGTCATTATTCTCTCTCTTAACCATTACTCTTTTCTTTTCTGTTTCCAATACCCATGAGAATGTGTAGTAGAAATTTTCATTCTAAAAAAATAGAGGGACTTTTCCTGTAGCTCCCTACTCTACTCGTTTTTCCTATTTTGGAGAATACTTATCAGAATTATTTCAGTTGTACAATAATTCTCGTAGGACTCATCCATGTAATATCATATCTATAATGAACATGTTAATGCTTTATATTACTTAATATCTTGACTCAAGAAAAAAACCATAACTGATAACAATTCAAATTTTTAAATCACTCTTAAATATTGCTTTTCTCCTTTCTAAAGAAAATATTATCACAAATTTGGTGTGTGTTTCCCCTGCCCTGCTTATATTTGTTTAATCTGGAACAATATTCTGTGGTTAAATCTTACATAAATTTAATATACATGGGTTGTTTTGTATAATCCAATATTTTTCTTTAACCATATAGATCTAATACATATGCATGTTGCCATATGTAGTACATGTTCATTCATTTTAATTGTAGTGTATTGTAACTTTGACTGTACTATTTTTCCTATGACTTAGAACTGACTTGAAGGTAGTGGGTTTTGTTTGGGGGACTTATTCTATATCATGAATATTACATTGTTTTCACTTTTCATTACATTCTGTGTCATTATTCTCATGCATATTTCTTTTCAACCTCAACTCATACATGCCAAGTGTGAATATTTTAATAGCTTAAACTATGCTCCATGATTAATTTTACATACATGACTTTATAGTATGAGAATTACAAGTCCAAGAAGAATCTTGGGGTGGGGGACAGCATTAAGTGCATCCCTGGAAGAAGAGTCATGTATTTTATTGTGATTTCCTCCTGAATATTAAAATGTTCATTCCCAAGATCCCCCGTTTCTTAATTTTTCATGGGTGCAATATTCTCTTCAGAATTTTGATGATTATTCTATTTAGTTTAAGACAGGTTTTGTTGTATGCCAGTCTTCTATTTAACCCCATTTATTTATCTTATGTTCCTTGTCTTCCTCAAAATGTTAGTGGTGGTTTTGTATCTTTCAGATTTAAAATGTCTTCTATGCCTGACTGGTTTCTTTTGAGTGTCCTGTCTATGAAATGATAGGACAAGAAGAATCATACAAAGATAGCCTAAGAAGGATTTTCTTCTTCTGGTTTATATTTTTCTATTAGTTATGAAGTTCATTTCTACATGGGACTGCCAATTATTTAATCCCAGGACTACACTCACTGATTTTATTTGGAGGAAAATGCTACTTAAGCTAGGTTCTGCAAGGCTGTGAGAGTAAGAAGTCGAGGAAGATCTTCCACAATGATCTTCCATTCAAATGATCTAATACGAATCCGAATTAACTCAAAACAATAGCAATTCATATAAATCAATCATCATAATAAATTTACAGAGATTCCCCCTCAAATGTGGAAACAGTTTTTGTTCTGAGGTGCCATACAGTCAATTCCAAATCAAATGGAGCCTAAACACAGCACCATGAAACCTGGCCTCATCCTGCTCCATCATCATAACCATCACCATGTCTGACCCCTTTGTTGCAGCGACTGTCAGTTCATCTCCCTGAGGTTTGTGTCCTTTACACAGGGCCGGAACTGTAGCAAACACACCCTTCTCCGGGTACGGCACTTCTAACCACATATTCAAAGTACACGAGACAAAATCTCACCACGCTTCCTTCTAAGAATCATTCCAGGTATAACTCTAGAAAGATAGAGTGGTTCATTCTTCTGGTTCCTGTTAGGTGCATCAAAACGGGCTCCACCCCTAGTGCCCCAATGTAAAACAAAACCCTCCCGGCGTCCTTCACCATCCTGACAAGCAACGCTGCCTCATCGCACATCACAGGTTGCTAATCCTGTCCTGACGTCCTATCCCGATGTCATGTTCTTCTTCTTATCATCCAGCTTCTGGGATTTTTTGCTCTGCACACAGATTGAACAAGTATTATGAAAAGACACAGCCCTAGCACACATCAGCAGTGATATTCCATGAAATGCTACTTTAGTTTCTGAAAGTTCTCTGTCAATATACTGCTGCAGTTGATGTACTTCAGCAAACTTTTACTTGCATATATTGATGGAAATTTAGATTGTTTCTATTTGTTCACTATTGTGACTAATGTCACAATGAACATGAGTGTGCATATATCTACTTTTGTCATGGCCCTAATTCTTCTATATTCTTTAGAATATATGTAACATTTTAAGGAACACAATACTCTCTTCTGCAATAGTTATACCCTCTTACAATTCCACCAGCGGGGTGTAAGTGATCTACTCTTTTCACATCCTCACCAGCATTTATTTTTTGTTTATTTCAAGTGTTATATTTACAGTGGTTGTGGTGGAGATGATAGATAGCTCCTCATTGTTTTGATTTGCATCTCTATAGTGACAATGACCAGAAGCGTTTCTTCATGCATTTCTTGCCTTAATGTCTTATTGGCAAAATGTCTGTTCATATATTTTGCCCATATTTCAGTTGGATTCCTTGTCTTTTCATCATGGAGATGTTGACGTTTTCTAAAAAAATTAGCATCAAATCCCTTGCTCCAGACGTTGTTTCACTTTTTCTCTCCAGCCAGTGGGTTCTTTGTTCTTCTGTTGGTGAAATATTTTGATGCACATAAGTATCATGATAAATGGAGAAAAGATTGAAGTTGGCAAGAATTTCATTTTACTTGGATCTATAATCAATGCCCATCAAGATATCAAAGGATATACTGAATTGAGCAAAATTGTTGCCCAACACTTGGTGACAGTGCCCTGGTTCTTGCTGGTAATGAGACGCATCTTCTAGCTTCTCAGAGGGGTCATTTTATACCCCGCAGGATGGCAAGCCAATGATTCCTGTTAACAACTGCTCACAAATGAGTCCCATCAGTGTCTTTCCCACCTTTTTCCCACACCTACTCACAAAATGTCCTTTGCTGGAAGTTACAGTTTGGCTAGAAGAGTCACATTAAATAATTCAATGCCTCAATTTTTCCTCACAAAAAGTGTGTTAGGCTGGGTACATTAGAGAAACTAATCCACAGAAACTCATATGTATAAGAGAATGTTTAATATTAAGGGTAAGTGCACATCAAGAAAACATCCTAGCCCAGTGCTGCCCAAGCCCGCAAGTCCAACATTAACCCATATGTCTGCCACCAATCCACAAAGTCCTCCTCCATCTCACAAAACAGAGGCAATGATGCCAACTGCAGGAGGAAAGCTGAGTCAGTGAACGTGTAAACATCTCAGCGCTGGCAGGGTCTCCACACGGCTGCTCCAGCACCCAGGGATGCATCAGGGTAGGTCCATGAGGCTTCTCCTTGGGGGTGTCTTGCAGGAAGTGAGTCTTGCCAGTTGAAGCAGGGAACTGCCTAAGGCAGCTGCACTCTAGTCCAACCATCAGAAAGCAAAGAGACCCGAGAACTAGAAAGGTGAGGCTTGCAGAGTGATTTATCCCTCTGCCCTTCAATTAACCTCACATGTGTTTATCGGCCAGGTTGGCACAATAAACTTTAACTATCTCACAGAGTAACTAGTTTGGTTCCCTGGCCTATTGTTTAGCACTTAAGCATTGTAACAGCAAACACAAAACAAAAATCTAAACTCACTGCCATCGAGCTGATATCAACTCCTAGTGACCCCTAAGGACAGGGAAGAACTGTGTCTGAGGGTTTCCCAGACTATAAATCTTTATGGGAGTGGAAAGCCTCATCTGTCTCTTGAGGAGTGGCTGATGGAATTCAAACTGATGACCTCACCATTAGCAACCCACCACAGGGCCATCACACCAGGGCTCTTTAATTTACTTTTACTCATCTACAACAAAGGAACAAACAGAAACAAAATATACCTTTAGGATTGAAAAATTATGGAAGATAACATTGTATCTGTAATTTAAAAATTCCAAAATACAGTCAACCATGACTTTAGTGACTTAAGTGTGTATTGTAAAGATAGTATATTTGCACTCATGATTGTTGGTAATAAAACAGCAATGAGTCTCTTAGTACATCAGGGTAAATGCTCCTAATTAGTTGTTTACTTGGTCTTCAGTTTTATTTAATTTATAAAAAATGGTCAGCTAATATTTGTTTATAATTAGGATTTGATAAGTTTGTCGGCAAAACAAATTGCATCCTAAGCGTTTAGATTCCCAGAGTGATTGGCATTTACTCACATAAAATTCATTAGGGTCTCTAAGAGGACAAAGCACTTGCTTTGCCATGTTCCCCATATTTGGAGGACAATCATGGAGACTGTATCCTTGTGATAAAGATTGTAATCATTAGCTAACCTACCAGAAATAAAATTTCATCTTGTGTCTTCAAGAAAATGCTACCTGCGTATGGGCATAAAACCTAACATATTAAAAACAATAGCAAGACTGGGAAGCTTTAAAGTATGCACTCCATTTGTTTGTGTAAGTGAATTGTCGTCTTTACATAGCATAGTGGTTTGCAACTGGAGCAATCCTATTAGAACACAGATTGAGGGACCCACCCCATTACAGGCTGAGGAAGCCTGAAGCGGAAGCCAGAGAATCTCCATTCACAAGTTTCCAGATGATACTAATGCAGGTAGTCTTAGAAAATGCCAGAAGATGAGAGCTACACTTATATTTGTTTATAGTTTGAAATTTAAAGATGTAATCAGTATACATTTATTATCTTATTTAGTCTATAGCTGTTATTTGGGTTAGTGATGGTACATTCAATTAGGTATACTTGTTGGTTTGGTTTGATTTTCCTCTTGCTCCTCCACAGACACAATTTTCCTTTCTAGGCTGAGAACCAGATATCGCATCAACTTATCATTACAATTGTCTTAAGAATAAGAAAAATAAGAATCCGAATTTGTGTACTAGTAGTGTAAGTTGCTACAATCCTATCTAGTTATGGCAACTTCCCCTATCAAATGGTTCAGGACATGCATGTCTAGCTTGTTTCAAACACAGCTTTCTCATCTATAAGCCAATCAAGCTGTTTCCACTGACCACAGCAAACTTCACTATTGAGCAAGGGAGACCAAGTTGGGCTACTATAATGAACGTTATACACAAATAAACTCTGCACTATCAGCAATGTCTCCTCAAGATTTCCAATTGCAAAAGCAATATAAATAGCAAAACGTCAGGATACAACTATAGTAGGATATGGGGGCATAAGGACAGATTTTCATTTTACATTATTCAATAGAAAATTTTACCCCTAGGACCTTTTCTCAAACACAAGGAGCTTTTGTTTCTTTTTCAGACACATACATATTGGGGGGGTTCTGATCAAAACACAACATAATTTATATTTTAAATGTGGTACTTTATGTTTCTTCCCCACAAATTGCATCTTTCGTATTCAGTCTGGAGAAGTGCACGAGGTCAGAGTATTCATTTTTTAAATTGCTAAAAATATATATTTCCTAATGACAGAACATGCTGTAAGGTGCATTTGCCAACACATTTACACGAAGCAATAATTATAGTGACAGCACTTGCAAAGGCAGGTGGCTGTTATATTTGTTTTCCGTAACACTCACATAAGCATCTCTTTTATGAATGCTAACGTTAATAAAATCTTTAAACTCAAGTTACTGCTGCTTCCAGGGTTATGTTCCTGAGCTATAGAATGAATCTGCAAATGCTGACCAAAGAAAAATTTAAAGAGACAACATTTATATCATTTATGTGTAATATCTCATTTGGTAATGTCTTTTTATTATGCTGAACGAGTGCAATAAGTTATTTTAAATAGAATGCATTCCTGATCATCTTTATGCCTAATACCACCCGCCTGTCACTGAGTCAACATAGGCACAAGGAAGAATCATAAAGGATTTGAATTAGTTTAATTTCTTTTTAATTGAGTGTAAATATCAAAATTATTTAAAGAAGAATTACACACTAACATTGTTCAAAAACCCTGTGAGGACAAGGTATGTCAGGTGTCTATGGCTCAGCGGAAGGTTGGGTTTTGAATCTACTCAGAGGAACACTGAAAGTATGACGGGGCAAACTGCTTCTGAAAATGCTGCCTCTGACCATTCTATGGAGCAGAGTTCAACTCTGATACATGTTTCTTGCCATGAGCCGAGGTCGACTCCAGGGCAACTGGTTTTTGCTTTGTTTTGTTCTACATGCCCATGAGCATGTTGTATATCTATATATTGTGTGTGCTTCTCCTGTCTGTGTGCATGTGTAGGACAGCTTACGTGTTTCTCATAAATGAGAAGTTCATGAGAATTCTCAAATTTATATCTAAACATTAGCGTTACCTCTTTCATAACACTTAAAAATTAACATGATTTTATTTTATGTAACAAGAGCCCTCACAGCATAGCAGTTAAGCGTTCAGTTGTTAACCAAAAGGTTGTCAGTTCAAAGCAGCACAGCAGCTCAACTCGCACAAAGGTTTTAGCCTAGAAAACCTGATGGGGCAGGTCTACTCTGTGACTTAGGATCACTAGTCAGCGTTAACTTGATGGCACCTAGCAACAATATTATATATAAATTGGCTTTTGCCTATATTAATACTCGATACTTAAAATAAAACTATGAACACTTTACTTAGTAATTCTGGGCATGTGAAAATTATTGCCTCAACAATGCGTTCCCTTGTTAATTGATTTCAAAGAAATATGGACTTTTGAATAAAGAGTATTTTGAAAAATTGAAAAAATATTAAGTACATTACTTTAATATGCCATTTAGGGATGCTTATGAGCAATAAAATACTACAACCCAATCTAACCTTTCATTGTCCAATAATAGTGAAAATCAAACCTTAAAATTTTGAACCTTGTCATCATCAATTGCATAAGTAATATCTCACTAAATATCTCATTAAATTTCACTTATGGTGCCCCGTAAAAACATATTTTTTTCTGGAATAATGAGAATGTTCAGTCTACACCCTGAGAAAATCTGAATTTTTCAGACTACACCTTATTTAGGCTGATAAATTCTGAATAGTTTGTCTATACCTCAATCACCCAAGATATTCCTATAAGCCATAGTCAACTAGGATGAGTAGTTTTATTACAATTTACGATCTATTGTCTCTTTTTAAATCAAATTTTGTCACAAAGATCAACTTCTTAAAAATAAATAAAGGGCTAGTGAAGACTTTACAAGTAGCAGGAAAACATTATCTGCTGTACTGCTAGAAGGCACTCAAACCACAGCGGTGCAAGACGTGGCTCCCCAAAGGAAGGTTGACTTAATGACATGGCTGGAGTAAAGCTTTTGAGATATTCATTTGCTGATAAGGCATAGTTTAAAACACAAATAGTTTAATAATTCAAATAGGCATGCAGAGAGTGGATGAAATCATGTATTTCTAAAATTTCAGAGTTGGCAGAGGTTAAATTGAATGCTCGAAGGGGAATATTCTGAGAAGAAGTGAGCTTCAATGGACTGCGGTGTGATTACATGACCTAATATGGTGGGAATGACAAAATGAGGAGCCATGGTTGTATATTCATTATCCAAAACAAAACCAAAAAAATCAAAGTCTTTCCTGATGTACAACACACTGTGAGTGGTAGGATAATATTCATATCCTTACAAGAAAAACAGGTTAATACTATTATTATTCAAATTTATGCACCGGTGGCTAATGCCAAAGCTGAAAACTTAGAAGACTTAACTTCTGCAGTCTGAAAACTTTCAAACATACAATTAAGATTTGTTGTAATTAATGGTTATTGGGGTATGGAACTTGGGAACAAAGAAGGATGAATATCTTGGAAGTATGACTTTGGTGATAGAATCAACCATCAAAGACTGAATGTTAAAACTTTGCCAATCCAATGACTTAGTCCTTGAGAGAACTGTTTTATAAGAACACACTGTGACTTCATGTACCTCCTCGTATGATACAACCAGGAATCAAATCAACTGTATTTGGAAAGAAATGATGCAGAACTTTAATATTATCAGTTAGACCATGGTCAATGGACAACTTCAAACCAGACTATCAATTGATCATATTGTTTAAGATCGTGAGGATGAAATATATCAGAGCCAAATTACACTCTAGAGTATATCAAACGTGAAATTAGCAACTCTAAAAAATATATTTGGAGCATTTCACAATACTATGTTTAACAGACTATTTGCGGTCTACCATCGATAGCAGCATATATGAAATAAAAAGATAATTTAAAAGACAAGAAAGAGAAGAACAAAATGGATGTCAGAGAAGACTGTAGTTTGCTTTTGAATAGAGAGTAGTTAATGAGAACATAAGAGTTGATCAAGAGTGGCTCAAGAGGACACAGTGCAAAGACTTGGCATTGGAAAACTAACGTGGAAGAGCACACATGGCACTCAGAAAGCTAAGAAAACCAGGGAAAATGCCCAAGCCTTGAGCTGTAATCTAGAAAGCTTCTATGGACAAAATACTGAACAACACAAGACGCATCATGGGGAGATGGAGGAAATACACAGAGCACTCTACAAAAGCATCAGTTGACATCAGCCATTTTAGGCAGCCACGTGTAACAGAATCAATGATAATGTGGAGAAAACCCAAGCTGCATTCTAGGCTTGGTTGAAAAATATTGTTCCATGAATTCACAAAATACAAATATTTCAACAAATGAATGCAACACTGTAAGCACTCACTCATCTGTTCTAAGGTATTTGGAAGACAAATAGATCAATATTTGTACTCATTCCAAATAAAGTATATTGAAAAGAATGAGGTAATTATCAAACAATAGCATTGATATCACAACAAGTAAAATTTTAATGAAGACAACAGAATTCTTTGCAGCAGTGCACTAACAGAAATTCAAGCCTATTTAGAAGACAGCATGGACCAAACTTCAGCGTGGCTGATGTCAGATGACTATCACTGAATACAGTGAATACCAGCAAGATGGTTACTTGGGCTTTGTTGACTACACAAAAGTATTCACCTGTATAGATAATAACAAGCTGTGTATAACACTGCAAAGAACAGAAATTCCAGAACACGTTATTGTGCTCTTATGGAAAATGCACATAGACCAAGAGACTGTGGTTCCAAAGTAGGATGGCATGGCATTAAATCCGGAAAGATATGTGTCGGGATTGTATCCTCTCATCCTAGTACACAATCTGTTTGTTGAACAAATAATCTGGAGAGCTGGCATATATGGGGAGGAATGAGACATCACTCATGGAGAATGACTCATCACCCATCTGTGATGCACACATGACACAAATTTGCTGAAAGAACTTGAATCATTCATGGATGAGCAAAGATGATAGCCTTCAGAATAGATTACACCTGCACATACAAGGCATAAACATCCTCATAACCGAACACAGAAACAACGGGCTCAGACAAAACAATCTGGGTTAGGATGGTCAGAACAAAACTTTTTTTTAAATTTTATTGTACACAGGGTTTCTATATGTGAGAACTGATGAGATGAAGGAACAATTGAAATATAGAGTGCAATTTAAATCTGTTAGCTGAGTCAATATGACCTTGTTGCCTGAAGCCCATTATGTGGCCCTGTTTATTAGAACAAAATCTACAAAGATAATAGAATGTCATTTCCAGGTAAGTCCAACATACTGTACATTTAAAGATGCTTTGATTCCCACCCACCTCACCCCAGAATATTAGTTGAAAATTTACCTTTTGAGAAGAAAAGGAGTCATATTTTCTCCAAGGTCTAAATAAACACACTAAAAAAAAACAAAACAGCCAAGTGTCTCTGTGTCCCACCATAACCCTGGGGAATGACCAGCGTCCAACAAACACGCACAACCCAATTACCCAGACAGTCACTTACAGCCTGTTTCTATGCAAATTAGTGCCTAAGAAAAACAGATTTCTTTTCCATCTGCTTTCCCAAGGGTTTCCAAAGGAAAGATATACAAAAGCATTTTGCTTTGGTACTGAAGATGGTCTCGACCAGATACCTAAAAGGCGGCAAGATTTGGGGGGATGAATAAAAAGAGAGTTCCAGTTTTTATCACAATCATGGAGATCGGAGCGCGCTTGAGAAGAACTACTGGACAGGCGAATCACCATCTGGGGTCACCATGTGGATCCCAACGAGTACAAGGCAGTGAGCAGTTAGCTTAGGAGGGCAGGGGAGGAAGCCCGTGCCAAGCCTGGCATGGGGCACATGGGGCCGCCAGGTTATTATGAATGGTACCTGCCTAAAGGGTTGTCCAAGGTTCTGGAAATATTACCTATAAGTTGATTGATAATGCTATGTAATAACTTCAATATTTCCTGGCTGATATTATTATTATTATCCTACTTATTATGTATACATTTCTACACAGTAAAAGAAGGTTAAAATACTTTTTACTCATAGAATCAGCTGTTTCCAGATGGCTGACAGTACGTCCAGAGTGCAATACAACCTGGAAACGTCTTTGTTTTCCTCCAATCGGACACAATGCTTAACTTTCATGAAAAGGTGCAAGCTCCATAGTAGAAGGTAGCAAGAAAAGAAGAAGAGGATTGCTTTCCCTCATGGCCCAGATTCCTCACTATAATTGCATATATTTCTAACAGCTTTCTTAGTTATATATAAATTTAGCACAAAATGTATTGAGCTATTGAACAATAAAATCTCAGGGCTTCCAGATCTGCCCAATTCGCACCCCAATTTAAGGTTGTCCTTTCCTTGGCTCCTTCAGCAGCTGCTACATGGAGAAGGCTTCCAAAGGGAAGGTAACTCTTCCGACCCCTTCAGAGACAGAGTCGTTCAGCACTGCGTCTCCCATGTCACACAGAACCCAAAGTCCTGAAAACCACCAGGCCTACGAAGAAAGAGCAAAACCACCTGAGAATATAAAAATAAACACCAAATCCCAGGAACATAGATGACTGCTGAAAGAGCTTACACTCCAGGCCCTCATTTCCTTCATTGTACCTATTTTAAACTTTGAAAAAAATTAGTTCTAAAAACAAAACTTCGAACCATCAAAACTCATATTGACATCTTCAACCACAGAGCATCACAGAAATGTAATGTGAATGAGGCAGAATTACACCAAACCCACTGCCAATGGGTCCATTCTCAACCATAGTCACCCTGAGCACAGGGTTTTTGTGGCTGTAAATATTTACATGAGCAGAGACTGACTCATCTTTCTCCTGAAGATTGCGAGTGGATGTGAACCAGCAGCCTTGCTGTAAGAAGCCAATGGCCTTAACCCACTGTGCCACCAAAGCACCTTAAGAAAGAGCGAGGAAGCGAAAGAGAGCGAGAGCGAAAGAGAAGCCCCAGGCTCAGCTTCCTGGAGTATCAGCCAATCTCTCCCAGTTGACCAGATCTACTGGCTACAAAATCTCTCTCCTGCCCCCAGTGATTCAGTCTTCTCTACCTGCCACGCCAGCTTCTTCAAAACCTTGGCCTTCATTGTTGTCTCCAAGCCTTTCCCTCTGCACTTTCCTCTCTCCTGGCCACACCACTGCTGGAACTCAGAAGGTGGTGCTACTGGCAAGTTTACAACTCAACCATAACCTTGTAAAGCAATAGTAACCCTGATCCGTACTCTTAAACTTAAATGGAAATTTTAGCTTCTACATGAAATGTGGAAACAGCATCAACTGGAGAAATTGCAATGGCAAGCTGGAAAAACTACGAAATCATGATTTTCCGTGAGCCCAGGAGAGATCTAAGGTTACCATACTTCCAAGTAGCCTGAAATTCAAGGACAGTCAAGTCCTTCTCAGGACGGTAGTACTGACTCACCAGAGAAAGAAATTAGGTACCTATACAGAGGGACTAGCCACCACACAGCAAGGGAGAAAAATTCAGCTGAAATTTTAATGAATTGATAAAAGTCAATTGTGAGCTAGTGTGTCAGTGTAGAACTTCTGGGAGGCCTAGTTCCAATGGAAATTCAGACTCATTTTTCCAGAGATTGTTGTTTTATCCTGTGACCTCCAGAAAGACTGTAAGTAGTATAAGAGACCAGAATGGAGGCCCTTTGGTGATGTAGGTGTGCAAGAGCAATCAGATGTCACTGAAGGAATGGCAGAAAGCCTACAATTTCCTTTTATATAAAGCAAACACATTAAGCTTATATACAGCAAACATCGCCACATTTTGGATATAGGGAAACATCCACTGAGGCGTGTAATGGCAATAGAAGAAAATCCATGCCATTGGGAAGGTGCAGGAATTACTCCAGGAGCCCTATACCAGTATAATCAGAGGACTCCTGATGGAGAAACAGAAAGCTTTGTCTGACATAAGACTGGCTATACATAGGAGGGGTTAACCCCCATAAAACAGAATTTTTTTCAAAGTTATATATATAAGCTTTCTTTTACAAAACAACCTTTTCACCTTCAAAGTATCTCTGTTCTCTGTCACATATCTCTTATATCACCCACCACAAAAGACGAGGTTTGAGTGAAACTGCATTTGTCAAATCCACAATTCCATTCTTGGAAACAATTTTCAAACTCATCTGTTTGGATGGCTGACAGCACCTCCCTCATTTTTTTCTTCAGCTCTTCTGCATTGTCAAATTACTGTCCTTTCATGTCCCTTTTTATTTGTGAAATGAAAAGAAGTTGCACAGAGCAAGGTCAGGTGAGTAAGGTGTGTGGTGGGCAAGACAGGCATGCTGTTTTTTGCCAAAAACTGGCACATGGGAGATGGCTGTGCGAGCAGATACATTGTTGTGGCAGCAAAAACAGTCCCCCTTCTGCCGCAACTCAGGCCTTTTTTTAATCACACACTCTTATGATATTTTTTCAGAACATCTAAATAGAAAGCTTGATTAACATTCTAACCTGGTGGATTAAACTCCAAATGCACTATAAGTTGACATCTTCATACGTTTGGGAAGTTGATGGATGTCCAGAATGAAGTTTATCATCAGTTGACATTCCACCTTCTTGGAAATGAGAAAATCACTCACACATGTGAGTTTTCCCCATAACATTGTCTTTGTAAGCTGTGTTCAACATCACAGCAGTTTCTGTGGCATTTTTCCTAAGCAGGAAACAAAATTGCACAGCCACACGCTATTCTCTTATATCACCCACCACAAAAGACGAGGTTTGAGTGAAACTGCTTTCATGAAAAAAATCACTGTGACCAGAGAGAACTTTCCCAGGTGATGCCACTGGGTACACTAACTCAGAGCAAGTTGCTTGATGCTTGCCCAGCAGGAAAAAATGCATACTGTGAAGCTCTACCTAGCAGAAATATTTTCCCTTTTTTTTGGGAGGGGGGGGTATAGCCCTTCATACAAGACGAATTTTAGCTGTAATAAGACAAGGATTAAAAGACCAAGGAAACTCACTCACTTCACGTTCCATCACGAGACCCGTAGTCATCCAAAAACAAGCTAGGAAAACAAAATCCCAGCATTCTCTGTCACCAGTTTAGCCGGCAACATGTGGGAACTAATAAAATTTGACCACTCACGGGGTGTGAGAATGTCAACAGAAAGTTTGAAGAGAGGCCCTATCCGGTATAGAAATGTACGGAGGCCTGAAAGCTTCTATGGAACTATTAACACACAGCGAGAATACTGTGCTTCTTAAGCCACTACTAATGGGCAAAAAGCAGTGGTAAGCCAACGCTGGGGGAATCTGAAAGGCGAGGTGTACTAAAAGGTGCCAAAGGCAACAACAAAACACAAGCTCAGCCTTACTGTCAAAGAGAGATGCCCCCCCAAAATAAATAAATTTGAAAATTAAAAAAAGAAAGAGATGCCAAAACCTTCACCATCAATAGCCAAAGAGAGAAAAGGCCATGCTCTCATTTCTAATTATATGACTAATAATATGACTGCACTCAGTCTCTATTTCCCATGCCCAACAGGTAGCTATTAATGACAATGTTAGGTTTCTGTGGTGGTTTATACCTGTGTTCTTTACTTTGCATGCTGAAATAATTCATGCCAAAGCACGTTTTGTCATTCAAGTGAGTTTTTACAAAGGACAGGAAAAGTTCCAGGGTTTCCCGTCTCAAAAGTGTACATGCTATACTGGAAAGCTTGCCAAGCTGCGCACAAAAAATCATGTGGAAAAGAACACCCACAGGTATGGTAGTGGGGAATCCCCAGAGGCCAAGAGGCCAAGAACATTTGGGCCATGAGGGAGCACACACATTAGAGGCCCTCCTGACATCGTGCCCTTGAGTGAAGGCAGTGCAAAAGAGACTGTTGGCAGGCCAAGAGGGGGTGCCAAGAAGGCAAGCGAGCAAGGGGTCAAGGGCCCAAGAGCCCAAGTGCATGTGGCCCTGAGCTGAGCAGGCCCCGCGCCCTACCACACAACAAATCCAAAGATGGCAGAGGAAGAGGGAGGGGGTGAGGGAGAGGGAGAGGGATGGAGGAGAGGGGGAGGAAGAAGGAGAGGGAGAGGGAGAGGGAGGAGAGGGAGAGGGAGACTTTCCTGTAGCAGGCTTTTAACACTTCTGGCTTGGGAGACCTGGTTCAAGGTATTGGTTGACCCTGTTGGCTGACTTAGGCGCACGTGTGATGTATCTAAGGTAGGTATGTCCAAGGTATTGGTTTTACCGTTTGCCTAGGGGGTCCTAGTCTCTGCATGCTCAATTCTGGGTTTCTCCCATAGGTATCCAAAGGTTTTCTGATTTCTTTCCATCCTCCACTATGGGAGCCTTTGCAGGCATGGGACGGACAACTCTCCTATCCCTAAGTTAGCTACCTAACAAATAACTTATGGACAACATGAAGAAGTGCCTTTAAAATTTTGTTACAAGACAAATATATAAACAGAATCAGAAAGAAAGTGATTCAGATTTTGCAAATATAAGCCATGAGGACATGAATCTTTTATTTTAAACAAACTGTGTATAATGGTATCATAAATATTTATGCTGTGCTAAATTATATAAAGGAAAAGAAGATGAATGTGTAAACAGAAGGGGACATTCAGCACAGAGATGGAATCCCACAAAACAGGCTCCAAGGGAAATGCAAAAAATAAAAACATAGGAAATGAACATTTTCCCTCCATAACTCGTTGGTGTTTTAATACAGCTAAAGGAATAATTAACTTGAAGTACCTTAGTAGCCATCCCCCAAACTAAGATACAAAGTGAAACAATAATACTGGAAATAGAAATAGAGCATGCTAAAATGATATCAAGAAATCTAGCATAAATTTAATTGGAATCTCAGAGAAGAGACAGAGAAATTGAATAAAAACAAATATGAAAAAAATGGATGATTAAAAAATTCCCCCAAGAGTGAAAGGTACCAACTCATGGATACAAGAAGCTCAGAGACCTTAAGCAAAATAAATGCCAAATATCCATGTGTATGTGTATAACCTCATATATTTTCAAACTGCTGAAAACACAAGAGGAAATCCAGGAGAGGCAGATGAAAAAGATATAGATTACACATAGAATAACAAAGATAAGAATTGCAGCAGACTTCCCAGTTCTACACAAATTGGAAGTCAATGGAATGACATATCTAAAGTACTCGATAGAAAAAGCAAAACAAAACCATCGACCCAGACTTCTCTGAGCTGTGAAATATCGCTAAAAAATGAAACTAATAGGAAAACTTTTCAGACAAAAAATGTGGCAATACTATGCCAAAAGACAGAATATAAGTCATGTTTAAGGAAGTTCTTCAGGAAGAAAGGATATGAATCCAAGCAGAAACTCAGATCTAAGTAAAGAAATGGTGAGTTTGGAAACCAAAAATGATTTGCTTTTAATAATTTTGTTTGTTCTATATTCTCTTTTATACCCAACACTGATAAATGCTAGTGCTATCTTCCAGAACTTGTCCTACAAGCTGATATTTTATATACCTTAAAGCAATTTTTTTACAGAAAATCATTAATACATTTATTGTATTATGTGCCCATGATTATGTAAATTGAAATAAAGGTCCTGTGAAATGAACTTAATGATTGAATCCTTCTTTTTGAACCTTAGTGATTATAATTGAAAATTGTATTATTGGGTAAATTCTGACCATGATTTATACACACACACACACACACACACACACACACCTTTAAGAGTAATGGCAAAGTGGGCATGATGACACAATTTAAAAGATGATGTTGTTAAGATAGAAGAATTGCCTATTAACACCCAGCAGTCTAAAAGCAATGTTAACAGATGGATGAAGAAGCTCTGTCAACAGTAGCCTAACCTTGCCTTTATCTGAAATGCAGCCAATAAAACTACAGTCTTTTTGTGCATCTAAAAGTCTTTCCGTTTACTCCTCCTGTTCCTTAACTAAAGCTCTGTGAATGACTTGCTGGCATTTGCGTTTTGCATCAAATCTTGCCCTGGGGAAATAAACCTTTGATGAACTTCCATATGTACCTCATTAAGAATTCATAGACGATTTTATTTGCCAAATAAAGAGCAAGATGCCAGCATCCCAAATCAAAGCTAAAATTAAAGCAACAAAATAAAAATTCTCCAAGAGCAATAATTAGTATGTAGCTGCACACAAATAAATAGCCAGTTACTTATCCTCCTACACACTTAAGCAAGATACTGGAGAAACATTGGAAATGTGAGCCTAACGGATCAATTTGTTGCATTATGCCCCAGAAAACATAGTCACACATAGCAAATGAATCACTCTGCTTATTTATAACTACTTAGAAATGAAAGGATTCTAAAACGCAGCCAACTATTCCAAAAGAAGAGACCTATGCTTGCGTCTGTTTTGCTTACAAATTATTCTACTTAATCCTGTCAGAAATATGAATGAGAATTAAGCATCAGAAGCATTGTGTCTGTTCATACTGTGTTTCTCTTTCCATATGATTGATCATTTGTTTCCTTGAAATCCTGGTCTAGACTCCTACAGCTGATCTACAAAGCTGGGTTCCTATCACCAAGGTTGTCTAATGCAGTCTTTCAGAGAGAGACTCAGCTGCTGCTGAAGTCCTGCTATGCGTGTGGGAGACCGGAAAGACTGGGGGCCCCTGTGCCTTTGCCTTAGCTTCTGCGGGCCCCTCAGGCATCTTCCTCTCTCCTTTCAGGTCCCATCACTGGTGCCCACAGCTCACACCACCGTCCCTCTCAACGACTTTAGATTTGACAGAGGACTGAGAGAAGTATTGTCTTCTATTATTTTCTTTCTATTATTTTCTCTGAGGTTTGCTCATAGAGGGGGGAACTTGGATAGAAGGCTAAGGTTAACAGTGAAAAAATGCTATTTATTTTCACAATATCACATGCTGTCATGTGTGAACATCAGGCTTATAATGTATAATAAAAGAAGCCAAAAAGTAAGGGGCTAGGCATGCAAAATAAACAAAAGTGGCATAAGACTGGTAAAAGAGTAGTCTCTGTAACAGGAATCGGAAATCAATGAACTGCAGTCAGAATGACTTCTTAGAAAGACAGGAGAGCAGAGAGAAGTGGTGAGAGCAGGCCTGATAGGCCAGGAGAGGTTGAATTGTACTATATCTTATGAGTGGAAGACAATATATTTGATACAAAAAGCAAACATTTTATGATCCACCCACCCAACTCTATTGTATGCAGTTGAATTATTCTCTACTCATAGTGACCCTAGATGGCAGCGGTGAACCCCACACACACACACACACACACACACGCACACGCACACACCTGCCCCTCAATGTTCCCTAGGCTGTAATCTTCCTGGTAGCATATCACCTAGTCTTTGCTAAAACTACCAAATGTTGATTAGCAGCCAAGCGCTTAACCATTGTGCCCTTGGGGCTCTTCCACACCCCCACTCCCATGCAACAGAATGAAAATTAAGCATTTTAGGAAGATGCCAAAAGAAAACTTCCACCTAGAATGAATGAATGAAGAAGGGAATGGATATATAGTCGAGTATTATATTGATTTCATGAGAGTATACTATTCTTAAAATGCTCTATGCTGTGGTTCAATATATTGCTTTTATGTGGACTTTCCAGTCATGGTCTTCAAACTCGTAAATTGATTGGCTAGCACACCATCACGTGAGAGATTAGTCAGTTTACTATGCAAATAGAGTGACTTGGCGTATACTAAGGGGATTGGTCAGTTTGTGGCACTGGTGAGAGGGCCAGTCTTTTAGAGGACTCAAAATTCAAAACTCACTATTGAGGAGTGAATGCTGACTCATATTGACCCCCTATGGGCTTTGGAGACTGCATCTGTTTACAGGAGTAGAGAGCCCCCTCTCATTCATAGCCCTCCTAGGGACAAAGAAGGAAACACTGTCCAGTGCTGCTCCTTCTTCACAACTGTTCTTAGGTTTGCGCCCATTGTTACAGCCACTGTGTCAGTCCATCTTCTGAGGTTTTCCTTTTTTCTGCCCCTCTAATTTACCATGCACAATGTCTTTCTCCAGGAACTGGTCTCTCTTGATAATATGTCCAAAGTACGTGAGAAGTCTTGCCATCTTTGCTTCGAATGAGCATTCTGACTATACATCTTCCAAATAAGATTTGTTTTCTCAGCAGGTCATATTCTTGTTGAATATTAAATATTCTTTGCCACACGTAAGGGGGCTTCTAAAGGTTCATAGAAAAATCCCATTATGTTTTAATTCAAATTTCCTAGGAATTTTTGAAGTCTCCTGGTGTAATTTCTCCATTATTAAATAAATCATATATATGTATATGTACACACACACACACACACACACACACACACTCACCATTGCTTACACTGAAATCAAGCTTCCTCTATCAGTTATTCTCTCTAGATTCAAATGCATCTTTCTACATTCTGTTCTTTAATACTGTGGCTGTTTCTCTCTATCTCTCTGTCTCTCTCTCTGTCTCTCTAACCCTGGCCTATAGAATGAGGAGCTAGATGTTCAACAAGATGTTTTTTGGAGTAACAGCCACAGCATTAAAGAACAGGTCTACCCGCTGCCCTGTGGCTATTTACAGCATTGTCTTTCTCCCATAGGAAAGCTGATGGTTTCTAACCATGTACCTTGGGGTTACAAGCCCAATGCACCACTTATATACCAGGAGGGTGAGCTCCCTTTTAGACTATCAAAACTGGGTGTTTAGAGAAAGACAAAGAGTTGGACAAAGAAATAAATTGACACACTGCTCTTTTACACTTTAAATCATCTATTGGCTTCCCACTCCTGTTCTTGTGACTTCTGTAAAGGCTCCTCAGTCTGAAGTGGCAGAAAATTTCAGAAGCCATATTGATTTCCAGTTTGCCAAATTTTCCAGCACTCCTAAAACAAGTTTCACGATGACCCCTTAGACACTCGAGCGCCACCTAGCCAGCATCGTTCCTCAGATGCAAATCTCAGGTCTCAGGAGCCACCCACACTCTTCATGTTCCTATATCAGAGGAAGAGAAAGAGAGAGAGAAAAGAAAGGGAAAAAAAAATAAAAACAGAATTTGAGAAAAGAAAATGACAAAGAATGGGCAAAAGAAGCAAATGTGTTTATAGTTATTTTAGAATTAGAGGCCTAACTAGAAAGCATGTGTCTTCTATTAAAACAAAGTAATTGTGGATACAGAATGCTATAATGTCATCAATTTTCTGATGGCATGGGAAAATAAAGCACAAATTTAAGGTATAATTTTGTTAAAAACTCTTCTATGGGTTAAGTGAGGAATTGGAAATATAAAATGGAAAGGTAACTCATTAAATTATTATTCTCAAATTCCACTGCCTGTATAATTAAAGCTAAATGAAACAGCTGAATCTCAGGAAAGATAAAGATTATCCACACTTAATTTATTGAAAATTGTACATCCCTTCAGACATATTGCCTAATTACTTGTTTATGAAAATTATTGTTTCTGTTTAACAAAGCCACAAAAACCAAACCTAAAATAGGTGAGGTTTACATAAAGGACATTATATGAATTCACTTTTATCAGAAACACTCCAAGGTTGCTTATTTTAAATTGTAAAATGCAGTTCAACAATCTGTCCACACCCTGGAAGAAGCTCTCTGGTTGAATTAGGGAACGCAGTGTGATCGGGAGGCTACTGATGGAGAGGAGAGGCAGTCGGCATGGTCACATTGGCCTCGTTCCTAGAGGCCTGCTCAGAAAGAGATGCCTTTTGCTTCCCACAGGTCTGTCCAATCAACCACCGGACATCTGGTACAACAGATGGGCTTTGCTTCATACCTGGAACTGTCACCAGCAAGCCTAGTGCATGCATCTCCACTTCTGTGGGAATCGAATCACATGTTCCACTTCTAAACAACTTGTTCCAGAGAACATTTATTGAGTCCATGATATTTTCAGAGATGTGGAGGTTACCAAGGCGAATATGGACACAAACCCTTATTACAAGAGCTTTACTCAATTTTACATGCCAAATCTTCTTTCTAATGGTTCCTGCATCAGGTTTCCTTCTAGTTTGGCACAGATTGGGTTTCTTCCAATAACATGACTTTGATGTTTATGGTAAATTCCTTCATAGGCATTGTGCCTTCTGATATGTGCTTGTCCTGTTATAGAAGCTATGAAATCTTTGTCTTGCAATCTAGAACTACAAGTTCCATTCAGACAATAATATATGATGGTGAATTAAAGAAAAGAGTAATCACATATGCAATAGCTGAGAATCATGAGATTATTACAGTACATAAGTTATAAACACAATGCCTAATAAAACATTATATTCTGAGCTTCTGTAAAAAAGAGAGAGGGAGAGAGAAACTCGAGTGGATGGATTCTTCTTTTCTCCTTAATTCCCATGAAAAACAGGACTGTTTTTCTGTCATGTGAATTAATAAATGTGGTCTAAGTAAATGCATTCACATCATGTCTGTATCTGCTTTCTTCACCGCCCTTTTCTTCTGTTTTAGATAACGAGCCTCGTTAGGACAATATTCCCATCTTTATTTTCTTCTTATTCCTTCAGTTTCTTCTTCATTCTCTTCAATCTTCATCTCTCAGTTTTAAATATGTTCAAAGCTCTCTCATGATAATGAAGTACTTAAATCCATACACAGGATGATAAATGGAAAATATTAGTTTTCTGTTGTTGTTGATGCCAAAGTTCATACTGAATAGGATTATTTTAATTAATTTTAGTATCAAATGATTAATGTTTCAATTATAGTAATTTATGATATTGAAAAATAAGAACATATTTTCATTTTAAACTCTAAAAGTGACCCTGGTTGAACATAAAGGATCCCAGAAAGATGTGTGTGTTAGTCTGGGTACTTTAGAGAAATAAATCCATAGAAACGCATGTATAAGAGAGAGTTTTATATAAAGATTAAGTGTGCATCAAGAAAAAATCCCAACCCAGTGCTTCCCAAGCCCACAAGTCCAACATTAACCCATATGTCCAACACCAGTCCACAAAGTCCTCCATCTCACAAAACAGATGCAATGATGCCGACTGCAGGAGGAAAGCTGAGTCAGTGAACATATAGGCATCTCAGCGCTGGCAGGGGTCTCCACACAGCTGCTCTAGCACCCAGGTCTGCATTGGGGTAGGTCCATGTGGCTTCTCCTCAGGGATGTCTCGCAGGAAGTGAGCCTTGCCAGCTGAAGCAGGGAACTAGCTAAGGCAGCTGCACCCTGGTCCGCCCATCAGAAAGCAAGAGACCCGAGAACTAGAAAGGCGAGGCTCCCCGAGCCATTTATTCCTCCGCCCTTCAATTAACCTCACATGTGTTTATCAGCCAGGTTTGCGCAATAAATTAACTCAATGTATCTGGATTTGACTGGTTATGCAAAGGCATTTGACTGTGTGGATCAAAACGATGGGATAACGTTGCAAAGAGTGAGAACACATGTACAAGGCTTACACAGGAGCGCAAACACAGAAATGACCGGGAGCATGGGACAGGAGCAGATGCTGTTTTCCATTGTAGCAGAAAAGCTGGAACTGGCTTGACAGTACATGACAGCAAAAACCTATTGACAAATTGTAATACCAAGTGTTTGTTCCATTACAGACAAGCAGAACAAACACCTCATGAAAATGTTGGTGTTGTGAATTTGCTGTTAGTTCATCGAGCAATTTGACAATACCTAGAAAATTGATTGCATAAGATGACATTGTAAATATTTTGTATCTGTGGTTGTTAATTATATTTTACCTTATAAAATTAATAATTATTTGCCATTAATGCCAAATGAAAAAAAAATCCAAAAACAATGGACAACGATGAGATAAAAAAGAGAGTCTTTTATAGTAACATGCAGAAGCCTTGTGAAGCACTCGGGTATAAACCAAAATGTGGATGCAATGACCCCCTCAGAGACACCATGGAAGAAAGACGTTGCTGTCTGTTTCCATAAAGATCGTGCCTCAGAATACCTTATGAGGATGCTCTGTTGGTTACATGAGTCTCTCAGAAGCATAACTAACTGAGTGACATCCATCAACACAAGTCACATAATGAAGGAAATACTACCTAACCCTTAGAAATTGTATGTGTCAAAGTGTATGCTATTCCAAACTATGAGTGAACAAAACACACTGTTAAAGTCTGTGATATAAAAAAAAATAAACAAACAAAAAAAAAATAAAGTCTGTGATATAATAACATTTATAATAAAATTTAAAATAATTATAATGGTACTTAATAAAGTATGTTATAAATATCATGTTGAGCTTAAAATGTTTGTTTAAAAAGTGGAATGAAAGATGATGGATTTTTTTAATGAGCTTTTCAAGTCTCCTAAATGCCCAAAATAAAAAGCCAAACTCACTCTCATCAAGTCAATGCTGCCTCCTAACGACCCCCGCTGGGAGTGTGAGACTGTAACTGTTTATGGGGGTAGAGAGCCCAGTCTTTCTCCCAGGAAGTCATTGTTGGTTCCAAACTGCCAACCATGGGGGTCACAGCCCTGTCTTAATGGGGAGGCTCCTGTTTCAAATGAAGGGAGTGGAAAGATGGATGGAAAGTATGTATTCCAAGTTTGGAATACAAACTTTTTCTGATGAAGGCTTTTATGGGCCCATAGACAAGGGTAAGGAATTTAATCCAAAAACATTTCATCATCTAAAACATGGATCTGAAAGAAATGCCTTAGTATCTTTCATTCTGAATATTGAGTAAACAGATGCTTTCTCTAAATACTGGAAATTTTTCACTAATTTTTTTTTCGGTTTGTTTTTAGAACAAAAAAAAATTAGTTTTATCTGTGGATGCAATCTACTACTATACCTTAGACCAATATGGTGGAATACTTTTTAACTGCAGACTCCAAATCACTAATATGGCAGTCAGTATGCATAGAACCGCATGCAAACATGTTACTTGAAGATTTTCTCATGTAAATATTTATAAATTCCATGAAGGAAAGAAGGGGATTTAATCACTTTAATCACTGAAGACAAACTGAAGTTTACAAGGCCTCCATGACTTCCCAAGGCCGCAACTTCACCTGGCCTCTTGACATAATGCTAAACTTTATTTAACTCCCTGATGCTTTCTCATGATTTTTTTAAAAACTTAGTCATAGGATATTTCCCTATTAATGTGATGTAGTCTATCTCGCATTATTTCTCAAAGTACAGTTGACCCTTGAGCAACATGAGTTTGATCTGTGTACCCCAATTATATGCAGATTTTTCCTCTGGTGCTATTGCCGTGAGCATAAGTGTTAGGAGTCTTAGCTTAAAACTTTGTGTGACTCTAATTATCTCTGTGTGAGCTGTTCCCCCTCCAGTTAGGGCCGACAGAAGGGGGAGAACTTACTGGAAAGATGAACTGCTCATGCAGAGAGATTAGCCTCACACAGATACTCAGAACACTTCAGCTCACAGCAATTAGACAAGGATAACAACAGTCACCATACAAGCGGTACTCCCTGCCAACCTATTGCCACTGAGTCAATTCTGACTCCTAGTGACCCTAGAGGACAAGGTAGAACCCACCCTGTAACTCTAACGAAGTAAAAAGTCTCATCTTTCTCCCAAGGCCCTACCGGTGGTTTCAAACTGCTGATCTTGTGGTTAGCACCCCGACTAGTAATCATGACCAGGAGTCAGCACAGTTCAAAGATCAAGTTCGAAGATCAACTGTATTAACAAAGACTCTACTGACCTACTTATGGGGCTGCATGAGTTGGAACTGACTCGCTGACAGTGAGTATAACTGACCTAAAAGAAGGCTTGGTGATGCTGTCTGGTAAGCACTGAACAGCCAACCACAGGGTTAGTGATCCAAACATGGGAGAAAGATGGAGTTATCTGCTCTGGAAAAGATTTATTTGTCCTCATACTAACAGGTCGCTTGTATGTGTCAATCAATTTGGGAAATAGCTACATAGCCAACAGGCTAGGACAAATCTCTATTTGTGACCATATTTTTTCAGAGAGAAATGACCCAACAGAATGCATTAATTATCAAACAATATTTTAATAGCACAGGTGATAAAATTTTGCTTACGATAATTCAATGACGGTTGCAGCTTTACATCGACTGCGCATGTCCAGACATTCAAGCCAAATTTAGGAAAGAACACAAAACAAGGGGTATCATTGCTGGAGTCAGATGGACCTTGGCTGAAAGCAGAGAATAAAAGAAAGATATTTTTATGTATTTTATTAATTATCCAAATACACATAACTATGTTGATCATAACAGACTATTGGTAACAGTTAGAAGAATAGGAATTCCAGAATATCCATTGTATTCATGTGGAACATATATACAAACCAAGAGAAAGACCTGCACATAGAACGTACATGGTTTTAAATTCAAGAATACATGCAACAGATATGTATCATGCACCGTATTTTTCAGTCTGTATGCTTAGTAAATAATCTGTATTCTTAGCAAATAATTGTGAATGCAGTACAAATCTGTAAGGAAGGCTTACTCACAACTGATGATATGCAGCTGAAATAACCTTGCTTTCTGAAAGCAAAACAGCAGCTTTCAATATGGATTACAGCTCAGTGTGAATTAAAGTAGCATCCTCCCAACTGAACCAGAAAAGGCATCATGATAAACAGAGGAAAGACTGGATTCACAATCCACATGCGTGGACACAGCAGTCAAAAGAGGAAAGGGTAGGATGAATTGGGCAAATTTGCTGCAAAAGATCTCCTTAAAGTGCAAAGGACCAAGTTGGCCCTTTGAAGACTATGCAAACGAACACTGGGCAACGGGTCAAAGAAAACTGGAAAAGAATGGATTTGAGGACCGTGTTGCTGAAGAATAGTATAAGTACCGTGGATTTCTAGAAAAACAATACATCTATAGCCATAATCATCGTTAGGCGAGGAGAGCTTTGTCTCATATGCTTAGGAAATGTGATCACAAGAGACTAATCTCTGAAAAGGATATTGTAGTTGATAAAGTTTAGGGTTCAGTAAAAAAAGGCTCAATTGGCACAGTTGCTGTAATAATGAGCTCAAACATACCGATGATGAAGATGTCTCATGTCCTCCGGTGTTCATTCTATTACAAGTGGACTCACAGTGAGTCAGACCTGGCTCAGGGGCATCTAACAAGAGCAGCAGCAAGCTGATCTAAGTACGTTTTTAATGCCATGTTGACTATCTATTTGGAGTGATAGCAAACTAATCTCCTCAGTTTTTGAAATCCTTATACAAAATAGAGTCTCATCAATCCTTTTATTTAAAGAAGTATACATAGTCTTTTAAATGTATCTTTAGAAAATATTGATTTATCTCTAGATCACTTTGTGACAGCTCATGTTTATGTGCACAGCTTCTATTGTAGAACTCTAACTTATGAACCATGAAAAAACTATTGGAAACTTGATAATGAACCATAAATCAATGTTGAATACTTACTTTCACCTCTTTCCCTTTTTCTGGTTGTTTTTAAGTCGACTGTAATTAAAATCAGCATTTTTTTCAGTTGCTCCCTAAAGAACCTCATCATTTGCTGTGTGACTTCAGCATGATTTCCATTTCTGCTGGTCTGCCAATATCACCTTTTCCCTCAGGAAATGGGCTGTGCGCAGAGACAAAATCTTTAAAGAACAAAGTAAATCTTGAAATATCTCCACAACCACTATTCAATATTGCTTCACAGCTCTGCCGAATACTAATGTTGTCAGTGAGGAGTAATGAATAAATAAACACAATGGGATGTGTTTCAAATATTGTCCCGTTGTTTTCTAGTCACTTTTTGTAGGAAAAACAGTCAGTCAAGGAGTTGAACGATCTCTATCATGATTTTGAATTTTCACTTACCAAATAGTCCATATGAAATTACTGAGAAGGTTGTAGTACTGTCTAACTTGCTAATCTTTTTAGGATGAACTTATATTTTAATGTCATTAACCAATGCTTTTTCATTTTATAGTGTTACTTGGAAACATTAATTTTAGTCTTGAAAATAAATGGATAAGAACAAATTAGTGTCAGTTATAATAATATTACGTTGGTAATAAATATCATCTTAGACAGATAGTTATTAATATATACCTAGTATTCCTTAGCAATTCCTGGACAATAAAAGAAATGACATTTTAGTAGCATTAACTGATGCCTAGGGATTTTATATTATCCTATGTTTCAATCCAACACTTAATAATATGAGAATTAGGATGTAGATCATCAGTAAACTATTAATATTGTGCTAAGAGAGTATTTATGTATGTGTGTGAGAAAAAGAGAATACTAAGTTTTAGCCCTTAATTATGAAGGGATTCTAATACATCCTACAGAGGTCTGTGAATGCGAGCTCTTTCATATCTGATACAGCCGAGTCTAGACGCTTGAAAAGGGGTCAAGTCAAATGTCCTTTATCAAAACCAAGGCACAAAATGAGTTTAGTAGACAAAATCAAGGAGAATCAAAATTTCTGTTTTGGTTCTTATAAAGTACTAAATAAATGAGCTATTCTTGATTAGAAGTATCAGAACCTCTTATTGTACATGCTGCTTATTCTTTCCCTCATGATTGACTCTGATCAATGTTTTATATAACCTGTCAGTGAGGGGTGGATTGGAGAAGTTAAGAAACACTCTTGAGGTATACATGAAAGCAGTAATACCTCACAGGGTATTAGTTATTGGTTATGCTTCAGGGTTATGGATAGATGGTAATCTTCAGAGTTATTGGCTATACTAGGTTTACTGGAAAACATTTCTACTACCACAAGAAAAAATGTTCTCAAATTAGCATCAAGTCTGCAACAACATTTTATCAATGATAAACAATCTTTTACAATTACATACCATTGGATCAAGCGGTCAGCAAATGGCAGAGTGCAGAGTAAATCTAGCCTCCTGCCTCTTAAGGTCTGTTTTCTAGGTAAAGTTCTACTGGAACAGAGCCTTGCTCATTGATTTGCATACCATCCATGGCAGCTTCCGCACTACATTGCAGACAGGAGCAATTGTGACAGAGACCATCTGGCCTGCAAAGCTGGAAATATTTACAGCTCTCATAGAGCATGTTTGCTGACCTCTGTCCTTGATCATCTTTAATTGATCTTCACACCCACACGACATTGAAAAGACATACCAGTCACCTTTTGGGCTAATTTCCAAGTGTTGATAATGTTTCATAACAAAATTATTTTTAACTGTAAATGAGTTATCAGTGGGACCTCCTCAGTAGAATGTCTACTTTGAGAAATGACTAATTACTAAATATGATGACAGCCTTCATTAGTTAGCATCTGGAACTTTAGAAATAATCTCTACGGATTAAATGAGTAATGCGTAAGGGATGAGGTTACTGGAAAGATTTGTCCTTACATGAATGATGTTTAACGGATGTGACAAGACCTACATTCTAGCATCAACAATGCAGAACGATATGCCTAGAGCACCACTTGATTTTAGGTCTCTCCATTTGCAGAAGCCTCTAACGCTTGATTCTGGGGTGGTCATATAATCTAAAGGTCATCCATAGCCCATTGTAACTAAGTTAATTCTGGCTTACAGGTGATTTACAGTTCCCCGTAGAACCACACATAGGGTTTCCAAGACTTTTATCTTCACAGGAGCAAGTCAGAGAAGCTGGACATTTCCAGCAAACCATTGTTTTAGCCGCTGAGCTCTTTATTCATAGAACCATCGGGAGTCTTCGAAGCTTACATACTTTAAAAACTTCCTGAGCCGCCATATAGATGTGCTGTCCCCTTAAAGAAGTCATTTAACCATTTTTATGTGTCCGTTTCCTTACTTGTAAATGGAAACAGAAAAAATACTGCCCCCATGACTGCTTAAGAATTGAATGTTTTAAATCACATATGATATTTAAAACGTCTACTAAGTGCTAGAATATAAACAGCACACATATTTGTATGAACATTCCAGGTATGCATTTCATTGGCGATAACGTCATGGTACCTACAAAGAGACTTACAGAAATCCCAGGACACCTGCACAGTGTTAGTTCCACCACAAGGGATTATTTCATTTATAATTATAAAAACCATACTGCTAAGAAGTACATCTAGTCTTGACCATGGGTATAACTTCAAAACAGAAAAACAAAAAACCCTCAAACATTAGATTACACATTAGAGTTCTAAAAGATCGTAGTGATGGTTCAGAAAATTGTTCTACCTCACTAAGAGGAAGATAAAAAGATGACAAAATTTTACAAGGGTGCTAGAAGCCTACAAAAGTGTGAAAATAAGTTTGATTAGAAAGGGAAATAACCCACTGGTACATCACATTGTCAGGGTTACCCAGCCCCTAACACATCATCGCAGGTCCAGTAGGCATGCAATTGTACAGCGATAATAAGTAAAGATTATAGTAAAGTCATAGAGAGCATGAGAGATAGAAGAGAGGTTGAAATAATGGAGTCAGACCCACTTCATGGTAGTATGCTCATGGTCCACGAGGAGAGAGAGATTTATTGCTAACCAAGGCTTTTATATTCTCTGAGGGCATGCAAGCCCCCTAATTACAGGTGAAGACATATGTCACAGGAAAGGGTTGTGCTTTATGTAATACAGTAATGGGAGGGAGTGATGTAGGGGTAGCCATGTAATAGGAAGAGGAGGGATTGGGGTATACATGTGACAAGATGGGCGGATCCTAGATTCAGGATGGCAGCCTCACTTTGGATGTCACTGAGCAGGTCTGACCTGTTCTCTGGCTCACTATAGAAACCATTATCAGTAGTGTCTAAATCTACCCTGCAGGGACCAAACTGATGGCCACCAGTCTTTAGGGAGAAGTAGCCCATTGTCCTTAACAGCAGGGAGCGGCCCTACTTGTGGTGGGACCAGACCTTAGTCTGGCAGCTGACTGCCTTCAGGGAGATAACGTGACAATCATTTACCATCAGTTGCAAGCAGTGTCCTAAGTCTAACATATATTTGGGGGAGATGACTTGGGAGAAATCTTTCCATTTCCCACCTCACATGATGCTAACTAATTAGACTGTGAAAAACACAGTTTCTGGTAAGAAAATCGTCTGTATAATAAAATAGAAACTGTCAGGTCATCTTTTCAAGTCTTTCTGCCAGGCCTGGAATGAACTATGTGGAGTTTTACATCCATGCGCATTGCTAATGCAAATCATTCTCTTTTTTTATACTGAATTTTTCTATCAGATTTCATTTGAATAAAATTTTTCTGCTGATTTAAAAAGAAATCTGACCCTCAGAAACTGCTGTCGCACACAGCATTGATAAACAGTACTGAATAGTAGTGTTCAATGCGTTGAAATCTAAAACTGAATTCAATGGAAAAGAATTTCATGCCTTAAAAGCCTGTGGAATTTGAGGGCTTTTATTTATTTATTTTTTTATCTTTTCAAGAGGACAGATTCAGAATCTCTGGGTAGAAAAAATTGTGTACGAAGGGGATTGCAGTTTGAAGTGTTCTGGATCTCCATGACTGTAAGAGAAAACCACAAGGACAATGAATGAGTTCCATAGCAAAGGGTTGTCTGCTTAATGGTTTCGGGAAATGAACCAAATCCTTGATATTGTTTAGAGTTGTAGAAAACATTTCCGATGAAATCCCTCTGAATGAGCATTAAAGTCTGGTCTTCTCCAGCTTAAGCTTACAGAGAGAGGGGAAAGACTGATAGATACGCCATTTCCAAAGTTGCTCTCTTTTTACAAGATAGAAAAGCAGGGAAAATAAAATAATGCTGCTTTCTGGGCAAGTCGTGATCCATCATGTAGTTGTTGAGTGCAGCGGAACTGTAGGTTCTGATTTTTCTATAGGCACAAACAGTTCACTGTCCCTCGGCTATATGGAGAAACAGCCTATTACTGTGAACTATGCTTAAAAACGAAGTCCCTGAAAAATAAGACATAGTTTGTTGGTCAAAAAGAACAAAGTTTATGTCTGGTGGGAAAGATTAGAAAATACGTGTGTTGTAAAACCATTGATCTTAAAGTGTCATAGGTAGCAAGAGTTAATGTAGGACTTTAGAAGCAGACAAAAATTAGGAAAAATGTGTTCTGTCTACTTATGGAGTGGAAATTCCAATGGGAGGAATTTGAACAAATTGAAATCTCAGGTGAAAGACTATCTTTATTTCACCACAGAGTTAACGATTGTCATGGATGTCAGAAAACACAAAACAGAACTACTCTCCAGGAATACATTGAGTGTCAAGTGAGCAAGTTATGTCCCAAAGGAAATTAGTGGGCAGAATTCATTTGAAGAAGTATTTATCGAAAGTAAGGAACCCATTTAAGCTCTTCAAACACTGAATTGGAAATTTTTCCTTATAAAAATCTGCTAGCAGCAAGACAACTAAAATTCTCTATATTTTGTCCCTTTTTAAAGGGAAAATTATGTTCTTTTGTCAGTCTTGCCAGTATAATTATAAATAAAACCCATGAAACCTGAAACATATCAAATGTTAAAATGTTTTTGGCAAGTTAAAGATCCAAAATCTCAAGGTTGGTGGGGGGTGGGGGGGCACGCAGAGAGCCGGCAATGATTACCTTATTCTCTTCACTTTTCTCTCTCTCTCTCTCTCTCTCTCTCTCTCTCTCACACACACACACACACACACACACACACACATTTTTGATGACATCAAAACTTCTCAACTAATAGCATTATATGCTATATATTATCTGCCACACTTTTAAATCCTAAAGATTTATTCACCTGTTAGTTACAATAACAAAGGAAAACTTAACAACGTGTCTTGGGATTTGAGCGCTGGCTTAATCAGGTCCCTGCTTTAACACACAATTTTTCATTCTTTTTTTTCCAAATACTTTTATTAGGGGCTCTTACATCTCTTATCACCATCCATACATTCATCCAGTGTGTCAGCACATTTGCCCATATGCTGCCATCATCATTTTCAAAGCATTCTCTTCCCATTGAACTCCTGATATCAGCTACCCATTTCTTCTACACAGTTTTCATACATACAGCACTATTTGCAAATTTACCTCTGTTCTCATTTGCAATACACAATGGCCTCAAAAAACAACTGTGATCTCCTCGGAACAAGCAGTGATGTCATCCACTGTACTTGGCCTTGCTATGAGGTGGGGCCAGTTTCACAGCACCTAACAGCTTCCTGTCAGGACAGCCTTAATACAGGTGAATGTAAAAATAAATAAGTTGTAAGAAAACAGAGAGGTTAAAGTACATTGAAATTAGGCCTTTTCTGATTTGCTATAAATACATGGTGGTTTTAATGACAGTTTAAATTTTGCATCTGATTACTGCCAGTTTCATTTTGAAATTAGATTTTATTTGACACTTGTATTAATAGGAAGCATCTTATTTCATGTTATCAGCTTCACTTATAAGCACAATCCCTTAAATTGCTTAAGTTGTCCATCATGAGATAAAATTAGGAGGTAAATTACTGATTTTTAACTGTCTATCTTCAGAATAAGTAACTGTAGTATATATTTCTCAAATATTTTCCTGTAGATGAGTGAAAATGTCACTATAACTTGCTTTAGTATTTAGATTGGAAGTATGAGTCTGATAGTTCTGTTTCTTATCTTCAAGGTTGTCAGTGATATTGGCATTAAAAACTCATGATTGTGATTCTATGAGCCTGTTTGTCTAGGTGACGGGCAGCTGTGTCACCTGCATAGTAATTTGAGAACTGGGTGACAACTGATATTTAGTGATTAACTCTTGGTTTTCATTCTCAGTATTAGAAATAGAAAATAATCCACAAATTATATCTTTCCTACAGTCATTTCTTTATCACTTAGTAACTTGTTCTTTTAAAAATTAAAAACAAATCTTGACTTCTAGATGAGTTTGAAATATATATATATATATATATATATATATACACACACACACACACATAATGTTTTATGCAAGAGGGAACACTTCCTATATATAGTTTGTCAAATGAGACTTTTCATTTCATCTCAGTTTTAGCTGAGGTCTCCTACCGAGGGCGATTCGACAATGCTTGATCATTGGATAGGGACAATGCTTGATAAGCTCATAGACTAATGAAAGTTACTATATAAATGCCTGCAGCGTAGTTTAAAACAAAAACTCGGCT
Source organism: Echinops telfairi (assembly GCF_000313985.2). Taxonomy (NCBI): domain Eukaryota; kingdom Metazoa; phylum Chordata; class Mammalia; order Afrosoricida; family Tenrecidae; genus Echinops; species Echinops telfairi. The sequence continues at coordinate 26,899,745 of NW_022103920.1, forward strand.
TCTCCTGCGAAATGGAAAATCATGGTCATCAAGTTGAGTGTGACTTAAAGCACCAGAGAACTGCCCCATGGAGTTTTCAAGGATGTCAGCTTCATGCAAACCAACTGCAGCATTTTCCTCCCACAGAAGAACGTGTGGGTTTGAACTTTCAGGTGGCAGCTGAGCAGTTAACCACTGGGTGTTGGGAATTTTTGACCTTTCTTACTGATGTCAAATTTACAAGGGTGCCCTCTTTAGAGAGTGAACGGCTGGAATACTGTGTGCTGACCCCACTCCTGAATCAAAGGCGAGGGCTCCTTGTCTCTGTTGGGATCCGTCTGTCAACACTGTGAAAATGCCCTGTGTATCTGGCTCCATCGTAGATGAGAGCAGCACCCAGGCATGGTTGGTGCAGGGCTGCTCTGCCTCATTCCCACTGTTTGGATGTGTGAGGCACACCTGTCTGCCTGTGTGATGGAGATAGCCAGAAAGAAAGCAAAGAAGAACAGTAGGGAAAGCTGCTCTGGTATCTAAAATGGATCCGATGCCCGCAGTTCGCAGTCCGTCCCTCAATGTCCTATAAAGGGATTTGACCATTCAGCGGGCCATGCTGCTCTCCTGCTGGACATACTCGATCTCACAGAATATCTCTCACTACACACTGGGACCATGATAAAAGGGGAGAAAGCCAGATTACTATGATACCTACCAAAAGGCAAAGCCAAACTCATGTCACCTGAAATTAGTGACTGGTTTGTCTTTAGCCATTCCAGCTTTCATTCCAAATCAATCTGCCTTTGCTGGGTTAAGACTGATGGAAATGCCCAAATCACAGAATGCTGTTGTTATTTTGAGGTGTCATTGAATCAATAAAGCCTCAAAGTGGCCCTACAGAAAACAGAGAAAAATGCCCAGTCATGCACCACCCATACAATTGTGTTATATTTGAGCCTCTTCTTTCAGACATTGTGCCAATCCCTCTCCTTGAACATCTACCCCCTTTTTGCTGCATATCTACTTTGTTCTTTTCCGGGACCGATCTCTCCCGAGATCATGTCTGAAGGACATTAAATGAAGTCTCATTGTGCTTTCTTCTAAGGAGCATTCTGGCAATACTTCCTCCAAGACAGTTTATTCGTGCGTTTTCAGTCAGTAATGCTTTCAATACTCTCATGCCACACCATAATCCAAAAATAGCAACTCTTTTGTGGTCTTCTTTATTCATTGTCCAATTCTCACATGCGTCTGAGGTGACAAAATGCTATGGCTTGGGTCAAGTGCACTTAGTCCTCCAAGCGACATCCTTGCTCTCCAGCCCTTTGAAGACATGTGAATAGTCACTCAATAGAACGCGCTGTTGGGTGTCTTGACAGCTGTGTCTATGAGCAGTGGGTGTGAATCCAAGCAAGATGAAATTCGTGAATAGATACCAGTTTATAACAACACCCATTCCAGATGGAACCCGCCTTCTTTAGTCTCTTCCCAAAATGACCCTAACAAACCTCAAGTCCTGTAATAGGTTCTTTCTAAGACCCTTTTACGGAAACACCTCATGCTCTACTTGGTGAGTGTCTTTCTCATGTCAATGGCAATCTACCTACTCGTTCAGCTGTCACTCTGTGACTAGAGAGGTCAGGCCTGGCAAAGACAGGGGCAAGAACTGCCATGCAAGAGAGGTGTGCACTGCCCTTGACGTCTGGGCTAGACCAAGGAGACAGACTTCCCAATGTCCAAGGGAATATTTGATAACCCGGGGGTAAGAATCTCCTGCAAGTCTTTCAGAACGAAGGAACAAATCGACTGGCTGAAGAACAAAATGCAGGAGACGATAGACAATTGTAAGGTGATGACTGTGGTGCGTTGCCGACCTCAGAGAATGACAGAATGTGGGTGTCTCCAACGGGTTGTTTCCAGGGAAATACTTGGACATGGGAGTGGGAATGACAGATCCGAAAGTCGCATGCCAGCCGTGGAAGGCGGGCAAGAACAATAAACACTAGGTAAGTTTAATATCCTAAGTGACACAATCATTTTACCATTCATTCACTCTGCCAACCCTGGAAATTCTAAAGCCCCCAGAAAAAAAAGAAAAAAAAAAGATCAAGATTCACTTGTATTGGTTTAGAAAGACATATAAAAATGTTCTGGAAGTTGCAAATCATTTTACTTTACTTGTAAATAATTGTATCGCTTTGTTTAATTAGATCCTTCCTTTTTTAAGATCATGTAACTTAAAAATACATATTGTTAATTATCTATAAATTGATGAAATCTCAATTAATATATGAATGACATAAAGGATTGTGATCAGGGGAAAGTACTAGAATACTTAAGTAGGTCACCACTGGCATGGAAGTATGAGATCTAATAGAAAGAAAGAATGTGGGCAATGTCACTTCATATATCAAAGTTATGGGATGAATCAGAATGATGTGTAAAAAAAAAGTAAACAAGATTTCTTTGTTATTGTCTCCTGACTTGTAATAAAATGTAAAATGATCATATGTAATTGCTTATAATCTCATATCAGAAGACACATTTAGAATTTTTGTGTATAAACTTGACTTTGAGGGGGAAAATGCCCTCTCACGTATCATAATCCTTCCTCTTTTCTCTTAAGAAATATCTTTTCAATTTTGCCAAGTTGCATGGTGTAGCTTAAATTTTAAAATAATGTTCTAGTTACATAAGTTCTTTCCACATAATTAGAAACATTAAATTCAAATAGGCATAATTACAGATATTATGTAGAAAGGCAATTAAATAAATTATCTTATTAAAGTAGGTAGTCCTATTTTCCTAAGCCAACAATAATTCTTACAGAATTCCCTATTTGATGGTGTTTAAAGTCTTCAGTTTACCAGGGTGTTATTACTCCTAATTACTTGATAAGAAATTCAGAGAATTGCATCTATATAGAATTTGACATGCTAGGTAAAATAACTACATTTGTTACCAGCATGACCTGGCACTAAAATTTTTTCTTAAATTGGTATGCTCTATTACTTATCAGAAAAATACTGTGCTATAGCTTTAAAAATATGTGATAAATACCCAATTGAAGATAGTAATTCAAACAAATACAGACTATTTTACCAATTTTATAGGCAATACACAATACATTAACCAGCATTGTTCACTAAACCTATTATTTCATTTGATATTTGATCATTTAAAGAACATATCAGGATGTTGCTATGCATCTTTCCTTTGCAACAACATTTTGTATAAAAAGAAATCTGCTTTGGAATACTGGATTTCTTTGCCCATATGGAGTGATGCAAATAAAATAATGAACTCACACATATAGCATATGGTATAGTTAACAAAAATATAGATCATGCATTATTTGCATAACACTCAGGTATTCCTATGGGAAATATGGAGTAAAATAAGGCAGACTGATTTTATTTGATGAATTACCAAGCGAAGCCCACATTGGTTTAGTCCTGTGTAGTAGTAGTATACTGTTATAAACAATTATGGGATATCAACAGACTCACCCATTCCATGTTTCCTCTAGTTTTGCCTTAAAATTTTGCATACAGTGTATGTGTGGAAAGTATGATGGAAAGGTAGAAATAAAATGGCTACCCAAAATATTCAATCATTTTTAAAACTACAAGTGCAGTGAATGAAATAAAACTTCAAATGCTCAGTACAGAAATATTACACATCAGTATATACTTATGTGTCCCTAAAATGGAGACATA
>NW_022103920.1:26903710-26904509 GCF_000313985.2 Echinops telfairi
TATTACTATCTGGATCTGATTTCCTACCTCCATTGCTTTCTTCCATCACTGCTTTAAATTCATGATAGAGTAAAGGGTTGTGGTATGGGAAACTGCAGAATTATATCAGCTTGAGTGGAATTTCTAAGTGAATTTCAATATTATCTCCAAAAATCCTGGTGGGGAAAAGGTCAGGGCTAGGTGGAAAAGGTCAGGTTAAATCTGTCATCTCACCATCTTTAAATGATATTCATAGCAGTGAAAACTGCTTGCAAAAGCAGGAGAAATGGTGATTGAGGAAAGAACCCTTCCGCAAGTCTCTCAGGGCCGCTGCTCATGTACAGAAGCTCTCTGTACATTCCACCACAGCCGCTTGCTCTTCACAGTGTAGGGAAAATCTCACCTCTCTCTCAGCTTCTCACACTCGCCTCTTCAATTTCTCTCTTAACTTCTCTTTCCTGTCACACTGTACTGAAAGGGAAGTGATATGGGTAAAACTGATTAGTCAGAGATAGGCTTCAGTTAACTAGTGGACAGTTCAGCTTGCGTAAGATGAAGGCTCTTGTTCTTCACCCATGTGCATGGGTAAAGCATTTATGTGTGTTCACTGCATGCTTCAAATAGAAAGTAAAGTTGGAAGATCCACTGCTGACTCCGACTTAGTTAAAATTTTAAAGTTGGAAGATTCACTTCAGACTTCAGCTGCCTTCTCCAAAGTACCTAAGACTTGAGAAGTAACTATTTACCTAGATTAATTTAAGGGTATGCATTGTCATATTTAGATATGGTCATTTGATATATAACCACAACAACGAAAAAA
>NW_022103920.1:26906082-26906870 GCF_000313985.2 Echinops telfairi
AGCTAAATGTTACTTTATTTTGAGAAATTGTCATTGCAGGTGTAAGTGGTGTTGCGATAGAGAAATCGTCCAGGAATATCCCTGGAAGGACCTAAGTGCAAACACAAGTATCCTTACACGAGAGCCGCAGAGGGCAATTTGACACAGACAGAATTGGAAAAGGCAGGGTAAAATACAAAAGCAGATATCAAAGTCACGTAGCCACCAACTAAGAAGCTAGGAGAGTCAGGGAAGAGGGTCTCCCCAGACTGGAGTCTTCACTATGTGTTTCCAGAACACAAGTTTTGGTCCCGTGTTACAATTTGGGACTCTGAATCTGAGCGGGAAAGAATTTCTGCTGTAAACCACCCATCTTGTGGTAATAATGTTTTATACTAGACACCGAAAACTAGTCCAGAAGTGAGTTGTATTCAGTTACTTAATAGGGACCTCCTACCCATAAACCTTATTGTCATAATTCTTTTCATAATGTCATATAAATTGTGGACTACATGGCTGTGACCATAATCCCATTGCAAACAGAGATCTCTGTTATGCTAATGGACAGGATTAAGATGGGATTAGGTCTTAAATTTAGTACATGGGTGAATCCTTTGTTTCCTTGGGGATATAATCTGTTATACAAAAAGGAAGCAAAATCCTCACAAGTGGACCAATAGGTAACATCATGATAAATGGAGAGAAAAAATTGAGGTTGCCAAGGATTTTATCTCGCTTAGATCAATAATCAGTGCCCACACAAACAGCAGTCACAAGATCATGGACTTACTGCGCTGGCTAAATCTGCT
>NW_022103920.1:26909119-26916164 GCF_000313985.2 Echinops telfairi
CAACAATGGGCTCAAACATAGGAAATATTGTGGGGATTGTGCAGGGCTGGACAGTGTTTCCTTTTGTTGCGTAGAGAGTTGCTATGAGTCAGAATCAACTTGATGGCACCTAACAACAACAACAACAGCCTAGTCTGTTGCAAGTCAGAAACCGCACCTCCATTAAAGCCTTCCCTTTTGTGGCCTCTGTTTCCTGGTTGAGTACTGGTAGAAGGAAGAAAACTGCTTTGGCTTTCAGACATATTTGATTCATGACTCTAGATCCTGAATTTGGCTTTCCTCTTCCTTGAATTGTGACCCGCCACCTGACCTGGTTTCACCAGCTTCTGCATACTTGTGAATGGGGAGCATTCTCAATGGTTCTCACCCTTCCTAATGCCGCGACCATTTAATATACAGTTCTCTTGTGGTGGTGACCCCCCCCAACCATAAAAGTATTTTTGTTGCTACTTCATAACTGTAATTTTTCTACTGTTATGAATCAGACAACCCCTGTGAAAGGGTTGTTCGACCCCCAAAGGGGTCGCCACCACAGGTTGAGAACCGCTGCTAGACAGACATCTGAATTTCAGATTAGAGATTTAGTAGTAACCACAAACACATGAGACGTTTCCTTAAAGTAATCTAAGTGCTGTGAAACATTGCAGCAAGTCTAATGGTGTAAGGGAATATACTAAGGGGGTGAGTGAGGGACAATGGGGCAGTGTAACATCTTGGAAAAATTGGATATTTGAGACATCTTTAATTTTCAACTCCTTGGAACTGATTTGGTATTAATTCTTCCAAAAGATATTATTATCACCATATGAATATTAATGCTTTGCATGTTGTCTCTATTAATGTGAGCAAAATAGGACCTGACATACAGCAGGAGCTCAACAAAAATGTATAATATAAAAATTTTTTTAAACTTTCCTTAATATATCTGTTGCTATGTTGCTAATCTTGGTCAACTGAGATATTTTATACTTCTATGTGTGGAAATGTACATTTTACTTGATACTGTCCATACAGGCAGCAGTGAAGAAATCAAAAGAGGAAACCTCTCAAGTAGTTGAATTGCCACAATAGATGTAATAAAGAAATAAAATATGGGAATGGCATGCAGACAATGCAGGACCAGCAACACATCTTTTTCTATAGATAAGGCCATCACCAAACACTGACCGCATCTGCCACCGAGTACATACGTACTCATAGCGACCCTATGGGACAGAGTAGAACGCCCCTGTGAGTTTCTGAGACTGTAACTCAGAAAGCCCTGTATTTCTCCCGAGGAGTAGGTGGTGGTTCCGAACTGCTGACTTTGCACCTATCAGCCTATTCAATGGCCATTAATAATATGCTAGGAGAAGTGCATAACTTGCTGCTATCGGGGATGAGGGATTCTGGTTACGCAGCAGTTATGCACTTGGCTACTACTGGTCCTTGACCTGAACCCACCGACCTCAGGACAAAGAGTTCCTGGGTTTGTATAAAAACGGCAGTCTTAAGCAACCTGTAGGTGGCCATGAGCTCTACTCTATGGCAGTAGGTGTTCAAAGGCAAAACTTTGCAGTCATTACATAAATTTAGTTAACAAAGTCTGAATCCAGCTTTGTTTTTAAGTAAGTTTCACTGCAAGTAAAGCATGTAATTGATATGTTTAAGAAGAACTGTTATAGACTAAGATTAAGGTAGACAAGTAGATGATATCAATTAAATATAAAATAAGAATATCTCTCATGTAAAATAAATATGACCAATATATATTAACTATCAACTCTGGTACTGGTATCATTGAGCTCAAAATTCTGATGTCTAAAAGAAAAATTGGTTATTTTAAAAAACACAACATATTCACATAAAAGAAAGAATAATTTATCAAGGCAAATTCTAAATGGAAATATTAAAAAGAGTAATTGTAGTACACAGCAAATACTTTTACATTTTACAAAAATAAAAAAGAATTCTTTTTGTAATAATTTTCTTTTGTTTTTGATCTTGTCAAAATTATCAGTTAACACTAAATATATCACAGTAAAGATTGTCTTATAATCTCTTCTGCTATTTTCCTTCCTGTAATTCCTTCTTGTCAAGTTTATTGTGGCAAGAGTACATAAACTAAAATTCCATCACCTGAACACATTTTCTCATGCACCTTTGCAATCAATCATCAATTATCCCTAATCCCAGGCAACTGCTGCTCCACTTCTTCCATTTGGAGTCAATTTGCCTTCGGGAATTTCATATCAATGTTATCATAAGTATATTCTCTACCATATATGTCATTACATACAAAAGTACAATGCTTTTAGAATTATTCATAGCATAATATGATTCAGAAATCCATACCGCTTTTAAATGCTGACTAATTACCTGTTTTATGGACATGATTTGTTTTTCTGCTCACGACTTAAAGAACATTCTTGTTGTTTATTCGTATTGTATTAAAGGTACCATGATTTCGTACACAAACTGATTATATTTCCAATTTCTCTATGTAAACACATAGAAATTAAATGATTGGATCATAGGTTAAGTGACTTAAGACACCACCAAGCTATTTCACACAATTCATTAAAATATCTATGTGCTCCCCTCGCCCACTAACACTTTGTATGGTCTATTTTGCCAGTGCATGTGTGTTAGTAGTCATTATGATATTAATTTGTCTTATTTTGGTCATTCTTTTTGGATAAGCATATTTCCTGTGCTTCATTAATAGCTCACAGTTGTATAATTTATGCAAATATGTTTCCAGCAAAATTTCTTCTGAGAAATGAATGGTTTAAACTAGATTTCTGATGCCCCATTATTCTTCATGTAGTCCAACTTCTCAGATTATTTACTCAGTATAAAGATCAAACAAGTGCAGTGAAAGGATACAGCTCTGACGCAAATGTTCCTGATGTTAAGCCACTCAATATTCCCTTATTTGGTACAAATAACTGCCTCTTAGTCTGCGTACAAGTTCTGCCGGAGCATAGGGAAGTGTTCTGGAACGCTCGTGTTTCTCAATCTTGTCCACAGTTTGCTAGGATCCGCACAGTCTAATGCCTTGGCATTAATTGTTTCATTTAGTCAATACAATACAAGTAAGCATCTTTCTGGTATTCTATGCTTTCAGTCAAATTTTCTGACTTTGTGTCCTCATCTGAATGAAACTTGAAATTCTAATAATTCTCAGTTGATGCCCTGCTATACTATATGTATAGTGTAAAACAACAACCATCATTGTTTTTATAAGTTTCAGTAACTTCTTTTTTAATACTAGAGGCAAGGATATGGTAAGACGTTTGATTACCTGGTTGAATATTAAGTGCAAAGTATTATCTAGAAAAAGATAAAGTTTCTCTCATCAACCATGTTTGCTGTTTTCTGCATAGGGGGAATCACAATCCGGTGGGACCTCACCCCTGGGAAATGGTCTCCTGTTGGCCTGAGCGGCAAAGAAAGAAAGTTAAACGGTATCATTTTCATGCACCCGTGTACCGGCACTTCAAATAAATACTCTGTGTCCTTAGAGACGATGGGTGGTAACTGATTTAGAGATTCACAAGATGCCTGACTGCAGTAGAACCCCGTACTCGACCGCATCGGTACGCAACAAAACCGGATTTCAACGCGAAAGGTTGACAAAATTTTGCATCAGAGCTCAAAACAACAGCAGTTCGTGTTTCGGTCACATGGGTAAATTGGTGTGGTTAGTACCTGTTTAAACCTTTTGCGGCTGTGTTCCAAGGGTTTTGCTATAATTTTCTTAGTTTTTGTGGCTTTGTTGTACTGTTCTTAGATAAAAAACCTGGGTCCTAAGAAAGAGGGTTTTTTTAAAGAATCATCATGATAAGGAACAGGTTAACCATGTTATCCATATTGTTGATAATTTAGTAAGCCTTTTTCCCTTTAGAAAACAGTTAAGGAAATGCCAACAGCAGACCACATTTGAGAGATTGTTTTTTGGTTTGGTTTGGTTTTTTAGAAAAAGCCAGCCAGGCCCTAGGGAAAAAAGGCAAAGAAGGGGAAAAATTCCTGAAAAGCAGCTCCTAGTTGATTTTACGGAGGGGGATTCCCCTGCCCAATCCCCTTCCCAACAACGACTCTCTCTCCATCCTCCTCTCCACACCGTGTCCACAGATCCAGATCCTCATCAATCTTAAGGTATGGGCCATATTGAAGTTGTTAAAAAACCTTTTTAATGTTGTGTTTCTCGTGTAAATTATATTATTTAACTGAATTCATTGATTTTGAAGTTTCTGTGTCATGTTTTGTATAAAAAGGGAAGGTTAGGGTAAAAACTTGGTGGTTGAGAAGAGTTTAATCCGTTTTCAGTTATTTCTTATGGGAAAAATTGATTCAGAACTCGATTACATTGCATCTCCACACTCCTTCTTGGACGGATTAGCGTCATAGTCCGTGGTTCTACTGTACCAGGAAAACTTCCTTCCAGTGAGAGAGGTGTGCCCTCTCTTTGGGAAAGAGGGCTATCTCCGTCGTTTAACTCCAAGGTAACACACGAAAGTTATGTAGGAGGCGTGGTGCCTTGTTTTGACTTGGTCCTGAGCAGGACAGTGCACAGTCCCAAGTTTATCAAGAGGCTTATTAAAGTATTCAAAATGAAGCTCTACTTCATGAAGGTCACTATCTGCTTACATAGCAATAGAACAAAATTTAAGCAAAAATGTATTTCACACACCACTAGTAATTCTCAGGATAGTTTACTGACATTTGACAAATTAATTTGACTCATAAGGAAATTTAAAAAAAACACCTCTCTCCCATTGAGTCAACACTGCCTCATAGTGACCCTATAAACAGGCAAGACCGGCTCCTGTGAGCTTCCCAGACTGCACCTGTTTACGGAAGTAGAAAGCCCAGGCCTTCTCTCTTGGAGCTGCTGGTGGTTTCAAACCGCCTACTTTGCGGATGCAGCTCAAAGCGTAAGCGCTACACCATCAAGGCTCTACCTGCCAAATGGAGGTACCGTCTTATCTGAAAAGGTATTGACTATATCAGTATGAAACTTCATGTTCTGTCTTCCAAAGTGTTGATGTCCTCTGAGCAATATATTTCAATAAACATGTTTTAAAATATGCAAATTATATGCATATTTTGTTGTTTTGGGGTGCTGGCAAGGTGGTCCGACTCATCGCGACCCTATGCACAACAGAACAAAACACCGCCCCGTTCCGTGCCATGCTCACAGTGGTCATGGTTGAGTCTATTGTTGTAGCCGCTGTGGGTACACTGACAGTTAACGGTTTTCCCCTTTTTTAATGGCTCTCCACCAAGCACCACGTCCTTTCCCGAGACTAGTCCCTCGCTAACATACCTAAGAAAGTTTTCATTGGGTTTCAATCCCTACTGAAGATTGTTCTTCACCTTCATCTGCTAAGGACAATATACTACAGTTTGGAAGAGTAGAAAACCAGTGAGGATTTAAAACTGAGAGCCCTGGGTTCAAGTTTTCAGGCAGCTGTTTTATGACTGTTCACCTACATATTTAAAAAAAAAAGAATCCTTGAATTAATCTGAGCATTAATTTCCATAATTATAACAAACTTACCTCATAGAAGTATTAAATAAACTGCTTACATCACAGAAGTTGACAATGGTTAGAACAAATTGACACTTAATGTGAAAATTTTATGGTCGTATATGTTAGGATACGGGTTATTTATGAAACATGTCATTGCCCCAAATAGAAATAAATGTCATTCTATCTGCAGTGGAGAATGCATAGCATTCCGTTTCGCACTCCTCAGAAGTGTTGGCTCTTGAGCTGCACAGTAGCTCTTCTAAAACAAGGTGCAGGAAGGCGACCTGCAGTTCTGCTGGTGCTCCACTCCTTCTTTATGCATGCTGGATTTTGATCATTTTTATAAAGGGTGTTTCTTTCCTAATCTAATTATTTTGAGGAATAATATCTTAGTTTTTGTGTTCTTAGCTACGATATTTTCAGAATTTTATGATTCCAGAATAGATACTAATATATAAAAATAAATTGATAATGATATAAGACAACAACTTAAAAGCAGATATATAAATTATATATGTGTATGTTCATAAATATATAGCAATACAGGAAATAATGTATAATGTGCATTTATTATAATAAGCTATAATCCATTTTTATATTTAGGGAAATGGAGATAAATATATTTAGATGTGTTTGAATGTGAGATATATGTTTTAGTCCAAAAGAAATTTTCTCTTTTTTTAATTTCAACTCCCCGTTTCAACATTGTCTATTAGTCTAATCATTTTCCTGGGTTATTTATGTTTCCCTAGTTAGAAATGTTCAATATCTTATTTAAGCCAAGGGACTCTACTAGAGAAATCTTATATTTTCTATGGTAATTATAAATAGTCCCTTTGATTTCAGTATCTCTAGATGACAGCGTCTAACAGGTTTTTTTGTTGTTGGGTTTGGTGGGGGTGGGCTCTCTTCTAATAGAATGAATTGAGAATTCTGAACATTTATCATCACTCAAAGGAGCCATAGAAACACAGAACATACATACAACTACAGAGAACACACACGCATGTTCTTCAAATCATGCGTACATTGGAAATAAAACACTATTAGAGATAAGAAACACATCACCATTCTCTTGTTTCTATTATTACCATTCTCTTGTTACTAGTTTAGTCTTTTGTTTTATCAACTTCATAAGCAAATTAAAGCTTCATATGATAGGTTAAAATGGGTTTTAAATGGAGAGCACACACACACAAAAACAACACAGTGGTGTGTTAATCTGCTTTAAAACCACAGTTATAATTACCGCCTTGCTTATCCACAGCCTACATTATAAAAATGCAGATAGAAGCAGACACCAACAGAATTCATTATGAGACAGTATATTGAACATCTCACTGCTTCTCTGTTGATTGATTGTTACTAAGCCAAAAATATTATCTGTGATGACAAGCTTAGAACCATTAGTTTGAGTGTGTTTTGAAAACAGTCTGGAGCTTCTGGTTTAATCCTGATACATAATAATCATGGAAGCCCCCCTCTTGTCCTTGCAACAAGAAAAAGGCTGAACTAGCTGAACGTGGG
>NW_022103920.1:26917778-26918796 GCF_000313985.2 Echinops telfairi
CATGTCCAGTTGCTTGGGTTATTTTCTTAGCATTCAGATTGAATCAATAGTATGAAAAGATCATAATGCCAATGCAAACCTCTGCTGCTTTTACAACATACAGTGTGGATTTGCTCTGTTGGAATGACTGCCTCTTGGTCTGTGTACATGTTACACATGAGCACAGTCAAGTATTCTGCAGCCCCCATTCTTCTCCATAACTTCTTTGCCGCATGTGATCTAGCTGAATAGTCACACACAAAAATCACAAGTTAAATTCTTTCTGGTATTTTCTGCTTTCATTCAATTAACATCTAAAGTAACAATAATATCTCTTGCTCCATATCCCCTAATAAGCATGGCTTGAATTCTTGTTAGCTCCCCAACTATCTATTGCTGCAATCATTGTTGGTGAACATCTGAAAATTTGTATTTGCATGTAATAGTAATGATATTGTTTTATAATTTCTACGTTCTGTTGGGTCACCTATCTTTGAAATGGATATGAGCCAGTCATGTGGACAGGTATCTGTCCTCCAAAGTTCTTGGCCAAGACTCCTGGGGGCTTTCAGTGCTGCATCAGTTCTTGAAACATTCCACTTGGTATTCCCCCAATTCCTGGAGACATTTTTTTTGCAATGCCTACAAAAGAGCTTGCTTTTTGTTTTCCCTTTTATATCATAGGTTCTTGTTACCTTTTGAAATGATTGAATGTCAACCAATCATTTCTGTTACAGTGACTACCCTTTTGTATTTTTTTACTACTCCCTACACCATTCAATATTTTGTCCATAAAATAGTTCAATATTTCAGCTTGAAGCTTGAATGTTTTCCATCATTCAGTTTGAGATATGCTAACCTTGTTCTTCCCTTTTGGTTTGTAACTCTAGGCATTGGCACATTTCTCATAACATTTGTCTTCTAGCAGTGCCCTTTGAAAATTTCTGGTAAATCACTTTACTTCATTTATTTTATGATGGAGAAGAGCTCCGGGAGGGAGGGTTGAACTGGATACCTGAGGGAGGTGTGGAGTCAGCGA
>NW_022103920.1:26920505-26921819 GCF_000313985.2 Echinops telfairi
AACACCTAAAATTAAAAAGGCAAAAAATCTTCTTTTTCTTTGAAAAATAATTGACATTAACTGTAAGCATGTAGTCCCATATCATCATAGCAAGGGGTATCCAGTTTTAAAGGCAACATAACATAAGGGGGTTGTTGAACAATGACAAAAGAAGTTATATTCAAATGAGAATAAATACAATTGGTTAAAACACAATTGTTACAATGAGTAACAAAGACCCCAGTATTTTCAAATATTTCTAATGAGCCAAAATCACCAGGATATAGAACAGCAAAGGGGGAGCACACGCAAGCTTGAAGGGCTCTGTATCTGTATTCTGTTTTGGGTCTTTTTAGATCAGCAGGTGGGGTAGCCGTAAAGAGCCTCCACAAAGATGTTTGAACTACTGGACCATTGGAACCAAAAAAGGTCAAAATAGGAGAAACCCAGCCTGGAGTAAACCAGCTGGCCAAAGGTTCAGGAGTGGGCAAATCAGCATCAGACCAATGAAATCTTATACTCAGTTTGACTAAATTGCAGTAAGCGTCAGTGGGAGATGTAATGGAATAATCATATACATACAAATCTGTACCGTTTAAAGGATACTTTACTCTTTTTCTGTCTGTTGTGGCTCCCACAATGGCACAATCATGCCATTTTGGAAATCCTGTTTTCCTATTGATAGCAAACCAGCTATCATTGGCTTCTGGATAAGGGTCACCCACAGGAATTTGATCAGGAGGTAAAGTAGAAGTAGTAATGAATTTAAAATCTGGAAACGAGGGAATTATAAGTGCTAACATCCAAAGATGTCTCTGCTTGGCCCTAGTAACAGGGGAATTTGTGACCAGAGTTCTAAACCCCAGTAACACACAAGGCCCTGGAAGTGGTGTGTGAAGATGGGAGCCGCAAATAGGAGGCAGGGAACTATTACCCCTGTAGGTTGCATTCTATGAACTTTTAGGTTTAGTAAAGACACTTGAATGACCCCCCCCCTCAGGAGGAAGGAATTGTTTGTAAAAACTGGCACTTCGGGTGTCTCCCAGGTGACCGGGTGCAAAACCAGAGGTTCTGGTATGTATGACCAATAGTTTTCAGCTGCCACTGAGAATAATAGCTGGCACGTGAGAACTGCTAGCATAGTGGTAAAAACAACCACAGCGGTGGGTGCCCTTCCTTGTGAAGCAACAATGCCAAGTGCTTTGTTGCTGAGCTTCTTCAGTCGTCCCCAGGTCGGGAAGACAGTGCGGGTGGAGAGGGCGCAGAGGTGACGAATAGCCCCTGGCCCAGATTCTCTCTGACCTGGCTGAAGAGACAGAAGCTAGAAAGGAGAAA
>NW_022103920.1:26922044-26923108 GCF_000313985.2 Echinops telfairi
GAATCCATCAGGAGAGGACTCAGTTGTTCCCTTATGGTTTCCCGGTAGCTGGTGACACTGCTGTAGGCGGAGGAGGCGGCAGGCCCGTCATGGGGGCGAATGAATCCTCTGGAATCCACACCGGAGAGTCAGCACCTGTGGAAAGACGCAAGCAGGTCCTCACCCAAGAGTGAGTAAGACGTCTGGGCCTTTCCAGGTCCCAGTTAATAAATCTTTCCATTTTACCAGTGTTTTAGGTTTAATGTCAGGACCCTGAAAATCTAAATACGTGGGTGTGTATCCTTCTGAATTACAATTCAAATGACTTATAACAAGCATGCTGTAAAATATGATGTGGAGAGAGATATTTAAGCTCTCCTT
The DNA here is from genome assembly GCF_000313985.2 of Echinops telfairi. NCBI lineage: Eukaryota > Metazoa > Chordata > Mammalia > Afrosoricida > Tenrecidae > Echinops > Echinops telfairi. The sequence continues at coordinate 26,922,405 of NW_022103920.1, forward strand.
CCTGCAAATGCTGGATTTGGTTTTTAAGTGTTTGATGAGCTCTTTCTACTATGGCCTGTCCTTGAAGATTGTATGGAATTCCTGTAATATGTTTGATCCCAAAAGTGGAACAAAAGTTCTTAAAAGCAGTAGAGGTATAAGCAGGGCCATTATCAGTTTTTAATCTCTCTAGGCTGTCCCAAAATGGCAAAAGAATAAAACAAGTGTTGAATTACATCCTTAAATGCTTCTCCTGTACGGGCTGAGGCAATGACTGCCTGTGAGAAAGTATCTATGCATACGTGAACAAAGGAAAGTTTACCAAAACTAGGGATATGAGTAACGTCCATCTGCCATATGTCATTAGACATCAGTCCTCGGGGATTGACTCCCGTTGGTAAGGTTGGAGCCTGAGTTGGACACACAAAACACTTTTTAACAATTTCTCGTGCGGCTTCTCTGGTCATGTGATACCGTAATCTCAAAGCATTAGCATTTTGATGATGCAAAGCATGACTCTTTGGAGACCTGTTCTATGGATAAAATCATGGGTCATGTTAAGGCATCTGCTTGCCTATTCCATTCATGTATAGGACCTGGCAGGTTACTGTGAGATATAACATACCCTATAAAAATTGTAATTTATGTTTGCTTATTAAATTTTGTAATTCAGTCAATAAATCAAATATAGTGGTTTTCTGGGGAGGAATGGATGCTGTCTCTAT
>NW_022103920.1:26925251-26927486 GCF_000313985.2 Echinops telfairi
AATGCACAAAATTCTCAAGAATGGATTTAACAACAGCAAATATTTGAGGGATGTTGGAAACCCTCGCTGGAAGCTCTGCTCTACCGAAGCTTCTTCCACCAGCATGTAGCTTTGCTAGACAGTATGGCTGGGATGGCTCCCAACACTTTTATTTGTTTCAACTATTCTTGTATTCAACAGCAAGTTTCAGAATATGTCCTGACATCCTATTTTTTTGTCCTTCTTTCCTGAGTTTTTCATGACCCCTTGCTTTCTTCATATGAATATTCATCATGGCATCCCACAAGTCCTCTAGTCTTCGCATTGAATAAATCAAGTCTGGTCTCTAGATACAGGTGGGGTGGACTCTAGATCATGTTCTAGCTCTCATGGAATGTGTCTTAATTTTCTTCACCTCCAACCTGAACTTGCAGATGAGCAATTGAGGGTCTGTTCCATACTGGTCCCCATCTGTGTTTTGGCTGATGGTCCTGAACTTCTCCAGTATCTCCTCTCACTGATGTAGTCAGTGTTATTCCTGTATATTCCGCTGGTGGGGTCTATTTGTAAAGTCACTGTTTACACTTTTGAAAAAAGGTATTTGCAATGAAGAAGTCATTGGGTTTATAACATGCTATCATGTACTCTCCAGCCCATTTTCTATCCAGGCCATATTTTCCAAATACTGATTCTTCCTCTTTGTTCCAAACTTTCTCTTTCCAACCATCAATAATTATCAATACTTTTGATTGCATGTTTTTTCAATGTCTAACTGAAGATGGTGGTGGAATTATTCAATTGCTTCATCACTAATATATAGGTAGGTCCTAAAATTGTAAAACAGTGGTATTAACTGTTCTCTCTAACTGGCATATCACACACAACATTGTATTTCAAGGTATATCTAGAAATGTTCTTTTTCATGATGAATATGAAAAAGATGTCATTTCCAACATAGGTAACCATATGATTGTTTGATTATGGCTCAAACTAGTCTATTTCAGCTGGCTAATTATTGGGATATAAATATATGTATTACATTACAATTTTTTATAACTTCTAATATAACTAAATCCATATGAGGTACATCCCACTTTCTGATTATTAGTGGATGTTTGCAGTTGTTTCTTCTTATGTTGAATTGTGCTCCAACAGCTGGTGAAGAACTAGAAAAGTTCACTCCATCCAAGTCATTCAGGTTGACTCTATTTTGAGAAGGTAGCTCTTCGCCAGCCATATTTTGAGTGCCTTCCAACCAGAGGAGCTCGTGTTGTAGCATTATCTCAGAAAATGCTCCACTGCTGTTTATAACATTTTCGGTGGCTAGGTCCTCAGAAGTGGACCACGTAGTCTTTCTTCATAGTCTGTTCTCAGGCTGGAGGCTCTGCTGAAGCCTATTCAACATGGATTAGGCTATCGTTATTTGAAATATATACCATCCGGCATTATAGCAACAAGCATAAACTGACATAAGATAAACTGACATATGAGTGGAAGAAACCACACTTATTTTTTAGATTAACATAAAATCTCATATAAAAGTTAAACTGATGTGCAACCAAACCAAATATCCACTCCACCACCAGGACTCCCTCAAAATATGTCCAGCAGTCAAAAGGAAACAAACAAACTATATAGACAAAGTAACCATCAGAATCGTATCAGCCATGACACAAATTTTGAAGTTATCTGACAGCAGGTGAAAAACAAATAGAGGAAAGATTGAAGTTTTCAAGGGTTTCTTCTTGCTTGGATCTATAATTGATGCTCATGAAAGCATCAGTCAAGAGATCAAATGATGCATTGCATTAGAAATATAGACTGCCAAAACAAACAAACAAACAAACAAACAAAATCTGTCTTGGAAGAAGTATAGCCAAAATGCCCCATGGGGGCAAGGATGGCAAGACTTTGTCTCACATACTTTGGACATGTTATCAAGAGATCAGTCCCTGGAGAAAGACATCATACTTGGTAATGGGGAGGGGCAGCAAAGGAGATGAAGGACCTCAATGAGATGGATTGGCACAGTGGAGGCAACAATGGCCTCAAACATAAGAGCAATTATGAGGATGCTACACACTGCTGTCCAGGTTTTTATTGGTGAATTTTTTGTTTGTTTGTTTTTTAGCATTAGATGATTAGGTCTTTATTCTTATTTGTCTTACTCTGGAAATGAAATGAAATGAAAACATTCCTTCCATTTATATATATGAAAGGGCTTCAAGAAGTTCATGGAAAACTCTATTATCTTTT
>NW_022103920.1:26927800-26929496 GCF_000313985.2 Echinops telfairi
GTTCAAACCAATGACTTTTCAGTCAGCCACTGAGGACTTCAACCACTGTGCTACCAAGGTCCCTTGTTAAGGAGGTTTCAGTCTAGGCAACCTTATGGATCAGTTCTACTCTGACTATACATTTGAAACCAGTTGGAAGTTACTCTATGACAATGTGACCATACCAACAACATGACTGAGTCTTATATTAAATAGTGGCTTTCCTCCAAAAGGATTATTTATAAAAACATGCTGTTTTACCTTTTGCAAATAACTGATTAATTATAGAATCAGCTTTTCAGTTTCAATGCCTGCTCCTTTATTTATAAAGATTGAATTGAACCTATAAATCAATTGGGGAAAGAACTGACATCTTGATATTGAGCCTTCTAATGCATGAGAATTACATATATCTCCGGTTGTTTATATCTTCATTTTCTCTAAGCAAAGTTCTGTAAATTTAAGTGTACAAGTTCATCTGAAGTTTATCTCTATTTTATGTTTTTAAAGCTATTGTTCATGATACTTTAAAATTTAATTTCTAATTGTTTGCTACTAGAATTAGAAATCCAATTGCTTTTCATTGACCTATATACTGAGATAACCCATTAGTTATCTATTTATTAGTTTTAGTAGGCTGATTTTAGAAACCTTAAATTAACCTACAGAGATAATCATCCTGGCAGCTGGATTTTATGCCATCTAGACTCTGTGTGAACATGTAGAGGCAAAATCCAATGATGCCTCCTTGTGGGGTGTGGTGTTTTTATAAAGGAGAAACTGGGAACTTTCATCTTTCTCTGCTTCTTAACTTCCTGCCTGCTGGGACTCACTGCCTACCTCCTGGAGTGACCCCTGTGGGCCACCCAACCCTGAGGTCTGTTGGCACCCTGCCACATGCCCACTGACCTTAGATTTGCGACCACCAGCCTATGAACTTCCTGCTCCGGCATCATTAGCCTGCAGCTCCGTGTGTCTGTCTGAAGAGGGGCTCTACTTGTACTGGACTTATGGACTTGAGCTGGACTGGGCTGGGATGCCCCATTGAGAGAAAATTATTTCTTGACATAAGGCTCTTTCCTATACATTTATGAGGGTCACTGGTTTTGTTTCTTTAGGTAGCACACTATGTACAAATAAATGCTATTGCATATCTTGCTTTCTACTACAGATATCTTTTTTTGTTTGGTTGGTTCATTGAACTAGCTAAGACCTCCAACAAGGTTGACTCCAAGTGTTGAGAATGGACATCATTGCCTCGTTCCCATCTTTAAAAGTAAAACAAAGAAAAAATGTCATCAAGTGCATTCTCCTATCAGCCCTACCTTAGGTTTCCAAGACTACTGTATATCCATTAGTAATCCAATGCCTAATCCCAAGTACCATCAGGGTTTCAATCTTAAGGAAATATAGTTTGTAAATTATATCATTAAGTATGATGTCAATCCGAGGCTTTAGGAGATGTGCTTTATTTAGTTGAGAAAATTTCTTTTACCTAATTTACAGATTTTACATGAATGTGTCATGAATTTTGTCAGTGTTTTCTGCATCCATTGAAATATCATATACTTTTTAAATAACTCATAAATGTTAAACAACCTATATTTCTAAGATAATGCTAATTTTCATAAACATGTTCTTTTTTGGTTTGATTTTATTCTCCTTATTGGTTAAGTTTTAATTTTTTTTAAATCATTTTATTTATAAAAATAAAACA
>NW_022103920.1:26931448-26932368 GCF_000313985.2 Echinops telfairi
AAAAAAAAAAAAGCTCTCTTAGCTAAACTAATAAATACTCATCAGAAACACAATCTGATGCCACGCAGCTCTCTCACTCTGTGGATTGAGAAATCCATTGCTTGGTTTTGTGTCAGTTGTGCTGTTTCTGTTGCTACTCTTTTTCCATTCTGGACTCATACCATCTCTCCCCATTGCTGGAGCCCCGGCTTTAGGCTTGGTTGATCAAGGAGATGTAGAGCAGAGATCTCAGGTGATGCTCCACTTCTGCCTCCTGCATTTCTTGGCAGTAAAGAGATTCTCTTTCCTGTTCTTGGGATGTCTCATTTAATGCCTCACAGATGCAAAATATGACCAGTCTCCATGTTATGGTTTCATATACCTTATTTTCATATTTGCACCCAAAGGTACCATGATTCTCCTTTACTTCATTAGCCAACTATCTAATGGTGGGCCACCAGCACCTCGTGTTTGCATAGCCCTGTGCTTAATAAAAGCTGCACTGGTTACATCAGTGAAAGGGCTCCAGGAGTTGATAGACTGGCTGGTGAAATGTTTCAACTAGGTGAGAAAGCACTGAAACACTCACTTGTCTATGTCAGGAAATCAGAAAACAGCTTCTTGGCCAACTGACTGGAAGAGATCCATGTTTGTCTTCATTCCAAAGAAAGATGGCCCAATAGCACAAATTATTAAATAATATCATTAATACCCCATACAAGTAAAATTTCGTGAAAGGTCATTCAATTATGGTTGCAACAGTTCATCAACAGAGAGTGGCCAGGAATGGAAGCCTGATTCAGAAGAGGACGTGGCATGAGGGATATCATTGCTGACATCTGATGGATCTTGGTTGAAAACAAAGAATACCAGTCAGATGTGTTCTTGTGTTTTATTAAGTATGAAAAGGCATTAAACTGTGGGGTTTATTACAAACTATG
>NW_022103920.1:26934118-26936107 GCF_000313985.2 Echinops telfairi
CATATGGTCTTGATTATTCTTTGTGGATAGATTTTTAATTTCAAGTTCAATTTATTTAATAGCCATACAAATCATTATATAATTCAGATTAACCATTTCTTCTTGAAAGACCCCTGAAGCACAATGCTTAAGCAATTGGATACTTACTGAAAGGTTTACACTTGGACATGCACAGGTATACATTTTTAATAATTATTATTTCATGATTTATAGAAATAATCTTATTTCATAATTTATAATTATATTAATGTGTTTTTCTTGTTCAATGTCACTATACTTTTTAAAAATCATGTGATCACTACCAAGAGCAAAATTTTGTCTTCATTGATTATCTATTGTGTTTTGTCTTCTATTTCATTTCCCTATATATCTTGTTATTTTATATTTATTTGATCTTAACTTTTATATTTTGTTAAAGTGAATGCTTCAATGATTGGTTTGAGTTCTTTGTTCACTAACAAAATAAAAAATAAAAAGTTAAAATGTACCTGAAAGCAATGTTTAGTTGCAAATACATTTTGTGCTGTGTTGTTTTCCTTTTTGCTTACTTCTCTTGGAATTTATCTAGAGGTCCCTGTCACTGTGAGTTTTTGTTTTGTTTTTTAGGGTATTTTAGACTGTTTTTTCCAGCAAAGTAAAACCAGTGAAGCTTACATATGCATGAAGAGAGGTAAAATTTTATCAGTAAAATGGTTCAGACAGTTCTACAAGCAGGCAGTTCGGGGTTGGCCCCATGTCTGAGTCACATGTTAAACTGAATGCTTCTCCTAAATCCCCAGCCTCAGGCCTTGATGAACTCAAGACCAGCAGGAAGACCGCCAATTGGTGACTGCAGAAGTAGGTGAACTCAAGGTCCGAAAGTCAGGCTTATGATGAAGTGGTGAATAAAGCACTTCATTGTAATTTTGCCAGCCTTACTAAAATAACACTGCCAGCAGATCAGAGAGCAAGATGCTTACGGTTTCCAGGGTCTCTGGGCAACATGGTAGTCCGTGTGCTCAAGTCCAAGGAACGGGCTGGATGAGATACGTCAGACTTAAGATGCACACCCAGACAAAAACAAGTGTTCCCACAGCCTCCACTTAGCTATGACATAAGTCACATCCCTGAGGAAACTTCCTTTCAAGTGCATCCTGGCTGTGACCTGAGTGAGGGGGCTGCACTCCACCCTAATCTTAGAACTGCTTGGATGCTTAAGCTGGTCTCATTGTGGAGCTGATATGCTTTGTTGAGTCACCTCATGAAAGATTACTAATTCTCAACTGCCAAACCACTGAGAATCCTAAATATCACAAAGTGGATTCATCTTTACTTTTGTGTGTGTATTTTTTTCTTCATTAGCTTTAAATCTTTCCAGTGTATTTTTTCCAATAGATAGTGCAATTTAATCTTTGGAAATTGTATTTTTCTTTTTCATATTATCCACTTGTCTCCCTACTATAGTATTTTTTTCTTCTACATGCTTTACAATGTGGGTAATTATTTATTACTAGCTATTTAAAAATATTTTTTCTATTTTCATCATTTATTTATTTATATTACTATTAACCTTATTCCAGGCTACCTGCCATAATATTTATTAACCTTATTCCAGGCTACCTGCCATAATATTTATTTTTATATGCTTTATAAGTTTTATTAAAATGCTGGACATTGTTGTTTTACAATACTTACCAATGTTTTTATTGTACTTCTTTAAATAGCACTATACATTTTCAAGCACAGAGATAAGTTACTAGGGTCAGTTTGAAATGTTTATGTTTTCTTTTAAGCACTCTTCCTGCAGGTTCAAGATAGGCTATGAAGATGATAATTTTGCCAACATTACTAAAATGATCATTTATTAGATAAATCATTCCAGTGTCCCATGTTATAAGGTTTTACAGTTGACGAAAAGAAGGAACAGGCTGCCTACTTTTGAGGATTTGTCACCAGAAACCTTATGAATCGCAGCTGAGCATTGTCTGATACAGTGCCCGCAGATGAACT
>NW_022103920.1:26936578-26938828 GCF_000313985.2 Echinops telfairi
GTTTGAAATTGCTAAAACATCCAATCAGGATGCATTAATAATTATTGGTGATTGAAATGCAAAAGTTTGAAACAGTAGTTGGAAAATATGGGCTCCCCAATAAAGCAATGGATGCTCATGAAAGTAGCAATACAGGAATCCAAGGACATGTTGTATAAGCAAATCTGCTGAAAAGGATCTTTTTTAAGTGTTAAAAAACAAAAATGTCACCTTGAGGCACATGACCCGATCCATGGTATTTTCAGGCTCCTCACGTGCATGAAAAAGCAGCATAATGAATAATGAAGACTGAAGACGAATTATTGCCTTTCAACTAAGGTGTTGTTAAAGAATATTAAATATACCACGAACCGCCAGATGAGCAGATCTGTTCTCTAAAGCCACCGTGAGTCCAAATCAACTCAATTACAATGTGCTCAATTTGGGGGTGATCAATTTTAATAATAATAATACCAATTATTTAAGAGACTCTTTGAACTAAACACCCAGTTAGCATATGGCCGGTCAATTGAACTTTTGAGTATTTGTCCCAAAGAAATGAAAAAGTATCTAAGCAAAAGTCCATGTCTGCATTTTTTCTAATAATGAAAAACTGGAAAGAGTCCAATTCTCTTCCATGTATGACTAGTTTAAGCAATTCTTTAAAAGGCAAACAGAAAAATAAAATTGTAGGTTGGGGGGGCAGAGAAATGAGCTTTTAATACATGAGAAAATCTTTGGTTGTAAAAATCCAACAAAATAAATGATATGTTTTACCAATCTCAGAATGACAAAGCTAAATACAGGGAGGGGAGGTGTATGGTTTCCGGGATGCAATGAGGGGACTAAGGGACAGAGATATGACTGCAGAGGTAGCATAGGGCAGTTAATTTGTAGTGACAGACTCTTTCATATGTTGGCGGTGGCAGGAGTCCCATAAGTCTAACATATGGAATAAAAATGAATACAATTACAAATGCACTCTCATTTTAAAATCAGGGTCAAGAACTTTGGGCTGTGAGAGAGACTAATTGAAATGACAGCATTGGAAGTTATGTTCAATAATTTCCAGACATTCTCATAAAAGATCCAAGTCAGGGATTGTAAATAAGAATGCAAACAGGCTAGACTGCTTCCCTTCTAAAATGCCTTACGTTCTTGCTAAAAGACATACTTTGCCATCATTTAAATGCTTGGTTTCCATTATTTTAGCACTTCCTATGACATTTCAACAAGATTAATAATTCTAGCAAAAAAAGAAGCTCTTTTCTTTCAGTGATCTGTACTGAAAACTAAATGCACTGTTCTCTGATACTCTGCTTCCTATGGGCAGTAAGGAGTTGGGCCCACTCTATTAATTCATACTAGTAAGGTTGCACCCAGACATGAATGCTTATCAGGATTGCTGTGTTCTTACTAAACTTATTCAATATGTATGCTAAGTAAATAATCTGAGAAACTTGCTACATGCGGAGGGATAAAGCATCAGAATTGGAGGATTCTTACTAACAACGTGTGATATGAAGGTGGTACACCCTGACCTGATAAGGATGAAGAGGACTTGAAGCACTTGCTGATGAAAATACAAACTACAGCGTTCAGTATGATTTGCAACTCAACGAAAAGAAAGCCAAAGTCCTCACAGTTGAACCAGTGCACAACATGACAAGTGGAGAAAGGTGTGAAGTAGTCAAATACTCCATTTTGCTTGAATCTACCACAAGTGCTCATGGAAGTAGCACTCATAAAATCAAAGCACAGATCGCATTGGACAGGTATGCTGCGCAAGAACTCTTTAAGGGATCGAAAAGCCAGGACGTCACTTTGAGGACTACGGATCACCTGACCCAAGTTGTGCTAAGTTGGACCATGAATAACGAGGACCATCAAAGGATTGAATCACAGTGCTAATGACGAATATTGAGAACACCATGGACTACCAGAACAGCAAACAGACGTGTCCTGGAAGAAAGACACCCAAAATTAGGATTTGACGAGTAGAGTGGACTATTATGGATATTACATTGACTCTTTCTTTTTCATCCTCAAGAACTTCATGAGAGATGGTTGTTATTGCATTGTTACAATCGAGAAGTGAGAAATTTGAGTTTTATATACAGGCTGGGACTCCTGAGTGTAGGGCAGGCTGCAAGGCATTGAGTGTGTGTGTGTGTCTTATTCCACAGTGGCAATGTTTTGTTGACTGCTTGCTGGCATACTTTGATGTAAAATTCTGTAGATGACTGAATGTGCTTGACAAAGAGCACCTAC
>NW_022103920.1:26940122-26948442 GCF_000313985.2 Echinops telfairi
CTTCAATCAAAAACTGAGGTAGTCAGCTTTTGGCATTCATCTAAAAGGGTAGAAGTTTAGGCAATTTTTAAATATATTCATCTCTGTCTCCTATATATAGAGTAGCTATTATCAATTATTCATATATAAAATAATGTGAAATATTATAAAAATAACTAAAGTGATAGATCTCATATTATTAAATTCATTCTCATATAATTATTATCCCAATGTTATCATTCATGTTACTTGGGTAGCATTAACAATACTTAGCTCAGGTTAACATCTGTTGCTTTCATTGTTAGGTACTGTCAAATTGGGTACAACAGAAAAAACCTTTGTTGATTCTTGCCCCTTCTTTGCCTTCTTTTTGTATTTTAATGCACAGGAGACATAAATATTAATGCCACCATTGTTATCAATCAGAACAAAAACAAATTAATCTCCTAACACTGTCATAACATTTGTCAGACTGCAAGCCTGCAGAGTTCACTGATTATACTTTTCTTTTATTAAAATGCCATAAGTATGTATAATTAATGACAAGAACACTCCATTGATATATTCCATCATCAAGTGATACTGCTACACTTAACAATTCTGCCCTGGGTGTCTACATAATGTCAAGATATATAAATTGCCCGCCCTTGACATCATCACTGTGATGCTGGCTACTGACACAAGACATAGGACATTGAGTGATTTGACACTGAGTGAATAAAGCCTTTATTTGCTATCATTAAATGGTTCTGGTGCCTTGAATATAATTGGAAGTTTAGGAGTGGATGACAGAATTGTCAAATTCATTACCAGCCCTGCCAAGGAAATGCACAATTCATATGGGTTGGGTTTTTTTTTCATGAAAGGATTCAATTTTATAACAACATTAGGTCCCTCAGGCAAAGCATTTGAAGACATTCCTCTCTGCTTGTTAAAAACACTTAACCTTTGGTCTCTCAATTTATTTTACTATCCCAGGTATATTGGAAATCTAAAAGAGGGAATAGGTTGAGATATTTGAATGCTGGCGTGAACAGATTTGTAAAATGGAAAACAGGATGAAATATGACCTAGTTAGAGACTTGTTACAATGTATAGAGCCTCAATTATAAATGCACAAAAATGTCAATACATTCTCAAAGTATGGAGATGTAAATATAAAAATTTTAAATGGGGCATTTATAATATCCTAGAAGAATTATCAAAGGTCTTATTGTCTCATCTGCTAGTAAACATATTTCTGAGGGAAACAATCTCTTTTTTTAATCCCCTGAAGATATAAATTCCTAAGGATAAAATAAAAATCCTCACAAAAACTATATAAGGGTCCTGTAAGAAGAAAACACATGCATTCTGGTTAAGAATGTCAAACAAAATAAATTAGGCATATTCCATATATAGAGATCATGACTACAAAGTGGAGGTACAAGTTTGGTCAGCCTAGAGTTCAAGATATGTGTATGTGTGTCTGGGAAAGGAAAAAAGCCCAGCAGATTAAACAGAAAGATGAGAAACAGGTTGTGAATTTATAACTTTTTTATATTGATGTGGGAATAGTGAAAAGTGGTAAGGAGTTTGCCAAAGGTCACTAGGCAAGTGGCTGTCAGGTCTCTTGTCGTTTAAACCACCTTCTTTTTTCCTAATTTTCTATATATGAACTTAAATTTTTAACATTTGGCATTGATTGGATTTTAAGATTAATTGGAATATACTTTAGTGGCGGTTTATAATAATATGATTTATGAAACAATTAAATATAAAGTTTAATTTGCTATCTTTTAGGAATGTTCAAATATAGAGGCTTCTACTTTCAATTGCATTTAGAAAACTACACAAGACCATCTCTCATATGCTCCCCTCAAGGGAGGCCACAAATTCACAACTTTCCCTGAGCCCATCAGAGATGCAGGTCACACAGCAATGACATGAAGTCCAGGAAACCAGAGAAAGCACATTAACCTTTCACCATTGGCAGAGTACAAGAATAGGTGAAAGTCATAGAAATGAGGATTTGGACTGAAGCCAAACAAGGAAGAAGCTACTTATGTGTAAGTGCCAAGAGACAAAAAGAAAAAAACATGGACTGAGAACCAATCTGAGAGACATCAGTTTATTTGAACCAGGCCCTTTGTATTTGATCCACGTTTGAACATGCCCCAAATAAGAGGAAAGACAGCACCTGTCTCATCCATTGGCTCAGACTGCAGAGCAAATGGGTTTTGCAGTATGGATAGCTCAGACTCAACCCCACTAAGGCTCAGTTCAGGACCTGAGCAAATGAGAAACTGGATGCCAACTATTCTCTCTCACCTCTTATCTCTTACAGACTAGGAACAAATCCTCTGTCCCCTGAGCCTCACCCTTGGGATGCACCCTAAGGAATTGGGATCAATTCAATCCCTAAACCCTGTGGGGGAAGAACAGCTGGCATTCTTTTGTAATACAACCAGGCCACAGAATAAACTAGAGGATGAGGGTATCTGGCCTGAAAATGGAAACCTTGACTACCTGACTCTGTTAGTCTGGGTGGACTAGAGAAACAAATTCATAGACTTTCTCATAGGTGTATGAGAAAGAGGTTTATATACAAGACTAATTGAATATTGAGAAAACATCCCAACCCAGGACAGATCAAGTCTATAAATCTGATATTAGCCCATATGTCCGATACCAATCTATAACATCCTCTTCAGACCCATGACACACATGCAATAAAGCTGAATGCAGGAAGATCACAGGCCAGTTGGTGGTAGGTCTTGTGGATCCAGTGGTGTTGTAAGCATCTCAGCACTGGCAGGGGTCTCTACATGGTTTCTCCAGTTACCTGGGTATGGGGTCTATCAGCATAGTGCCATGTGTCTTGTCAGTAGACCATCTCTCCAGGGAGTCAGCACAGAGAGAGAGTGAGTGTATCTCTCTCCTCCAAGTTGGAAACCCAGGAGTTCGCAGAATCCTCAAGAGAAGGCTATGCCCACACAGAGGCCTCATTGGCTATGACCTGATTGACTGACTAGACTCTACCCCTTCACTCTTAATCCTCTCAAGTCCCAAATTGACACCATATTATGTAACTACCACAGACCACCCCTGTCAATTTGACAATTTCACATAACTCTTTAGTCATATATACTTTTCAAACAATAATAAAGCCATATATGTACCTAATAGGATAAAACTAAAATGTATACAATTCAAAAATGTGCCACCCTCATTTAAACATAACATTCTATAAGTGGGCAAAACCAAAATGTCCTCTGCCTAACAATTTCAGTTAAGTAACACCTATACCTTAATCCTACAATTCAATGAACATATTCTCCCACTTATGAAAGTTTGTAAGCCAGCCACTTCATGCCTCCCCCCCCTCCCCCCGCCAATTTTGGATATTCAATTTATATTCTGACCATTTACATAAACCCAGTGCTCTGAGGAGACCATCACATTCTTTGATGTGAAGAATCTTCATTCCAGTTGGAACTTTGTTAGTCTACATCCATAAGCAAAGTCAAATCAGGACAGGCCATCCATAAAGTCTGCAGCAATATGTACCAGTTCGCTGCCTCAAAAATCTTCTCTTCATCTGGTCATGTTCTGGTCTACTCAATGTGGGCTGCCTCACTTAGCTTCACCAGGGTGCCCATTGGTCACTTGCTTTAGACCATGGGCTCATCACAAATTCTCAACAAGCCTACCCCCCCTTGTGCTAGATCATGAACTTCAGAACAGTCAACCACTTTCATCTTCTCCTCTAGTTCCTGTAAACCAGGTCCAAGGGTGTCAGTAGCCAGACTCAATCCATCTCTTAATTGCTACTTTTCTCCCACTTCCACTCAACAAGTGAATCCAGGTGGTCACCTAGCAAGCACTTCAGCCAGCCCACAGGCTCTCTTTAACGTTCAATCCTAGAGAGGAGTTTTCTGAATGGTTCCAGTGTTCTTCCAGTTTCTGACAAAAGCCACTAGATTGACTATCTTACAATTAGACCATCATTTTCAAAATCAAGGGAAATAAATGGATGGAAGTGCCCTTAGGCCTTCATGCTGCTGCAAGTAAGCCCTGACCTTTGTAACTCCTGTGAACTTGACCCAGCCTGCTAGTGGTCATAAGTAGACAGCTCCAAATAACGCAGGGCCAGCAAAAGTGAAACAAGGAAGGACCCCTAGGCTAGGGATATCCAACAGAAGCATGTGAGACTCAGCATCACTCCCATCACCCTGTCTCACTCTGAGCCCCACTGCACACTTATCCTACAGCAAGAGATTCCTGCTGCTCTTTCTAAAGTTAAACTCCCTTCAGGAGGTTGGTGCATCTAATGGACTAGCCAGGGTTCAAGTTCCCTTTTCCAAGCAAGATCTAGATAGAATCAAGGCTGAGTTGGGGAACCTCTTAGGTGACCCAAACAAGTATATTGAGACCTTCAGGAACCTGACCTTGGCCTTTCAATGAAGCTGAGAAGATGTTATTATTGGCCACCAGATCATAGGAGGAAAAGGCTACTCCTGATATAAGGAGAAAACTACATAAGTTGGGGAGCAGCCTGGAAATGCCCCTCAGAGATCTTTTAAAATTGGTATCCTCAGTCTTTTATGATAAGGACCAGGCAGAGGAAGAAAAAATTCTGAAAGAGAAAAGAAAGGACAAAAGTTAGACTCAAATGATAGCTACCCTTCAGAAAGGTGACCCCTCTCAAGGTAAGTCTACCAACCCACAGCAGGAACTGTCATGCTGTGGGAAGCTGGGGTACCCACCAGTCCAAACCCCATTTGCAAAAAGTGGTGTCGTGGATTATACATTGGTCGGCTAACCATGAGGTCAGCAGTTACAAACTACCTGTCACTCCCTGGCTGACAGGTGAAGCTGTCTACTCCTACAAAGAGTTACCATCTCAAAAACACACAGGGACAGTTTAACCCGGCCCTACAGGGCTGCGATGAGTCAAAATCGACATAATAGCAGTGAGTTTGGCTTGCTAGCCACTGGAAGATGGATTTCCCCAAGGGACATCCCACCTGTAGGTCAGGGTCTCAGGTGCTGGCTGTCTTGAACTGAAGGTGCCCTAATCTTGAGCCTGCACTCCAATACATTTTTATCATTAAAGAGACCAAGCCAACAGCAACCCCAGACACGGCAGTTAGGGCCGTTGCTTTCCTTTTGGACATAGGAGTCACCACTCCATCCTTGACTCTTTTTTCCCCATGTCTCTTTCTTACCAGCCCAGTGCTCTAGTGTATAACACCCTCTGTTTTACACTGTTGCTATGTTGCTTATTGGGGACATCACGTATTTTCCAACCAATTCTTAGTAAAGGTAGAGTGTCCCACTCTGTTATTGGGGTGATGCGCTCTTCAAAACTGCAAAGCCCAGATGATTGTTTCAGATGGAACTCAAGTTCCTCTCCCACCTCATGGTGCCTCGTTCAGGTCCACCTGACACTATGACATCTTCCACGTGGACCTATGCTGGAGGTTCTTTATTGGCTGTTGTAATTGGTCCCTTTTTGCTACCCATAACCCACCGGGAGCCAAAGGACCTCTTCCTAAAGTTGGTCCAATGAGGGGGAGGTTTATGCTGGAGAAGCCTGGCAGGTAGATGTTACCCAAATGCCTTTGTGCCAGATGCAAAACTCTCTTCTTGTGTTCACAGACACCTTTATGGGGAGAGTTAAGGCATATTCTACACAGGAAAGACCGATGCAGCCCAACTTTTTATTATAAGAATTACTTCCTAGAGTCCGTCTGCCCAGATACCTCCAGAGTGATAACATCTAGAAATGAACAGCAAAAATCAAAAACAAACAAACAAAAAATCACACAAAGCATCTGACTCACGGTTCGACAGCAGCACCCACCTGAGATAAAAGACTATAAAAGGAGCCTATGAGGCAGTGAGGCCACGCAGCCCTCTCTCCGGTGCTGCCTGCTTGACCCTCTATCAAATGCAATAAAACCTGCCTGTGCTCTGCTGAACCTCTGCACTCCCATTTCCAATAAAACTTCCCTAGGCTTTGCTGAAGGCTGTGTGTCCTGGATAAATGCTTCCTCTCCACAAGACTTGAAACTGAGGACTAGACCCTGAACATGAAAGGTGGACACCTGGGAAAGCCGGATTAGCTGAAGTGCGGTCATTTAAAGTGATCACTCATGTCCCTGCAGTGAGTAGAAGAAAAACGGGCAAAAATATATGTTCTTAAAAACAGTGTGTGAACTAATTGACTGCTTAGAATCCTGAAAGCTCCAGAGACAAGGGTAATTTGCATGGAATTGAAAGCTTCTTTTTAGAAAACAGAGACCAGTGAATGATCTAGCTATTGATCATATCAGAGATGACCTTTAGTATATCAGTAATTCCTGTTTCAAGAAAACAGATGAGAATATAAAGAATATATTTTTCTATGTTTTCAGTATATGAAACCTAGGATGGGTGAAGCTAAAGAAACAATTACTAGATTAAGCATTCCTGGGGGCTATGGCAGGGGAGGTTGGTGGCCAGGGGCTAACAGGGAGCTAATATTAAGGAGTACAAGAAGGAAGAAAATATTTGGAAACTGATTGTGGTAGTGATTTTGTAACACTTCTTGATAAGACTGAACTATTGAATGGTATAATGCCTGAGTTATGTGTAATAAAATCTCATGGGATAAAAAACAGGTAAAAAACCTCTTAAATATTGGAAAATATTTCTAGAATTTAAAATTATAAATATTAAAATCTAAGATGCCAATGCAAAAACACCCACTGCCATTGAGTTGTTTCCAACTCAGAATGGCTCTGGAGGGCAGGGTGGAACTGTGCCTTAGGGTTTCTGAGACTGTAAACCTGTGTGGGAGCACACAGTCTCCTCTTTCTTCTGTAGCACAGCTAGTGGGTTTGAACCACTGAAATCAGTTAGAAGCTCAATGTTTAATCCATGATTCCACCAGGGCTCCTGATGGTTTAAATAGACAAGTTTAACAGCAAGATGAGCACAGTAAAAATCATTACATAATTAGAAAAAAAAGAAAATAGACCAGCAGGAAATAATAACGTGGAAAGTAAACAATAATAAAATACTCAGAAATTATTGTTAGGTACATATTACATGTGACAAAATCTAATGTACATATCAATTGATTCTGGGTGTGCCACAGGTAGAGAATGGAGAAGCTTGAACCATTTGGGTAATGTTTTCCCAAAGGTGACTTAAGGTTTTCCCAAAGGTGACTTAACCCAAAGATGTATCCTTGGGTGGACTCTGTAGGAGTGAATACATTACCTTCCTTTTGCACATCATAGTGCAAAAGGAATATGTGCAAAACTGCCAAAACCTCTAAATGAAGATGAAATAAAGGAACATTCCAACCATCATCAATAAGAAAAGTCTTCACCTTTGTTTACTGACATAAAAGAACATTGGGTTAGGGTTCTTTGGTTTAAAATAATATTATTCTAGATCAAATTCAGTAAGAAAGGGAGGAAAGAAGGAAGATGAACGAGAAAGTTTAACAGATAGATAACTAAAATGATGACTTTAGAAAAGCAATAATAGTAAAATCTCGAAGGAGTTCAATATATATGACAATACGACAATAATAATACAAAATACAGTAAGGTGGCAAAAAGCGTTAAAGGGCTCTGAAGTAGTGTTCACCAACTAAGCTAAGCTCTCAGTGTACTTGTCCTTCAAGGTCTAACAAGTCAGTCACTAGCTACTTATACATGTCTATTAAACCCTAGTAATAGATAATGCATTGTGAATCTCAGCTTTTAATTGCCGAAGTTCAGCGTACATTTAAATGGTTACAGAGGCCCACACATGACAACAATTGTGAGGATGGCACCGGATAACAGTGACTTTCTGCTGATGTACACAGGGTTCCTGTGAGTCATCCCCGACATGAAGCTGCCTGACAGCAGCAGCAGCACGGGTCTGTCACTGACAGCATTGGATATTGTAAGGGAGACTGAGTGAGGGATGGCGAGAATCAGGGGAAGAGAGGAGAAATGTGGCTGACTACATACAATGAGACAGGTTCGTGACGTGTTAGGATACTTAACTGTTCATGTCTGCTCGAGACCCAGGTCCCAGTCCATCCTGATGATGACAACCAACTGAGTGTTCATGAGTATTGCAACTTGTTTAATGAAGACTTTTCCATACAAAGCAGCAAAGCAAATCACGCAATGACCACACGGGGACTAAGAGGAGAATTTGCAATTTACCTCTTTTTTTTACCCCAGATGGGAGGATGTGGGTTGTCAGTGAGGTTGCTGATGGCAAGGGCAGCAGTTCAAAACCACCAGTCATTCTGTGAAGAAAAAGTAAGGCTGTCTTCTCCCACAAAGATATACAACCTTGGAAACCC
>NW_022103920.1:26951901-26953237 GCF_000313985.2 Echinops telfairi
GTAATGGATTTGGGATTTGGTCCAAGGTAGAGCAATTTACTTCCATCACATTTCCTCTGATGCGCTACTTCAGAAACAGTTATTTGTGTGCTATTATTTTTAAATCCTTTCAGTCACACTTATATTCATATCCTTAAACAGAAATGAGCCCAAAGATTTAAAATTTTTAGCTTGTAAAAGTTCCAAAGTGGTGAAATAGCTGATTCATTTTGTAGGGAGATAAGAGTGATCCTGTGGGTTATATTTTTGGTTGTATATGATGAAAGCCTATATGTTAGACAGGGTTATTTAGAGAAACAAAAGAAGGATCGATTTAGAAGATAGATAGATAGATAGATAGATAGATAGATAGATAGATAGATAGATAGATAGATAGATAGATATCGATAGATAGATATCGATAGATAACATAAGAAATAAACAGTTAATTAATCTCTAAAGCAGTACAAATGGCTCAGTGCAACTCACTCCTGTGAGACATTTGTGAGACACTGGCAGTCCTTCAAGTCTTGAGGGCCACGGGGTAGTCCTCCATAGAGCAATTCAGGTTATCTGGGCACAGGTAGCAAACAGCAAGGCAGGTCACCAACAGTAAGTCATATGACAGGGTCGACAGTCCCCAGCTCAAGAGATATAAATTCCAGTAGCATGGCAAAGCAGGTCTTGAAGGAACCTCAAATTACAGCGACACAGTCCATAGGTTAGGTGTCCCATAGGTAGTGTAGCTTGCAAATGGAGGCACAGAACAAGCAAGGCAGTCACACACTGGCCCGATGATTAAAGAGCGAGAGACAAGAAAGGCGAGGCTCACAGGGCCATTTATCTCTCCGCCCTTCAATTAATCCCATGTGTGTTTATCAGTCAGGTTGGCACAACAGACCTACCTATCACCGCCTGTATGTTAAAACCAGGCTGGTTTATAGGTCAACACTTTTAAAGTTCTAAAAAGGCCAATTCTGTTCAAGATACAACTGTGTAATTGCCGTTTAAGCATTGCAGAAATAGAATGAGCTCTCCTCCATCACTGGATTTATGTCTCGGTTACGGATGCTAACTTGCTGTTTGTTTCCTACATGTGCAGAGTAATTATATTTTGCCTTTCAGGAGTCAACAGCTCAAAATCGGTTTTTTTAAATGTACACATTTCTGTGGGTATAAAATAGTCCCCTACGCCCTTATCTAAAAGCAAGAAATATGTAATACTGTGACAAATTTACAAGATTGAAGAAGCAATTCATAGTAGAAAAGTTAAAGCAATTAAACTGAGCCCAATGGATCTAGGTCTTGAATGTTTTCCGCCTCAGTAGAGCATGCTATGCAAATAAGGATTGACTTC
>NW_022103920.1:26955105-26956358 GCF_000313985.2 Echinops telfairi
TGTTTGTTTGTTTGTTTGAGTGGAACAAGAGTGAATTACACAGGACTCAGTCAACCAACAAGAATGACTATAATTTACGTATGGGATGCTGCTACGAGTATCAGAAAGCCCTTGCTCTTTTGCCATAAACTATCCATACCTTAACAATTTGGTAGACTCTGCATTGTAAACTGAAATTAAATATTGCAATTTGTACCTTTCTCATTGCCTGGCCACACCAACCTTCTTACCATCCTGAATTTGGAAGCTTTAATTGGATATTATTACTTTGCACAGCGATATAATTACCTCCATAGATTCGATAAGATTATACCCTCCTTTTGTTTCTCCATGGATATAATTTTTTTAAGATTGATATGCAACCAAGGCACTGCCTGGTGTTTCGTATTTGGAAATAGTGTTAATTTCATCAGACATCACCAGCCACTTCTAAGGAACTGAGATTAACTTTATGAAGTCAAATTTGACCAGTCCCCTCTCCAGCAAAAAGTGGCTTGGCTTCAGGCTTAGATAGTATAGCCCTACAGGTGGCAAGGTAGGTCACTTCCAGCCTGTCAGGGACTTTGAGTTATTTTGAGGATCCTAAGTTGAAAGAGATTTTTCTACATTTATAGGTACTGCAGGCAAAATCCAGTGGAGAATGTTTCTTGAATTTAGCTTCCTAGCCTCAAATATGAATGGCGCCTTATGAAATTTCTGTGAAGAAGCAGTCTTTTAAAAATGTAGGTGCTCATGGTTTTGCCCGTTCCTCCCCTTGCTGGCATCTTTATGCCTGAGAACAAACCTGAGGCCTGATGCTTGTTAATAGGGTAAAAATTACACAATTTATGGCAGTAGTTTGGGCTTTTTGTTTGGGGTTTGGGTTAACCACACCCCTGCTCAGGAAGTCAGCAGATAGGAATCAGTAGGCTTCAGAAAATATAACAAAAAGCCACTGAGACCTGTTGTTTGTTAGCAGGATTAGTAAAATACTTTTGATTACCTGGTCTTTGGGGTAAAACACTGGGTGAAGGAAGCCCAGCTTTGTCCTTGCAGCGAGAGTATTAGGAATAGCTCGTACATGGCCAGCCCACCGAAGTAGGCCAAAAGAGCCCTGATGGCCAAGTGAGGTATGCATCGGGCGGCATAGCCACAAGGGCAACCATTCAAAACGTCCTATAAAGAAAGAGGTGCCGGTTCAATATAACAATAATGAAACCCACAACCTTCCTCTAGTTCTTAAACGCTTCCTCCCACCAACTACCAGGACCCCA
>NW_022103920.1:26957187-26959500 GCF_000313985.2 Echinops telfairi
ATTCCTAATGAAAACATTCAGCAAAGAAACATAAAGGTCTACCTGGTAAATTGAAATTAGGTAAACTGGTGAGGCCAAATTAACCAATGTATGGGGGCCACTTTCAAACTATATAAATTGCACGTATCAATACAAAAGTATTTTATCTATAAGCATGCAAATAAGTTCTATTTGCTTGAGTAGTACTTCCTGTAGAAGTGCCAGTTTTGCCCACAGTTGCACATTTACTTCAATCGTCCTAATTTACAAATGCTGCTTTTCTTCAGATTCACCTTTGAACCAATTACAGCATCGCTCTGTGCTCATCATTAGAAGTTAAATAAAATATTTTAACATGCGTTCATTTTACATCTGTATGAGAGCCATGATTTTACCCTTTTCTGAAAACTATCTTTTAACAAATAGCTTGCATTAATATTCCTGCTGTGCTCAGACACTGGATGAGAAGGGTTTGCGGAAAGCGTGGCCTCAGCATGAACACAGTAATGGATGCAGAGGGAAGCAGTTCAGGCCATCAGTCAATTATGCTCCCAGCAGTGAGAGATCTGAGCAGCACATCCTTATGGCTACTGAAGTTATATAAATACATTTTAAGTACCTGCTGTGCTTCCATTATACAATGCTTAAAATATGTCATTTTTCAAAAATCAAGTTCAAATTCCAACATTTTGTTATTAACCTAAAAACACTTGGAGATGTTAAAAGAACATTAGAATTTTATATAAAATTTATATTGAGGCACTATGTTTGTTATATAAACTAAATAAATAACTTGCATTTCTCCTTTCTAAATTGTATTTATTGCATCACATAAGCTATTAACAAGTATAATCAATACATATTTTCTACCTAAGCCAAGAAAATTTTAGTCAATTATATTGTAGCTATAAATGTAGAGATCTTACAATTATTTCTAGAATGATAGAGCTTTTTTTAATTTAATACAAGCTACAAGATCAGTAAAAATATTTTGATAGTTCATTACCAACATAGCAATGAATATATTTGAATATTCTTTGCCAATTGATGCACATTCTAATCATTTCTTACAGCTAATATTTTAAAATATACATTATTATCATTATTTTACCCTTAAAGTGGCCAATTTTTTAGAAATGTAGTGAAATCTGCTTTTGTAGAATAAGAGTGGGACTTGTTCTCCTTAGATATTACTTTTGATTCATGGAAATAATCTTTTATAAAAAGGTCCTTTTCATTTTAATTTCCTTACATGTATATTGAAAAAAGGACAGATTTCAATAGAAGTCAATTGAAATAGAACAGTTATCCCATTGGTAAGAAATTGATAGAAGCGACAATATGTAAGTACAGAATAATTATCTATAACCATACAGACAAATGATTTTAAATTTTATTCCAAAGACCATTAGCCTGATCATTATGCAACTCAGATAAAGAAATCTAGAAATAGACAGTGTTTTTTATGCAGATAATGCAGGACTTGTGTGTTTTTTTGTCAACTATATCTTACTGGAAAGGTATTTTCATAGACATACTATACTAACTTTATAGCAACACGTTAAAAATTAGAGTACTGTGCTTCTAAAAATACTTGGATGAGGGAATACTTAGTAAAAAAAATAGTGTTCACATTATTCGCATAACACGATGGCAAGCAATTTTAAGTGAAAATTCAACATATGTCTATTCCAGCATGGCTACCATCTAATGATTTTCTCCAGGACGAGCATGAAAGCTGGGCATAATAGGAGGGGGAAAATAAACTAAAGCAACTTCTTGCAGAGATGGCCAAGAAGAAAGAAACCACTGCCATTGAGTCGATCCTGGCTTACAGCTTCTCTATCGAGGGCTTCCGAGGCCACGGGGTTGACAGGAACAGATAGCCTCATCTTGGTCCCATGGAGCAACTGCTGATTTAAATTGCCAACTTTCTGGTGAGTAGTTCAAACCCTTCCCTACAACTGCACCTAGGCTCTGAACAGGCACAAGAAATGTTGTGCATTGCCTGCAGGGGGACTTCCTATTTTACTATCATCTTTAACCATGTATACCCCCTTTCTCCTATAGGATTGTTTGGACTTGATGACAGTGGGTTTGTATATGTTTGTGGGGTTTTTCTTAATTACCCCTTCCCTACCTGTTCTCTATACATGCTATTTGACACATAGAAATAATTGTCCTAATCCAGGAAGTGAGGAATTTAGACATTCTTTTCTCAACAAGTGAACTGTAATATATGTTTGAATGCCATGTAACTTTTCTCTGTGAATGGCAAACTAGCTTTGGTTAACCTAGGTTGAGGATGATCTGTGTTGTTCTATTTATCCCTCT
>NW_022103920.1:26960144-26961425 GCF_000313985.2 Echinops telfairi
ATTCACAGAAACAAAAAGAAGCTGCATAGAGAGAGGTCAGGTTAGTAAGATGCATGGGGCAAGAGAGGCGCATTGTCATGATAGCAAAACTATTCCCCTGTCTGCCACATATCAGACCTTTTTTTTATCACACACAATTATGCTATCTTTTCAAAGTCTCTAAATAGAAAGCTTGATTAAGAGTCTTGCCTGGTGGATAAAACTCCAGATGCACTACAAGTCGACATTTTCCCTCCATTTGGGAAGTTGATGGACGTCTAGAACAAGGTTTGTTATCAATCAATATTTCACCTTTTTGGAAACAAGAAAACTGCCCATACACTTGATCCCCATAGCACTGTCCTTGTAAGCTGTGTTCAACATCACAACAGTCTGCGGCATTTTTCTTGAGCAGGAAACATAATTTCACAGCCAAATGCCATTGTTTTAAATTGGCCATCACTAAAAACAGAGTTCTAGGAAAACTGCTTTTATGAAAAACTTCACTGTGCCCAGAGAGAACATTCACTAGTGATGCCAGGATGTCCTGCCCTCCCTCTCTCTCCATCACCTTTTGTTTCTCCCATGTGCTCTAAACAGATGTGCCCCTCTCCCCACGCTGTAGCCCGAGTGCTGTCCTCTGACGTGTATTCTTCTGAGGGGGGGAAGGAGGTAGCCCCATAGTTGGGATTGTGGCCAGCCCCTCAGACCTTTCTATTGATTTCCTGGTACATGCCGGTATGTTGTATTCATGTCTTGGCTCATGGGGTTGAAGCCTGGTCTCTCTCTCCCTTTCCTGTGGAGGTATAAACAGTACCCTCCCCTTGGGTGAATTAGTGCCCTGCGCTCCACCCTGCCGTTGTCTTTTTTTTCTCTTTCTTTTCCCCTCTTATTTAATTGGCTGCCATATGTATCCCTGGATTGAGTTTGACCCCTGCCATAGTTGCTGGACCTCACCCCAGGGATTTATGTATATAGTAGCTTTTCCCCTATGCTACTTTGTTTGTTTGTTTTTTAAGCTTACCTCAGAGGACTCATGTTGTACTTGTCCTTTTGTGCTTGGCTTACTTCATTTAGCATGATTTCCTCCAGTTCTTCCCATGTGGCGATGTGCTTCATGCATTCGTCGCTGCTTTTTAGAGATGCATAGTACTCAACTGTATGTATGTACCACAGTTTTTTTGATCCATTTGTCTGTTGATGGACATTTGAGGGTTTCTAACTCCTTGCAATTGTGAACTGTGATGCGATGAACATTGGAGCACAGATGTCTGGCCGCGGTTTGTTTCTTGCCTCTTCTGG
>NW_022103920.1:26961667-26980000 GCF_000313985.2 Echinops telfairi
CATAGTTTTTTTAATTTGCATTTCTCTTATGGCTAATGATCGGGAACATTTTCTCATATGTGTATTGGCCATTCAGATTTCTGCTTCTGTGAAACATCTGTCAGGTCCTTTGCCCACCTCCTCAGTTGGCAATTAGTTTGGAACTATTAACTCATATCTATATGTTAAGAATTAAGGTTGCAGATGGACATTGGGCCTCTACTCAAGTACTCCCTCAACACAAGAACACTTTGTTCTAACAATCTGGCATTCTGTGATACTCACCTTCCTAACAGAATAGATGAAGAAAAAATGGGTGCTTAAGCAAATGTGGTGAAGAAAGATAATGGTGCCTGGCTATCAAAAGATATGGCATCTGGGGTCTTAAAGTCTTGAAGATAAACAAGCAGCCATCTAGCTGAGAAGCAACAAAGCCCACATAATGAAAACCTTCATTAAACAAAAATGTCAAAATGTGATGTGACTGTTCCTCAATGTACCCTCTTCTATGTCCATATACTTCTACAGTCGGTACTTCCATCTCTGTCATTTTTCCTGGAATGGAAGCTTTCACATCCTCACAGGACACAAAATGTAAGTGTTCTTTGCATTTGGGGAACATGAATAAATCTGAGGGGACAAGATAAGATCAGGACTGTAGGGTGGAAGGGTATGGTTTCCCTACAAAATTCTTAGAAGATAGACTGCTATTCTCTAAAAATGAGCAAGTGCATTGTCATGATGGCAAATTTTTTAAAAAATTTAAATGTTTGGTGCGTGAAAATTTCATGGGCTTTTTTTCACCAATGCAGTTTTCTATTTTGTGTATTTAGAAAAATCTTCATAATAAGCCCCTTTGTCCTGTGTCCTTTGGGAAATTCAATCAAGGTTACCCCTTAAGAATCTCCAAAGGCATCCCCATAACCTTGTGTACTGATCTCTCTCCCTTAAATATAACTGGCCCTGCTGATCCCCTAAAGCAAACAAACAAACAAACAGCTCATGACCATTGAGTTGATGCTGACCTATAGGACACCGTACAACTTCCCTGTCTCTTTCTGTGTCTAAGTCTTTCCAGGAGTAGAAAGCCCCATCTTTCTCCCATCTTCTGAAAAGCCACTGATTAATTGAACCTTGCTCTCAGAATGATATTTGTAAATCCAAAACTTTGTTTCGATTATGATTCATTCTATAAAACCATCATTAATTTTTATCTTGCTTAAATGACTGATGAAAAGATCAGCCATTTGACCTAACTGATAGTCCCACAACACATTTGGCAAGCATGAGGCCAAGATGTTTACTTAAACTTGAAAAGGTTGAACCTCAAGAAATCCCAGCTTTAGCAGTCATGGCATGAATGCTCTTCCACAAATTCCTGAATTTCAGCTAAGTTTCTTCATTTGTTCAGGTTGACCCTCTCCCTCTTTTGGCTCAACTTCTAGAGGTTTTTCTGACCTTCCTTAAGACATTTAATCCATGAAAAGTGTGGTTTATATTTACAGCTGCCTCATAAAGTTGTTGCAAAGCTTCTTTGATTTGTAAAAATGCCCACTTGAGTTTTGTTAAAAACTTGATATTAGCTCTGACCTAAAAATCATTTTATTCCATGGCACAAAGAGTATCTTTTTTCCCCCTGAAGGCACTCTGGCAAGTCTAAGACAAGCACATTCCTAAGAGAACTTGTCAATTGTCTACATTCATCTCCTGATCATAGAGACACGCTTAAACATTTTTTTGTTTGTTTGAAAACACTTGCATTTAAATACTGAAACCATGGTAACAATACTTTTTTACTTAAACTTGTTTTTACAAAATTGTTCCTAAAAATAGGTTACAAGTAACAATTCTTAAATTTATTTTATTAGCAGTAATTCTGTTAAACATAAAGTGTTTACAAATGAATGAGATATATTTTCTTGAATATATTTTTCAAAAATAATTTTTAAAATAAAAATACAATTCATTGGGTGCATGTTTTTCTCTATGTATATTTTTCAACAAATATGAAATAAATGTTCAACATGCCATCTTAAAACTGAGCCTTCAGTATGGATTAGAATTCAATGTAAAAAAAATCAAAGTCCTCGCCAAGGTAACAATAGGTAACATCGTGATACCTAGAGAAAAGCTTGAAGTCGTCAAGAGCTGTATCTCGCGGAAATCCACAGTCAAAGTTCATGGAAGCAGCAGGCAAACGATACAAAATGCCTTGCATTGGGCAAGTGTGCTGCTGCACGAGACCTCTGGGACTGTTGAAAAGCGGGGACGATCCTTTGAGGGCTAAAGTGTGCCTGATCCAAGCCATGGTATTTCAATTGCCTCATAGGCGTGTGAAAGTTGCTCACTGAATACGGAAGACTGAAGCAGAATCCATCATTTAAATTGTGATGCTGGTAAAGAATATTGAAAGTAGCATGGACTGCCAAAAGAACAAATAAACCTATCTTGGACGAATGATGGCTAGAATGTCTGTCATAATTGCTTCTTAAGGCAAGGATGGCGAGACTTCATCTTCCATGTATTGGACGTGCCAGGAAAGACCAGTCCCTGGAGAAAAGCATCATGTTTGGTAAAGTAGAGGGGAACAGATCTCCACTGAGATGGATAGACAGCAGGGCTGCAGCAATGGACTCAAACATAGGAACCATTGTGAGGATGGTGCAGGACCCTGCGTGTACCCTTCCATTATTCAGAGGGTCACTGTGGGTAAGAACCAACTTGGCATCTAATAGCAACAGAGTAGAATGGCGGAAAAATGAATTAAATATCTTTCTATAATAGTTTTTAAAGTCATAAAATAATCATGTTTATTATCACCTATGTGAGTAAATAAAAAATATTGCTATGAAATCATAGAAATGTCAATTCAGCACACACACAAATCATAATGTGTAGCTATCATTTTTCAACATTCCTCCATCCATGTCTATACACTGCTGAAGGCTAACGGTAGTTTTCCCTTCTCTCAGCCCCTTCCATAAAGCCTCCGGTGTTCTTTGATGTACACCACTTTAAATGGGAGTGTTGGCATCCTCCAGGAATTCAAATTGTGTTTCTTTGAAACTTTCTTTGAGTTTGGGGAACAAAAATAAGTCAGAAGAGGAAAAGATCAGGGTTTAAGGTGATAGGGAATGATTTCCCAGGGAAATTCCCATGAGCCAGGCTTTTCCTAATCATGTACTGCCATTAAGTGGAATCTGACTCACAGGAACCTTATACATGATTTCTGAAGCTGTAAATCTTTACAGGAAAAGAAAGCCTTATATATCTCCAGGGAAGCAGCTGGTGGATTTGAACAGCTGACCTTGGGGTTAGCAGTCCAATGTTTACTGGACAGTACCAGCAGAACTCCTATAGGACCAGCCCCAATAGCCTTGAAAAATGAGCAGATGCATTGTTCTGATTGAGGGCGGGGATGGACTTCCTTGGTGCAATTTTCTTGGCTTTTTTTATTACTAGTGCAGTTTTCTCTTTTCCTAAAATTGCTTCATAGTAAGCTATCTTGTGTCCTTTGAAAAATTTAATCATAATTATTCCATCACAACCTCCCCCACCCCAAACCCCCCAAAAGTCACCATAAACCTCTTTGCCTTAAATATAATTTGCCCAGCAAATCTCCTCAGAAGTCATTGCTTTTGCTAGGCTTTTTTAGTGTTATTTGAAGGCACCATATTGAGACTAAGTGAAATGTATTACTGAGAGAAGTCCATCCTCACTGACTACAGATATGTTTTTAAGCATGGTTTGCTTAAAATAAGCTTGTGTGCATGAACTGAAACATGATAAGTAATACATTTTACTTCCCCTTATTTTCAAATTAAGAATAAGTAATACACAATCAAAAGGAACATAAATAAAAATGATAAATATTTTAAAAACTAAATTCCTAAATGGACACAAATATAGTCATTGAATAACAAGTGCCAAGAATAAACTCTAGATAAAACTCCAGCAACCAGCAAACTCGTGAATTGTAGTTTTGAGAAAATATATATCATGAACTATAGTGAAACAACAATAAAAGTATTTTAATTGAAAGATCATTTAGAAATACAAGGAATTTGAACAATTCTATGTAATCAGACTTGTCAAGAAAATAAATCATAGTGAAATAGTAAAGAATCAATACTGGAGAATTGATAGCTGAGAATTGTCCAGAATTGAATAAAGCCCAGATTCCTAATATTTTACAGGATCAGACATTATGTCAAAGTGTTGACCCATAAATATTACAACTTGGGAAATAACTCGGGTACTTCTACTCTGTCATGTTGACTCCCTGGGAGGTGAAATCCATTTGAAGGCATCCAACAACTTTATTCTAGCACAGAAAGGATAAGAAATTATTCCAAAAACAATTAAGGGACCTTTAGAATACTTTAGTTTTTAGTTGCTGCTGCGTGGGTTCCAACCCTGTGTTTAACAGCAGTAACCACCAGCTAGTTCTGAGCCATCCCCACAAGTAGTCTTATGGTGGGGCTCATTGTTTCAGCCATTGTGTGCATCTATCCCATTGAGGGGCTTCCTCTTTTCCACCACCCCTCTCCTTTACCAAGCATGACTTCCTTTTCCAGAGACAGATCTCTCCTGGGAACTTGGGCCGAGCACATGAGACAAGTCTCACCATCCTTGCTTCTAAGGAACACACTGGCTGTGCTGCTTCCACGACAGGCGCCCTTGTTCTTTGGGAAGTCCATGGTGCTTTAATAGTCTACCGCAGCACCGAAATTCAAATGCATGAATTCTTCTTCAGCCTTCCTTAGCAGTGTCCACCTTGCACATGATTGAAAATACCATGTTTGGGATCAGGTGCACCTTAGTCTTCAAAGTAACATCCTTGCTTTTAAACACTCTAGAGAGGTCTTGTGCAGCAGGTTTATCCAATTTTTGCCTAGATTTACTTATATTTTGATCTCCTGACTGCTGATTCCATAAGCATTGGTCTCACATCAAAGCAAGATGAAATCCTTAGCAGCTTTATACTTTTGTCCATTGATCATGATGTTACCTATTGATCCAATGGTAAGAATGTTGGTTTTCCTTAAATTAAGTTGTAATCTCTACTGAAGGTTGCAGTCCTGGGTCTTCATCAGCCTGTGTTTTAAGTTCTCTTCCCTTCAGCAAAAGTATGTTGTCTACACACCACAGGCTGTTAAAAAGCCTGCCTTCAATTACATGTTCTCCTTCATGTAATACAGGAGTGGTGTATTTATAATACTAGAAAAAAGCAGGGAGACAAGCAAACCAGGTGTCTCTGGCTAGGATGGAAATCAGAGCAGAGGCAGAGCCCCATGAGCCAGCACTGATGGAGATCAAACGTGGAGACTGATTTACTCCTCCATAAACTGTGTCCAGGTGCGAAAGCCGAATCTCACTGGGAAATATAAATCAATGAGATGCTCAAACAAACCACTGTCTGTATTTCTTTCATTTAATAATTAGGTCACTGTGTCTAGCCCTCAATCTTGAGAATTATTCAAATCATTATTTAA
Source organism: Echinops telfairi (assembly GCF_000313985.2). Taxonomy (NCBI): domain Eukaryota; kingdom Metazoa; phylum Chordata; class Mammalia; order Afrosoricida; family Tenrecidae; genus Echinops; species Echinops telfairi. The sequence continues at coordinate 26,967,142 of NW_022103920.1, forward strand.
GCAATTTCTATTATTTTTAATGACCAAAGCAGAATTGAGTGAAAATGTAAGGTAGAGAAAACTGAATCCATGTAAACTAAGTTTGATGTGGCTGATTGTCTTCAATATTATAGAATTCCAACTGAATTGGAGGTTTTGAAAAGTTTAGGCATACTCTAGTGATACCAATGACCTACCGTTGTTTCTTCTCGAAAATATTGCCCCACATCAGTAGCTATTCCAGGGGAGAAGTATATAAGGAGGGAAAATGTCTGGTAAGCTTACATATTTTTAATCAATAAAATTTGTCTCAATTTTAACTTGACATACAAATTAGTAAAACCTAAACAAGATTAACTTCTAAATATTGAATCAACTAACTTCTCCCTTCATGAAAATGAGATTGATAGTTACAAAATGTGGTAAGACTTTAGAAGGGGGGAAATCTAAGTGGCCCATAATTTGATCTTCTCTTGATTAATCAATAATAAATAAAATAAGCAGATTTAAATTATCATGGCATAAAAAGGGCGATAAGGTTCATCACTATCAATATAACACCATCAAAAGTAAAAAAAACCTTCCCACTACCACCAGCAGCTGCTCGCAGCAGCAATAGCACCACTACAAAAAACATCATCATCTCCATCATCCCCACCATCACCAAAACCCTACCACCATCCCCACCACCATCACCAAAACCATGCCACCATCCCCACCATCACCTCTACCATCACCTCCACCATCACCAAAACCATGCCACCATCACCACCAAAACCACCATCACCACCATCCCCAAAACCATACCACCATCCCCACCATCACCTCTACCATCACCTCCACCATCACCAAAACCATACCACCATCACCAAAACCATACCACAATCATCACCAAAGCCACCATCACCACCATCACCTCCACCATCACCAAAACCCTACCACCATCCCCACCATCACCAAAACCATGTCACCATCACCACCAAAACCACCATCCCCAAAACCATACCACAATCATCACCAAAGCCACCATCACCATCACCAAAACCCTACCACCATCCCCACCATCCCCTCCAAAACCATGTTACCATCACCACTGCTAGAAGAGGGGAAGGGGAGAGACAACAACTAATATAGAATCTGGATTTAATCGCTTGGGGGATTTCTCTATTTCCAGAATCAAATTTTAGGAGAAAAACATTAATAAGCTTTGTTTAGCCGATGGGTCATTTTTTGAATTGTAGTACACTTAGATAATTTAGAATAAGGCATCTTCTCTGTCTCTCAGCCCATTCAAATAATTGCACTTTCTAACTACGAGATCCAACAGTCAAATTCTCAAGATATTTTCCCTCAGCCTGCAGTTCTTGTTATCTAAATTGCAGTAAGTTCTAATTTTGGGCTCCCTGCTGCTGCCACATCCTTAGGTTATGAAGTAAAAGTGACAAAATGAGGATTTGATGTTCTGCCTCTTCAAGTTGTCTGTATTTAATTAAGGTTTTCATGAAATGGTTTATTGTGTTTCATATTAAATCCACATTCTAATTCTCTGAGGAGATTTTTAAGTTGTTTGTAAATACAAAAAGGTCTATTAAGTTGTTGCTTTTTGTTTTCAAAATCTGTTATTCTAGTTAAATAATGCTCAAATATTTAAATAACATCTCTTTTTTAATTTAATTTTAAGATTTTTATTTTCACATCAGTGTGTCAATGCTTCCAGTAACACCGGATAGTAGAAATCTGATTATTTCAATAGGTGGTTTATTAACTGCACACTACATAGATTTTTATCAAATAAAGAGGAAGCACACCATTTCAATGTTGCTTTTTTTTCCTGAAATTGAGTTTCACCATTCGTCAGCCCCCAGTGACACAAAAAGTTGGCTCTGATGTTCTAACCTTAAAACTCAGCAGTTCAAACCCACCCTGTGGTAATGCAGAAGAAAGTCCTGCCAATCTGCTTCTGTTAAAATGGTAGCTAAAAAAAATCATACATAACAATACTCCTCTGTGCCGGCTGGCGTTACCATAAGTCAGAATCACTTTGATGGCAATGGATAACAATAACGTGCATAGAGTGAAAATGAAAGACTTTGAACGGGCTTATGCAAGTGATCTCTGCCCCGCAGAAATTAAAATGGGGCAGCCCAGGGTCTGGATGCTGACCACCACACAGAGGGCTCAGAAGCTAAAATGGGCTGCAGAGTTCATCAGGCTGAGCTGAACCTCACTTCAGGTTTTGAAATCTTTGAAACCTCACTTCAGCCATCCATGATGGGCTGTGCTGAGGGCATAAACATGAGACCTCTATCATGAGATGGGGCAAGCCTGAGAACCTGAAAAATGTAGGCTATCTGCAGGGTAAATCTGCTGCCCAAGACCTCTTGAAACTGTTGAAAAGCAGGGATATTACTTTAAGGACTAAGGTGCATTTGATTTAAGACATGATATTTTCAATTGCTTCATATGTATGTGACAGTTGGACATTGAATAAGGAAGAGCAAAGAAGAATCCATGCATTGAATTTGTGATGTTGGTGAAAATATGGAAATGTACCATCAACTGCCAACAGAACAAGTAAATCTGTCTTGGAAGTACAGCCAGGATGCTCCTTAGAAGCAAGGATGGGGAGACTTCATCGCAGGGATGTTGGACATTGGTTCCTGGGAAGTCACTCAGCAAGACGGATGGACTCAGCGGCTGCAACAGTGGACGCACGCATAAGCACACTTGTGAGGATGGCGCAGGACCAGGCAGTGTTGCAGTCCGATGTACCTAGGATCATTAGGATCCAGAACCAACCCTCGGGCATCTTGCAACAACAACAACAACATCTACTGGCAGTATTCCCAGCAACCGAGACAACAACTGCCTCCTGAAATGCAAATCTTGGAGATATATAAACACATACAAAGTTCAAATAAGACACCACTTTCTAAAACTGGGTACATGCACCAAAAATAGAGAGAGCGAGCATTTTCTTGTAGAGAGAGTCGTTGTAAACTCAGTTGTATAATCTATACAGGAATCGTGTAAGCAAGGGAATAAAAAGAAGGTGCCACACCTCAATGTGTTTCATTCATCACCTCACAAAACAGTGTTGGGTGAGTATCCGATGGAGCCCTGAAGGTGGGAGAGCAGGTGGAAAGGGCTGCAATCCATCAGCGCCTTTCAGTCTCCTGTGCCCTAAGGATGCAGGGAAGGTCAACTAAGAGCGCTACTGTGTGCAGAGTTACAGTGGAAAGATTCTGAAAGAACATGTGAAAGTGATAAGTTCCCCACGACTTCCTGGTAAGGCTCTTGTCACTACAGAGCTGAGTCTGAAAGGGCTCCATAGATTTGGACTTAGCGCCGGACTCATCAGAAAGCCATTTCGAGGAAATGGCAACTTGTCATATGTCAACATCAGAAATGACAACAAGGTTAAGAGAATGCTGCCATAAGCCATTTGGAAAATATTCATAAGCCAGGGAAAATAAAAGAAGGGGCCATATCATTAGAAATCGTTTCTCTGCCCCCATGGTAGTCCCTTAAACTCACAGAATACTATTTAATATCCTCTTAGTATCCAGGTCCCAATTGAGTCCCTAATAGAACTAACAGCCAGGATCACGTTCAAGATTTGTACTTGAACAAATATGTGGACTGCACAAGACACTGTTCTGTTGGGGTACCAGAAACCAGCAGTCTAGCAAGTTGATGAAGCCATTGCTGTGTTTAATCCCATGATAGGATAAGTTTTTTGTTTGTTTGTTTAAGATAATACAGGAAACATAATTACAGTTTCTTAGTGACAGAAAGGTTGTCTCAAAGTAATGGACAGCGTTCGGAAGGAATTGTCATTTGTCTCCCTTTGCATGCACACATGACAGAGTGTGTTATAGAGTTTCTTTATTTCTAAAGATATTATAGTCAGAAAAGCAAGCAAAATAACTCATTTTACTTTGGAAAGATATTCTGATATTTTAAGATGCAATGATACCTCTGCTTTATTTTTCACCAAGTTAAATTATCACAATTTCCTAAATTCATCCCTTTTGTTGATTCTCCAAAACCCAGAAAACCCCACTGGATGAATATCACTTTTATAATTGTTTCATTTCAATTATTTGTTTCTGCCACATTTAAAGCATTCTTTCTGAAATTATAAATGCAACCACAAGTTTCCTAGATCTAGGCATAAATCACTATAATGCAGTCAAATGTGGATTTGCTTTTAGCAGAATGGCCATGATTACATCTATACTCTCCCCAGACACATGATGCTACATTAAGAATGGTCAAATAAAATCTCCTCCTGCTAATCCAGATCTCAAATCATTCTGAAATTATGTTTGTTTGTTTTTTGTTTTAAGTTTAGAAATATAAAGATAAAATCTTACAGAAAGTATTCCTATATCCCGTCTTTGATTTTTATCTCATTGTTACAGCTAATTTTAACCACTAAATTTGTATTCTACTGGATTTTTCTCATACTTAAATGTATTTTGTTCTCTTATACCTCTAAGGAGCCATTTAAAATATTCAATATTCTTAATTCTCAAAAAGTAGCTGCAACACTAAGCCGAGAGGTGCGTGAGTGCCGGTGCCATATTTGTTTTTATAACACACTAAACAAAACAAACAAGCAAAGAAACTCACTGCTGTGGAGTTGATGCTGACTCACGGTGACCCAATAGGACATCATACAACTGACCCTGTGAAGTTTGAAAGTGTAACTCTTTACAGAAGTAGAATGCCTATATTTTGGCTAATGTCAAACTGCTGACCTTGCATTAGCAGCCCAACTCATAACCTCCAGGGCACCAGGGCTCCTTCTGTGCACAGTAGGGGATCAGCACGTTCTGTTCCTGAAGCATAGTGGCACAGATAACAGCCACACCACTAGAAGGAAAAGCAGGTACTATCACTGTGATTCATATGTAAATCAATGCCCAGCTACTAATGAGGAAATTAAAGATTTTTACTCACGTCTGCAGTCTAAAATTGATCAAACACGTAATCAAGATTCATAGATGGTTACGGGGGATTGCAATGTTAAAGTTGGAAACAAAAGAGAAAGATCAGTATTTGGAAAATATGCCCTTGATGATAGAAACTCTGCAGGAGATTGAATGATAGAATTTTGTAAGGTCCTTTCATCGGAAATATATTTTTCAACATAAATGGCAAGTTTAAACATGGATGGAAAAGAGACGATCGAAAAATTCACAGTCATCCCTCAGAACAAGACCAAGAGCTAACTGTGAAACAGACATCCCTTGTTCACATGAAGATTAAGGTGAAGCTGAAGAAAACTGAACTAATTACAGGTGCATAAGCAAATATGGTGAAGAAAGCTGATGGTACCCGGGTATCAAAAGATATAGCATCTGGGGTCCTAAAGGCTTGAAGATAAACAAGCGGCCATCTAGGTCAGAAGCAACAAAGCCCACATGGAAGAAGCACACCAGCTTGTGTGACTACAAGGTGTTGAAAGGATCAGGTATAAGTTATCAAGGAACAAAAAAATTCTATCATTGTGAATGAGGGGGAGTGCAGAGTGGGGATCCAAAGCCCATCTGTAGGTAATGGGACACCCCTACAGAAGGATTGTGAGAAGGAGACAAGCCAGCCAGCATGCAATGTAGAAACAATGAAACATACAACTTTCCTCTGATTCTTAAATGCATCTCCTCCCCCCGCCCCGCCCCCAACTATCATGATCCCAATTCTACCTTACAAATATGGCTAGACCAGAGGATGTACACCGGTACAGATAGGAACCAGAAACACAGGGAATACAGACACATGATCCCTTTAGGACCAGTGGTGAGAGTGGCGATACCTGGAGGGTGGAGGGAAGGTGGAGTAGTAAGGGAGAACCAAGTATAAGGATCTACATATAACCTCTTCCCTGGGGGATGGATAACAGAAAAGTGGGTGGAGGACGATGTCTGACAGTGTAAGACATGACAAAATAATAATTTATAAATTATCAAGGGTTCATGAGGGAGAGGGACAAATGAGAAGCTGATACCAAGGGCTTAAGTGGAGAGCAAATGTTTTCAGAATGATGAGGGCAATGAATGTATAAATGTGCTTGACACAATTGATGTATGTATGGATTGTGATAAGAGTTGTATGAGCCCCAACAAAATGATTTTTTAAAGTAATTTTATATATATCGTATCAGAATTTAGTGATCATCTCTAAAAACTAGATTTGGTGCATTTACTGATTTCTTTGACCTTTTAGCAGTTCATGATACTTTCAACATTCTTCACAAGCACCACAATTCCATTGCATCAGTTCTGCTTTGCTCTTCCTTATTCACTGTCCAACTTTCACATGTGTATGAGGTGATTGAAAATACCTTGACTTGGGTTAGGAACACCTTAGTCTTCAAAGTAAATTCCCTGCTTTCCAACACTGTAAAGAGGTCTTATGCAACAGATTTTACCCAATGCAGGGCATCGTTCGATCTCTTGACTGCTACTTCCATGAGCATGGGTTGTGGATGCTAGCAAGATGAAATCCTTGACAAGTTCAATCTCTTTTCTATTTACAATTTTGCAAACCCAATGACTTCTTCATAGCAGATACTCTTTTGAACAACACAAAAGGCAACTTTACATGTGTACTTCCCCAGATAGAATACTCTGAAATCAAATTGACTACATCTGTGGCAAGACAAGATGGAGAAGACCAATATCAGCAGCAAAAAGCAGACAGAGAGGACTATGGAACAGACATCAATTGCTCATATGTAATTTCAGGATAAAGCTGAAAAAAACTGCAACAAATCCACAGGAGCCAAATACGACCTTAAGTCTATCCCACCTCAATTTTGAGAACCTCTCAAGAACAGATTTGATGCACTGAACACTAATGACAGAAAACCTGATGAGCTGTGGGAGGACGTCAATAACATCATATATTTAAAAATCAGAAGGTCACTATAAAGGTAAAGTGAGAAAAGATCAAATTGGTTATCAGAAGAGATGCGGAAACTTACTCTTAATCGTAGAGCAGCTAAAGCAAATAGAAAAAAGGATAAATTCAAGGAGCTGGATAGAAAATATCAAAGGGCAGCTAGAGAAGACAAAGACAAATATAATAAAATTTGCAAGGACCCAGAGTTAGCAAACCAAACAGGAAAAGCAAACTCAGCATACCTGAAGCTTAAAGAACTCTGGGGAAAAAATTCAAGCTTTGAACTTCAATTTAGAGAGATCAAAAGGCAAAGTATTGAATGATGCAGGACGCATCCAAAGAAGATGGAAAGAATACACAGAGGCACTGTACCAGAAGGAACTAGTCTACAGTCCACCATTTGGGGATACAGAATAAAAGCAAAAACCAAGGGTGCCGAAAGAAGACGTTCAAGTTGCACTGAATGTATTAGCCAAAAGCAAGGCTTCAAGAATTAATGGAATACTCATTGAAATGCTTCAGAATCTGAAGAAGCATTGGAAGCATTCACTCATTTGTGCGAGGAAATTTGGAAGACAGCTACCTGGCCAACTGACTGGAAGAGATCCGTATTTGTGCCCATTCCAAAGAAAGATGACCCAAGAGAATGCTCAAACTATAGAATGATGTTGATATTGCACCCAAGTAAAATTTTGCTTAAGATCAAACAACAACAGTTGCAGCAGTACATCAATGGGCAACCGCCAGAAGTTCAGGTTAGATTCAGAAGAGGACATGGAACAAGGGGTAGATATCATTGCTGGTGTCAGATGGATCTTGGCTGACAACAGAGAATACCAGAGAGATGTTTACTTGTGTTTCCATGCAAAGTCATTCTACTGCATGGATCATAATAAACTGTGGATAACCTTGAGAAGAATGGAAATTCCAGAACACTTCATTGTGCTAATGTGGAACTTGTACATGGATCAAGAGGTAGTTGTGTAAACAGGACAAGGGAAGTCTGTACGGTTTGAAATAAAGAAAGGTGTGGGTCAGCATTGTATCCTCTCTCCATACTTGTTTAATCTATATGCTGAGCCAGTCAGCAGAAAAGCTGGATTCTAGGAAGAAGAGTGTGGCATCAGGACGGGAGGAAGGCTTATTAACAACACACAATATACAAATGACACAACCTGGTTTACTGAAAGGGAGGAGGAGTTGAAGAAGTTGCTGATGAAAATTAGCCTTTGATAAGGATTATATCTCAATGTAAGGAAGACCAAAATCCTCAGAATTAAACTAATTGTTAATATTATGATAAATGGAGGAAAGGTTAAAGTTGTCGAGGAATTTGTCTTACTTGGATCCATAACCAGTGTTCATGGAAGAAGAGGTCAGAGATCGAAAGACATTGCATTAGGTAAAGCTGATGCACAAGACCTCTTTAGCATATTGAAGAGCAATGATGCTACTTTGAGGACTAAGTCAGGCCTGAGCCAAGCCGTCTCCAGGACCTCACAAGGGATATGAAAGTTGGACCTTGACTAAGGAAGACCCTAGTAGAGTCGATGCACTTGAATTGTGGAACTGGAGAAGAACACTGAAAGTACCATGCACTGCTAAAAGGACAAACCGATCTGTATTGGATGAAATAAGGCCAGAGTGCTCCTTAGAGGTAAGAATTGCAAGACTGTTTTACATACTTTTGTCATTTTGTACCTGGTGAAGGACATTATATTTGTTAAAGTGGAAGGGAAACGAAAAAGTGGAAGGCCCTCAATGAGATGGATTGACACGTTGGCTGCATCAGTGGGGCTCAGCATAGGAACAATTGTGCAGATGGTGCAGGGCCCAGCAGTGTTTTCTTCTATTGTGCAGAGGGTCACTATGGGTCGGAACCCACCTGGATGGCACGTAACTATAACAACAACCTTCCTTTCCTTTCCAATAAGGACACAGAGAAAGTGATTGATATATAACTAAGGCTGGCATAAATTTTAAACTCCTAAGTTATTTGCAGCCTGCTTGTCCTGAAATATTAGGTATACTCATTCCCCTCCTTTTCTAATTATACAGCACCCGCTATTTTTTATGACTTTGTGCTAAATTATAAAAGAAATACAGCAAATTGGACGTCATGGAGTTATCCTCTGTACTTCAAATATCTGATGTGTGGCAGGTTTGAGAAATCCAGTAAGTCAGTGTATGCCTTCTGCTAAATATCTGCTTAATCTTGCCTCTACAGAATGATATTGGAAGTTTCATATAATACATTGGGGATAATTTACCTGGCATTCAATCAAAGAGAAAGAAATTTCCATCACAAAAATTATAGCCTAGGCTCTTAGAATAGCATAATAATAAAACATGAAGCTATAAGCAACATACTTACAATCAAAAAGCTAAATGAGGTTGAATTCTTGTGCCTGTTGGTCTTGATGCTTTAGCTAAATAATATTACTGAGTTATTATCTTAATCACAATAATAGTGTACATTAAGATGTATCTGAAGACACATCAGACTTGTGAGTTATTTTGTCCAGCATAGAAGCTAAACTTGTGACAAATCAGATTGTTTTAAGAAGTTGTGTGAGGCTAGGTTCTCTAGAGAACTAAAACAAGTGATACATATACAAGTGAGATGTTTATATCAAGAAAAACAGTTCACATATGTGCAGTAGGGGATAGCTCCAGTCCAATATCCAAGTTCATAGGTCAGATGTTAAACTGGAAGATCCTCCTGACTGGCATAGCTTCAGTGGTTGGTGAACCCAAGATCAATGTCAACACCAAAAGCTGCAGATGTGGATGGAACTTGATATATATAAATATTTTTCTCACACATCTACATATATATCTACAAATTCATGCTGTTCAAATATGCTGTATTTCTCTCATGATCAAATTCAAAAGCATAAAGGAATACTTGGTTCTGTATAATAAGAAAAGGAGTTTGGATTAGTATACCCAATATTTAGTGACCAGTAGTTTACAAATAACTATGCAGATGAATCCTATGTCCTTGTGACCATCCTAGATAAGAATACTTCTGTTTCCTCTATACATTTTCTCTTTTTTCAAACTAATAAGTGTTTCATTTATTTTATATCCATTACAACTAGTCTTTGACTTATGACTTAGTTAAGTTATGGCAAACTACACTCAAGACGGGTTTTTTTTCTTGATCATTTTATTGAGGGCTCTTACAGCTCTTCTAGAAATCCATACATCAACTGTATCAATCATATGTGTGCATATGTTGCCATCATCATTTTCAAAACATTTTCTTTATTCTTGAACCCTTTGTATGAGCTCATATTTCCCCCTCCCTCCCCCATCCTCCCACCTTCATGAATCCTTGATAAATTACAAGTAATTGTTATTTTCATATCTTACACCATTTGCTGTCTCTCTTCACCCACCTTTCTATTGTTAGTTCCCCTTTTGGGTGGGGGGATGTTATATGTTGATCATTGCAATCAGTTCCCCCTTTCTCCCTCTTCTCCCTCCACCTTCCCCCTAACCTCATGGTATCACTGCTCCAGTTACTTTTCCTGAGGAAATTATCTGCACTACATTGCTTGTTTTGAGAGCTCCTCTCTGTACCAATGCACATGCTACAGTCTAGCCAGATGTGTAAGGTATAACTGAGTTATGATAGTGGGGGGGGAGGCATTAAAGAACTAAAGGAAGGTTGTATGCTTTATCCATGCTATACTGCACCTGGCTGACTCGTTCCTTCCTTGTGACCCTTCTGTGAGGGAATGTCCAATTGTCAAAACAGGTTTTTTTTTTTCAATATATTTGGTTAATATTGTGTCCTCCATGCAAGGATGAATTTTTAAATATTTCTATAAAATCATAGGAACTTTTATTAAGCAAAAATATCAATAATAAAGCTAACATTTCTCAATGCATCTTCCATCTATACCTATACACCTCTGAAAATAGTCTTTCCATTTCTTTAATCTTCCTTGAAGATTTCTGTACTCTGATTTGCATCATTTCAAAATGGAGATGATGGCATCATCAAGAGACGCAATCATGATTTTTAAATGTTCCCTGATATTTTTATGTGTGTGTGTGGGGGGGTAAATCTGAGGGACACAATCAGGGCTGTAGGGTGGATGATCTCACAATAATCAATGATGATGAGGGACATCAGGTGGTTCTCCAGACCGCAGGGTGGGACAGCTGTGGGTCGTGTAGACTTATTTCTTCTCTGCACACTTGATTACTTTAGAAATGTTTTACTCCTGGAAATTAGAGACTCGTGGTGTCTTAGCTAGCTGCCCACAAGTATTTAAGAGTCCAGATAATATTCACTGCGTAAGGAAGCACATTATGATTGCTGGGAATGCTGTGATGTCACAAGTCATAGGTCAGTTTGTTGCATTTTAGGGGCTTGCATGTTGCTGGAAAATATGCCACCTCTATTTAAAATATCAGTAGGATCACCAATCATGACAGCAGAGCTTCCAAACTAAAATTTAAAAAATAAGAAGAATAAATAGGCTGTCAGCATTGGAAAATCTTATGAATAGCAATGGAGCCTTGTCTGATATAAGGAGAGAAGATAAGCCCCCTAGTTAGGAAGGAATTCAAAATATAATACTGCAAGAGCTTCCTCCTCAAAAAAAAAGTTAATCTTAATTACATAGATGTTGCAAAGTTTTCAAGTCATGGTGATGGAAACCACTGCAAACACCCATTAATCATCAGAACTGTATGAAGATTCATGCACTCAATATGGAATCAATGAAAACTGGAAATAATGAAAAAGGAAACAGAATGTATAAAGTTTGATATGCAAGACTTATGTTATCTGAAATGGCTCAATATTTGTTAATTTGAATAGAACAGCATGTTTTCCTCTGCTGGGAATGGCAAATTTAAGACAAATGGCATCCCATTCGTCATCAAGAAGATTTCAAGATCTCTCTTCAAGTACAACGCTGTCTGTGATAGGATATTATCTACACAACTACAAATAATGCAAGTTAATACAATTATTTGAATTACTCACCAACCACCCAAACCAATGATGATGAAACATTCTACCAGCTTCTATATTCTGAAATTTATCAACCATGCAGTTAAGATGCAATGATAATTACTGGTGATTAAAATGCAAAAGTTGGAAACAAAGAGGAAGGATGATCACTAAGTGGAAAATATAGAGTCGGTGATAGAAACAAAACTGAAGACCTTATATATTTTGCAAGACCAATGATTTCTTCATTATGAAGAGTTATTTGTAGAACCTAGATGGTGATGATACATGTGGATCTCACCTATAGAATATATAGGAATTGAATTGAATACATCTGTGGGGAAAGAGGGGGAAGAAGCTCAATATCATGAGTCAAAACAAAGCCAAAAGATGACTGTGAGCAAACCATCACATGCTCACATCCAAGCTCCGGTTGAAACTGAAAATAATTAAAAATAGTAGAAGACAACCAAAATCCAAACTTGGGCCTAACCCATCTGGATGCACAGACCATCTTAAGAACATATTTTGGTAAATGGACCACTACTAACCAAAGACTCGATGAGTCGTGGGTACCATCCAGAACATAACCCATGTAGAAAAGACAGCAAAGAGAGAACAGATCAAGTGGATGTCAGAAGACACGTTGAAACATGTTCTTGAATGTAAAGTAGCTAAAACAAATGGGATAAATGACGAAATAAGAGCTGAACAGAAAGTTTTCGATGAGTAGCTTGAAAAAGCCAAATAACTTCACTTCATCGCGAAGTGAGCAAAAACCTAAAATTAGAAAAGAGACAGGGGGAAGCACACTTAGCATGCTTCGAGCTGTAAGAATGAAAGAAAACTGTCAAGGCTCGAGTTGAAATATTAAAGGATCCTATGGACAAAATATTGAACAACACAGGAAACATCAAAAGAAGATGTAAGGAATATATCATTTTCTTTCATCAACAGTGTTTTAAATGCTATACCATTGGATAAATTAATGAC
>NW_022103920.1:26981351-27036564 GCF_000313985.2 Echinops telfairi
AAGTTGATTAGGGCTGATGTAGTTGGGTTAAAATGTCATATCTTATTATTTGATCTCCCTTTTGACCCATTTCAAAGTTGTTCTCATTTTCAATAGTTTCTGCTGCCTTTTCAATTGAGGTTTTTCTGTTTGATTTTGTAATTGTTGTTGAGTTTGTTCATTTTTTTCTTGTTTTTTGTTTTGTATGATTTTCTGTATATGAAATCCAGACTAAGTAAATCTACAGAAAAAGTATTTGGATTAGTAATTACCTAGGGACATGGCAGAAGAGATGTGGGAGATATGGGGAACTAAAAACAAATTGAGAAAGAAGAAAATACTTAAAAGCTGATTGTGGTGAATTTTGTACAACTCTTCTGAATATGATTGAACTTTTAAGTAGTATCATATGTAAATTATATGCCAATAAAACTATTTTTAAAATGAAGATGCAAGAAATACAAAAAAATCATTGTACCATAAAGACTGTCACTCAACAACTTCAGGAGGCTGTATAGGAACCAAGGCCAAGAACCCAGAGAATTAAAGGAGGACAAACTTCACTGAAGGTCTTTACAAAACAAGTCACTAAGAATTGAAGGAATATGAATTAAAGTGTTTCAAGAAACTAATGCAATGTTAGAAGCAGTCACTCATCCATGCAGAAAATTTGGAAGGCAGTTCCCTAAACCGGAAACATCCATATTTGTGCCCATTCTAAGAAAAGGTGATCAAACATAATGTGAAAATTATCGTTTAGTTTTTCTTGGACTATATGTTTAAATCCTGTGGGGTGGGGGATTATTTGTCAGAATATCTGTAACTTTTACCAAATGACTGGGTGGAACCATGAAAATAAAGTAGGACTTTAATGAGGAGATTGGTCAATTTTGCCTTCTTGTTTAGTTTGAAATGAGCCACCTCAGAAAACAGCCAGGAATAAAGAAGGTCCAGGAGTGGGGTTTGTCCTCTAGACCTCAAAACTGCTGCCTACTGAACCCCTTCCAACCAGGAAAGACACAGCTACGACACCAGAGATGTGACAGAGAAGCAGGAGCAACAGCACTGAGAACATGAGATTGCACAATAGGCTCCCTGGCCCACAGAGCACGAAGGCAGCGTGCTTTCGGCAGGAGGCTACTTGCAGAGTGGGATGCCTTCAAGCAAGCAATCGGGGAAGCTGCATTTGCTGACGATGGAGCTAGAGCCAAGTGCTTCGGGGCTGGGACTTTAGGTGGAAGATCATGCCCTTTGGACATTTATCAGAAGCTGTAAAAGAGCTTTTTATCACTTGCTTGAGCAGGAAAGAGGTTGAGGTGCTAAGAGGCTTACTTATGGGCACGGATAAAATGAAGCACTTCTAACTGGAAGAACTCTATCTTGAGATGTTATATAGATTAGTTATCTCCAATTGACTTATGACTTTATTTAACTTCTCAATGTCCTTGTCAATAATTTTATAAGAATATAGGAAGGGGTGAGCTTTTTTTGTTCCTTTTTAAAAAAAAAAAAAATTCATTGGGGGCTCTTCCAACAATCCATACATCCATCGTATCAAAGCACATTTATACATTTGTTGCCATCATCCTGTCAAAACATTTTCTTTCCACTTGAGCCCTTGGTATCAGCTCCTCATTTTTTCCTCCCACACTCCACTCTCCCTCATGAACCCTTGATAATTTAGAAATTATTATTTTCATATCTTACCAGCCGCTGTCTCCCTTCAACCACATTTGTGTTGTTTGCCCCCCTTGGGGGCGGGGGTTATATGTCAATCATTGTGGTCGGTTCCCCTTTTCTCTCCCTACCTTCATGGTATCACTGTCCCCATTATTGTTCCTGAGGGGTTATCCGTCCTGGATTCCCCTTTTTGAAAGCTCTTGTCTGTACCAGTAGCTCTACCTGCAGCTTTGGTCTCTGTTCAGATCCGGGAAATTACCCCTGATGGTGTCTTGAAAAATATTTCTATTCCTTTGTTGTTGCTATAGTGTTCTAGAATTCCAGTTATTCTAATGTTATATTTCTGTGTTCGTCTGGATTGACTAGAGAAACAAATCCTTAGAAACGCATATGTATATAAAAAGAGGTTGATATGCAAGAGCAGTAGAATATTGAGGAACACCCCAGCCCATATGTCTGATTCCAATCTATAAAGTCCTCTTCAGACTCACGAAACATATGCAATGATGCCGAATGCAGGATGATCACTGGCCAGTGGGTAGAAAGTCTTGGGATGCAGTAGTGCTGTGAGCATCGCAGCGCTGGCAGGGGTCTCTACATGGCTTCTCCGGCTTCAGAGGTCTGGTTGCATCAGGGTAGGTCCATGCGGCTTCTCTAGCTCAGGGCAGTAGTGTAGTCCCACGTGTCTTGTCAGCTGCCATGTTTCCCAGGAAGTAGGCAGAGGGAGAGAAATGTCTCCTGCCTCCAAGGAAGAAATTCAGGAATTCGCAGACTTCTCAGGAGAAGGCCATGCCCACACAGAAGCCTCACTGGCTATGGTCTGATTGAGAGGCTAGACTCCACTCCCTATACTCCTAATGTTCAAAATGACAAACGATTGTATAACTAACACAATTTCTTAAATCAGCTCACATATCTTTGCTTTGCTTTAGTTTCTCTTTTCCATCAACAATAAGTTCCTTATTTTGTCTTCTAGTTAATTTACTTTCATTTGTTTGACTCTTGATGAGTGTTTCTCTTGCTTTTTTATAATTCAATTATTTTTTAATAGTTCTGAGGTTTCTTTGCTTTTTATGTTTTCAGTGTTCATGCTGAGTCTCTCATATTGTACCTCCATTTTTTATCTGATCTCTTCTGATTGCTTGCTGTATGGTTTTTGTTTTCTTTAAATATCTTTAGCACAGTCATCTGATCGTCATCGATTCTTGGCATTACTCTGGCCTTCATAGGAGGAATTCCCTTTGTGTTTAACTTCAATGTTCCTTCAGCTGAGATTTTGTAGGTTTTGCTCTCTTTTGTTGAACTTCAACCATTTTGTTATCCTTGTATGTTTACTTTAAATTTTGTATTCTTATTTCTGTGGAAACATTTTCTGATTATCTGCCCTAAGAGTCAAGCAGTCAGCTTCCACTGGAAAGGTCAGGCCCTGTAATCACCAGATGCTCCATAATAGAAAGATGAAGAGAGCTTGCTTCTTTAAAATAAAACTTTAGACTCACAGCCCTGGGAACTCCCTGAAACTCTGCTCAGTCTCGGGGAGTCTTCTTGTGAATCATTATTAACCCCGTGGCAGTGGGCTTGGTTTCTTCTGAGAACCACTAGAAGATATCATGTCTCTCTCTCTTTCCCTCCTCTCCTCTCCCTCTCAGTCTCTCTGTCTCTGGTCTCTCTCCAGTGTTGCTACAGGAGTTTTGAAGGCTTCACCTATGACATTCGATATGTATGTGCGGCATAGGAGGAGGGGTAGCTTTTCACGGATGCTTATGTAAGTGCTATGATTCACCTTTTCAGTCGAAAACGTGGGGTGGCAAGAGGAGGGGGTTGTTTCTGTCTTGCCTTCTCTGTCACCCCTCAGTTTCTGCTTTCGACCATTCCCCTCTCTGTTGCATGTTCTGGAATATTCCACTGCCTTGTGCCTTTATTGTTGCTCCCAGGACTAATGCCCTTCCATTTGGTTGTCAGCAAGACTGAACACCACTCTCTCACAGCACCACTGTCTCCTTCCGTGCCCCCCCCCCCCAACTGTGTGGCCCTCACACTCCCAGAAAGCCACCTTGTGATGCCTTTAAAAAATGATGCTACAGCTTCCACAGATTGGCTCCTTTTCTGTGTTCCCTGTTTGGGGTGTTGCTCAGTCCTGTTCTGAAATAGTTGTGCTAAGAGAGCACTCCAAATATTACCAAGTAGGTTTCCCCAGCTTCTATGCCATTCCCATCTCTCCTCACCCCAAACCTTCAGTATGTCAGCTGTTGTCCGGAGCTCTGAGATCTCATTGTGCTTATAAAATGTCATTATTAGTTTCTGGGGTAGTAAGAGAGAATCTTCAGTCACTTCACCATCTTGCTCTGCCATGTTTAAATGTTTAAAAATGGGTTAACAATTTAGAGTTTACCAGAACATTACTCTTTATGAAACAATCCTAAAGCATTTTAATAAAGACTGTTTTACCCCTCAAATGCATATAATTTTAGTTAAATACATTAGTTGTTAGTATTTAAAAGACTAAAACTAAGAAATGTAGTCTTTAGCAAAGGAACAAATTTTTTTTAAATACAATGCTAAATGAACACTCTTTTCATTAAAGAGTCAAAGTAAGTCTCATAAGATTCAGTAATATTGGGGTTTTTTTCCAAAAGAATTTGGAAACAGATGCTTATAAAGAAAAACAAACTAGGAAGGCACTGTGTATATCCTATTTGCAAAGCATAAAATGAATGTTTGTAAATAATAAAAAATGAAAGTATAAAGTGTACTTAGTTAATACAAAAAACATCCCTAGGTTACCCCCAGCCTAAATCACCACAGATAGAACTGAACACCATGGGGATGTCTAGAGCCTCTCCCTGCAACGTTTGATTATGAGATACCTCCCGCATGTAGCATGAATGTCATTCGTCAAGGGCACCAGGTGCCAGATGCTGTGACCATCCAGGATCTCGGGCAGTATTTCCCTTTCTCCTGTGACTTTCCTCTAAGTAGGACAGCGGATAGCAATCCTGACGCACCTGGCAGGTCCGAACTCATCACCATGCTTTGAAATATGCACACTCTGTAATGCACTGACCTTTTGAAACAGCCCGACGTCTCTTACAAACGATGCTGTTCCTTTAATCTCTGAGACATGTGCTGATGCTGTCTCACCAGCTTGGGACTTTACAGAACTACTATAAACATTAAAACTGGCTTATACAAGTGGGACATTTTTAATATCTATCTTTATTGTAAAATCTACCTAAAAAGCAATCCAGGATGCTGTCATTTAAAAACCATCCAAACGGCAGTGTTGAATCAGATGACACTCTTCTAAATTGAGCAATGACCTGAAATTTAAAATTTTGAATAATGGTTCATCCTGTTTTATGGTCTCACAAAGGCATCACATCTTTTTTATCCAGTGTGAAGCACAGACAGTGAAAGATAACCTTATAGCATAGTTTTTATTTGTTTACAAGCCTCAGTCAGGTCCCTGATGGTTCTTGGCCTGAGATAAAATAAGAGTCTCAGGGTCTTTGATGAATACGAATGCTGGGAAATGCAGGTACTTGCATCTATTTTTCACTACATTTTCGCATTTCAGGTGAGAAACAAGATGCAATTAATTTTTTACAATTATTTGAGAAGTAAATTTATAAATTACAGCTGCAAAATATTATAAGACTGAAGAAGAAACAAAACCAGGAAACCTGTGAATAAATAAGAAAAATGGAATGCTAGTCCTGGAGGAGTGTGCAATCCAATGTGAAAGGCAGATAAAAAAGATCCCGCACTCCCATGTTACTGGAGTGTTAAAGAGCCGTTGACTCTAAGGGAGTCGAGTAAAGTACACATATGCTTAAAAGTACACCAAGTTTAAAAGAAAGAGTCTCCCTTCTGTGAGTTCATCTAAATACCATGTTGTGTTTCCAATGGTCAAATCAATGTACCTCTTTTTTTTTCAGATTCTACTCTCAGTTATTAGTTGATTTAGACAACAAACTAGATCTAATACATAGTACATATGGATAGGGCTTGTGGCACAGTTTTTATTGCCTATATCGACAAATCCCTGTCCGTCCATCGAAGGACAGATGAAAAGAGAGAGTCACAGGGCTATTTTGTTTGATAAGGAAAGCTAGTCAGGTTTGAATGTGTCCCCTTTAAATCAAAGCAGCAGAACTCATATCTATGTTGTGTTAATTCTTCTAAACAATTTTTATTTACATTTTCTAGCTTAGTAACAATAGAATCACATTACCTTAATAATGGCCTTGAGAAAATGGAAAAATTTATTGAAGTCATATTTTAAGCATTAAGCAAAGCAATAATATTATCTTTATTTTCAATAAAATTGATATCTGGATCTTACAATATTCTGTGCCACATCTGTATGTTTTTTGAGTGGACAAAAAATAAGAATGGGATATCTTTTTTCATTGAGTTGTATTTGGACAATGTAAATATTATTTGTTGTATAAAAAACGTTATACTTTGTATAAGTTCCCTCTTATATTGGTACCTTCTATCCTTGTCTAATTTGAGATTATTGACTTGCCTAAACTATATATAATTATATACCATCTGTTGATTGCACCATTTATTTTAATATCGAGTGGCCTCAAATCACTGAGGCAGCTCCTTGTAATACAAAAGTGGCTAAAGTTCTAGCAACAAATGGTTTGGTTTATAGTCCATCATGGTTTATAGTCCAGCATGGGGAAGACACATTAGTCAACAGTCTATGGAAATATGTCATATATTGTTGTTGCTCAGTGCGCTAGAGTGGTTCTGATACCTAGGGACCCTATTGAAAAGAGAAGGAAACAATGCCTAGCCCAGCACCATCCTGACACTTGTCATTATACTTGAGCCCATTGCTGTAGCCTCTGTATAACCTCATCTCATCCAGAAGTTTCCTTATTTTCTTTGGCTCTCCATTTTACCTATCACTTTACCAATAAAGTTGTCGGTTTGTCCTTCTCCAGGTCCTGGTCTCTCCGAATATCAAGTTCAAAGTACATGAGACTGAGTTTTACCATCTTTGCCTCTAAAGATCATTCTGGTTGTATTTCTTCCAATACATAGCGGTTTGTTCTTTTGGCAGTCATGGTATTATCAGTCTTCTTTGCAAACACCACAGTTCAAATGCATCCATTTTTTTCTTCAGTCATCCTTGAATAATGTCCAACTGTCACATGCATAGGAGGCTATTGAACATACTATGGTTGAGTCAGGCACACCTGAGTCCTCAGAGTGACATTCTTCCCATTCTGCACTCTCAAAGGGTTTGTGCAGGAGATTGACTCAATGTCATTCATCATTTGATCTCTTGATTGCTGCTTCCATGAGCACTGATTGTGGATCCAAGCAAGATGAAATCCTTGACAATGTCAATTTTTCCTCCATTTATCATGATGTTGCCTATTGGTCCAATGTGAGCATTCTGCTCTTCTTTACATTGAGATAAAGCCATACTGAAGGCTGCAATCCTTGATCTTCATCAGCAAGTCCCATGTGTCCTGATCACTTTTAGCAAGCGTGTTGTGTTGTCTGTGTTAATTGGCCTTCTTCCAATCCTGATACTGCACTCATCTTCATATAATACAGCTTCTCTGATGATTTGCTCAGCATACAGATTGAACAAGTATGGTGAGAGGATACAACTCTGATGTACACCTTTTCTGATTTTAAATTATGCACTATGCCCTTGTTTTGTTTGAATGACTTCCCCTTGGTCCAGATACAGGTTCGGCATCAGCACAATGTAATGCTCAGGAATTCCCATTGTTCCCAAGTTTGTTATTATCCACACAGTCAAAAGTCTTGTCATGGTCAATTAAACAGAATTATACATCTTTCTAGTATTCTCTGATTTGAGCCAAGGGACATCAGCAATGATAGCCCCTTTACTACGTCCTCTTCCAAATCAGGCAACCTCAGGCAGTTCTCAGTCAAGATACTTACAGCTGCAACCATTGTCGGATGACCTTCAGCAAAATTTTACTTGCGTGTGATATCAATGATATTCTTCCAGTTTTTGTGCACTCTTTTGGGTCACCTTTCTTTAGAATGAGTACAAAAAATGGATCTCTTCCTGTCAAGTAGTTATCTTCCAAATTTCCTGGCATAAACTAGTGCTTCATCAGCTTATTTAAACATTTCTCAGTATAAATATATGGTATTCCATCAATTCCTAGAGCCTTGTTTATGGCTAATTCTTTCAGTGCAATGTGGAATTCTTTCAGTACCAATCGTTCTTGTTCATATGCTACTTCTTGAAATGATTGAATGTCAACTAGTTGCTTTAGATACAGTAACTATATAATCTTTCCACCTTCTTTGGAGGCTTCCTGCAGCATTAAATACTTTACTAATTACAATGAGTCAAAGAAAGAAGAAAACATTCTAAAATTGATTGTAGTGGTGACGTAAAAATCTTTTTAATATGATTGAATTATTGACTTGTATGATATGTGAACTATATATATGTCAAGAAAACTGATAATAAAAGATTATTTTTCCAATAGAATCTTTCAAGAATGCAACTCAAGGCTTGAACATTTTCTTTATTTTTTCAGTTGAAGATATGCTGAGTGTGGTTTTACTTTTGGGTTTTCTCACTAGAAGTCCTTGCACATTTCCTTATAATAGTTGACTTTGTCTTCTCAAGCTGACCTTTGGAATTTTCTCTTCAGCTCTTTAACATCACCATTCCGTACATTAACTTTAGCTACTCTTCAAATAAAAGCAAGTTTCAGAGTCTCTTCTGATATCCACTTTGATCTTTTTTTTTTCTTTCATAATCCTTGGTATCAGCTCTTGTTTTTTCACTCACTCCCCAACCCTCCCACCCTCATAAACACTTGATAAATTAACGATTATTATTATCTTCATATCTTACACAGTCCACTTTCTCCCTCACTCTCATTTCTGTTATTCACCCCCCAGGGGTGAGGTGGGGGCATTATGTGACATTCATTATAATCTGTTTCCCCTTCCTCCCCTTCCTCCCCCACCTGCTCTCTAGCCTCATGGTATCACTACTCCCATTACTGTTCCCAAGGGGTTTTTCTGTCCTGGATTCCATGTGTTGAGAGTTCGTATCTGTACCAGGGTACATGCTCTGGTCTAGTTGATTTGTAAGTTGTATCTAGCAGGGTGGTTGGGGGCAGGGGGAATAGCGGGGCAGGAAACATTAAAGAACTAGAGGAATACTGTATGTTTCCTCTGGATGACTCATCCCTTCCTTGTGACCCTTCTGTGAGGTGATGTGGAAACCCCAACAGGCATTCTACACCCTCCTTTCCACCAGTTTTGTATCTCTTGTCCCCTTGTCCCTAGGTTTGTTGGCTCCCCTTTCCTTTCCCCCACCCACCCTCTCTCCCATGTCCTCTCCAGAAATCCCCAGAACCGTCGGTCCCATTGTTTTCTCCTCGAGATCTTTTCTTTCTTGACTGTTTTTTCAATGAGCTTTTGCTTTCTTTATTATATATGTTGTTTTTGCTGTCCTCCCAAAGGACCTCTGGTCTTCGGCTATTAGTATTTTTTGCATAAAATCTGTTCTTGAGATGGTCTCAAAACTCAGGTGGGATAGACTCCAGCTAGTATTTTGTCTCCCGTGGATTTGTTCTAATCTTCTTCACCTCAACACGAAATGACAGATGAGCAATTAATGATCTGTTCCACAGTTGTCATGGGCAATACAGTCAATAATTACTTGATGCTCTCTGAGATTTTCAAATGCTCGGTTTATTCACTTCAAACACACATCAAACAATATAACAATTCTAAAATTCACTCATGTTATTAACTATTGGGGTAACACGCAATTAATTCAGCATCACAGCCTCGTAAAGCATTGCCTTCATCGGTGTACTCACCCCAGGTAGAGTTGGAGAGAGCAGGAGTTGATGTCTCCTTGGTTCCTAGCTCTCTGAATTCTCAGTCTCTCTATCCAGGTTTGCATAGGCAGTTCAGCTGGCCATTTGACGTCAGCCAGAGTCTTATCGGGGTTCCCCAGACTTTCTGTTCCCTTCATTGTGGTGATTCAGCATTTTTGTTGGGCTCTGTGAGGCTTTTATTTTCTGTCAAAATGGAGTCTCCTGTTGCTCATCATTCTACGTCTTGCAAGGCAGCTCTACATTTTGCAAGGTAGTTGTGCGTCTTGCAAGGTAGTCTTATGTTGCTCTCGTCATAGCCACCCCCTGGTTCCTGGGATGCGACGATCAAGTGTCCTTATGGGAACCAAAACATTTTAATAGCAGTTTCTTAAACAGGAGAAAACCAATAACACAATGCACACAATAGTGAATATGTTTAAAAATAAATTAAAAATTCAATGACCTAAATTGGATACAAGCTCCCAAAAATCTGTCTTACTTCATATAAACATGGATCTAAATGCGATGCTTAAATTTTGCTATATACGTGGCCTTTTGGTTTTGGGACCGTCTTCGGGTTTCAGTTTCAACAGTGTGTCTTGAAGGGCCGCCGAGTTCCAAGTCGCAGGTGACTCTATTGAGGAAACCACAATCTATGCTGGGTAGTGGTGTCATGTGGGGTAGAAGTGTTTGGTCTTCTTGAAGGATCTGCCAATATTGTTCCCACTTCTGCTGAATCCTTTGTAGTTGCACTCTTAGGGGCTTTGCCATGCGAGCGTGCCAGGTCAGCAGGTGGGATTGTGGGAGGAAGTCTAGAATGTTCTGAAATCTTATTTGGTCAGCCAAATAGCGAAGAAGATGCTCCAGATGAATATCAAAAGGCCTATCAGCAGATAGAGTAGTGAAAAGCTATATATTGTGTAGCGATTTGTCCAGCTCCCGGAGAAGGTAAGTTTCAACATTTTCCACATCACTCACTTGTTCTAGAGATCCTGGCTCTCAAAGAGGTTCCCAACATGTATCCTGGATCAGGCATGATCTAGAGTTCTCAGGTGGAAGATACCAGCCAGGTACCTATGATGCCAAAGGTATAATTGGTCACTGAGAGACAATCAGGCGAGGCTGAGTTCAGGCACCTTCGGCACTGGCAGATTGTAAAGCCCTGTGCAGGGCAGGACCAACAGGAGTGCAAAGAGGATCCCCAGGGTGAGGTTAACACACGGCGGCAAGCACATAGCAAATAAATGGGACTAGGAGCACAGCGCATGCTGACATGTGATAGTGCCAGCACGCTAGGCTTAGGGCCATTATGCTGACAGGGATGTGCAGATAATTCGCTGGTCACTGATGGGCAGTCCCTGCAAAGAAGAGAAGGGTGTTCCTCTCTTGGATACAGCTCATATGTCAATCTGGGTTTCTTCTATTGTCCGCTGGACTTCTCTCTTTCCTCTCTATGTTCTGTTAGCGCATATTCTTTCTCCTCACTTTTATTCATTGTGGGGGGTGGTCCTTAAAATATTTAGATTGTTTACCCCTAGTTACTACCAAAACTTTTTGATGCTTTATCTGTCTTATTACTATTTATCACCAGGCCTTCCTTTCTTTTAGTGGGCAGACACATGAGTGATTTTTAGTCGTAATTTTGTCCTTTAGCTCCTATAGCTCCTGTTTTTCTCTTCTCTAAATATCTTGGCCATTGACTTTAAAATCTCTCATGCCCAATTTCCTGAGCAGAGGGCGATGCCATTGGCGACTGACTACTCAAGAGTCTGAAAAGGTGTGGATCCCTCTTTGGTTTTCTTTTATGCTTTGCAAAATTGCCAGTTGTCCAGCTATTAGCTCAGCGTGTTGCGCTGACTTAGCCTTACCCTCTCTGGTCAGGAGTTTGTTGTCCTTTACCCTGACTGCTGTTGCTTTCCATTGGGTTCGTGATTTTGCACGATCAATCATTTGTCTGCAAACCAAGCATTTGTGGGTTCGGGAGCAAACTCAGGACCTCGTTGACTGATGTTCGGGCCAGGATGTTCTGGTTCTCCTTTATCTTTTATGGGGCTCTACATCGAACTCTGCTAAGGTTTCAAGTATGGTACTTGGCGTTCCTGGATGCCTCCTAGTGAGCTGCTGGAGATACTTTCTCCGGACGATCTGCTTGGGATCCAGACCGACTCCTTTCATGTTTTCGGGGGAAAGGCTAATTGTTTTTGAATGGGTATGGGCATCCTAAGTACACATTCCCTGTTTTTGATCCAAGGTTCAGCCTGTTGGGTAGCCATGTAGGCAGCCCATATTACTTGCTCTGTCAAATTATATCTTGTCCTTGAATAAAGAAATATTTGCGTATAGAGCCCACAAGGTCTATAATTTGCATCTGATGGTTTTTCAAATATCCAAATATTCTTATTAGCTTCTGGGCTCCCTTAATTTTGGTTTGAATAATGTGCCCATTTTTTCTAAAAGTTTGTCAAGTACCTTGTGTCCTCTACTGCTCCATTCTTTTTTTAAAATTTTACATTTGTGTCGGGTCCTTGTATTTTATCTTTGTCCATCCTTTGCCTCTTATTATATGGTCTGTTATCAGGATAAGCCCAGTTTATGCAAGGTCTGTTCTATGGGTAAACTCTGTTATCTTTTAAAACCCACTCTACCTCCTGGGTTTGGGTTTGACCTATAACTTTGCTGATTGGGGGTTGGGGATCTCCAGGGTGCCGAATGGCCAGTTTGGAATCCTTGAGTCTATTCACCCCTGACCCCTTGCTGCCCCAGTGTTTCCCCTGGGGGCCTCCTCTGAGTTTTGGATGTGGAGGCTTCCTATAGTTGGCGTAGGTCCCTGGTACGTTACTAAAATTGGGTGGCCATCATACATGGGCTTAAAATCATGGAGTTTTCTAAGGTCCACCCCTCTGTGTTCCTACCGGTGGGTTTGTTCTCTGTGCCCAAAGCATTGGTTTGGTTGGCGTATGCCTAGGTCTTTTTGCAGCTGCAAAATTCTCATCATTTCTCTCACTGTTCTGTATCCTTGTAAGGTAGATGCGTATATCAATTTCATGTTTCCAGGTGCACCCATGAGAAAGCTCCTTTTAACGCCTTCATCGGCAGGCACCGCTGTGGGACTTTGTACGGTGTCATCGTACATCATTTTTAACAGCGCTAGTTTTCTCAGTGTCTGCATCCCTTCTTTGGGAGTGTGCCACCTTAATTTTTCCATATGTCTTGAAACATCTATGTAGGGCTCTACCACTCCAGGCAGGCTCACCCAGGACCAGAGGGATCCCACTCCTGTCATGTGGTTCTCACAATATCTCCTCAAAGTGTCATGTACCTCATGGTTTTCACACATTGAAATAACATTAGTAGCTCTCTTCCAGCCAGTAATAGCGGTACTGGCCCCTTCATCCCGAAAGGTGACTAGCCATTCTATGTGTTTTCCCTTTCTGAGCTAAATGTTGACATAATTTTGCCTCATGTTGACAAAATCTTGTCTAGTGTATCCTGACACTTCTGTTAGCCTTTCTTCATTTCTATCTCCCCACCAGTCTAAATTTCTCTTCACCTTAGTGGCTGTGCTGGGTGGTTCTCCTTAGTCTCAACAGGAGCTGTTTCTCTAAAGGGATTGTTTTCTCCCAAACTTAATTGATGTAAGTGCTGGGTGACCAAGGCTTTTCCCTTTGTTAAGTCATTTTGTGATTGATCACAAGCTTGTAATAGTATGGAGGGGACCTCTTTGGGTTCAGCTCTCTCTGTAACAGGTTTTACATTCCTCTGGTTTCTCAAGTCTGTCTCCAAATTCCTAGGTTTATAGGCTTTCTTGTCTTTTAAGGCTTGTTTTACTTCGCCCCAGGGGCTGCCCATTGGCAGATCTGTGGTTTCTCTTGCTTAAACAAAGAAAACACGGTTGTAAAGGTTTTGAATCCTCAACCTGTCTGTAGTCTTTTAAAAAGAATAATTTAATACAGTTAAATTGCTTGGTGACGTTAGCTTGATCATATACTAGTAATACTCAGTTTTTGCCTGTATCTTATACCTCATTGGCCGGGTCCACTGTCACAGGCATAGGAAACTCCCCTTATCGTCCGCACCCCTTTTGGGGAAAGGCAGTTATTTCCAGCTCCTCTTAGTACTAGGGTGGCGGTATAATTCCCCTCTGCCCCTCCGTGGTGCCTCTTTCGGGGACCCTATGTTCCCATATGAGTTTGCTGGTCCTCTGTGCCTGGAGTGGCCTCTGCTCAGCTCGGGTATCATCGCTCCCCAGGTTCGGTGCCACTGGAATCAGTCGTCTTATGGATGGAGCTTAACCACCAGCGACCTTTCAGTCTCAGGGGCCCCTTCCTTCCGTGGGTCATGTTCCATGAGTCTTGGCCCAGTGAGGCTTGATCACTTGATTAAAAAAAAATTGACTACGCAATTATGTCAGGAGCAACGTGATAAATAATTACTTAACACTCTCTGAGATTTTCAAATGCTCGGTTTATTCACTTCAAACACACATCAAACAATCTAACAATTCTAAAATTTACTCTAGTTATTAACTATAGGGGTAACACATAATTAATGCAGCATCATAGTCCCATTAACCATTCCCTTCACCGGTGTACTCAGCCCGGGTAGAGGTGGAGAAAGCAGGAGTTGACGTCTCCTTGGTTCCTACCTCTCTGAATTTCCAGCCTCTCTACCTGGGTTTATAGCAGTAGGTCAGCTGGTCATTTGACATCAGCCAGTCTTACCAAAGTTCCCCAGACTTTCTGAGGTGGCCTTCAGTCTACTTGTTTCCTTCATTGTGGTGAGATTCCGGAATTTTGCTGGACTCTGTGAGGGTTTTATTTTATCAAAATGAAGTCTCCTGTGTCCGTCATTCCTCATCCTGCAAGATAGTTCTTTATGGCTCTCATCAACAGTTAGCCTCTGGTCTGGTTTTAGCTAATGATATTGAGCTTCTCCATCATCTCTCTCCCCAGACATAGTCCATTTGATTTCTGAATATTCCATCTGGAAAAATCTACCTGTATAGGTAGTTGCCTTTTGTATTCTTGAAAAGGGGTATTTGCAGTAAAGAAGGTATTGGTATTCAAAAATTCGTTTATGTGATCTTCAGCCTCGAATCCATCACCCAAACCATATTTTCCCACTACTGTACCTTCCTCTTTGTTTCCAACTTTTACATTCCAATCATCAATACTTATCAATGCATCTTGATTTCATGTTTGATCAATTTCAAACTGAAGACATTGGTGGAGCGCTTCAGTTTCCTCATCACCAGCTTTACTGGTTGGTGTATACATTTGAAGAATAGTGCTACTGAGTATCCGAACACAGAAAACGTTGTACTTAAAGACGGGTCTTGAAATGTCCTTGCTGGTGATGGTTGCAATGCCATTCCTTTTGATTGTGTCCTTCTGGGCATTGTAAACGGCATCATGTTCTGATCCAACACAGCCAGTACCAGTGCGTTTCAGCTCACAAAGGCCTAGAATCTCCATCTTTATGCATTCTATTTCATTTTAACAACTTCCCATTTTCCTAGATTCATACTGTGTACAATCAAAGTTCCATTTATTATTTGATGTTAGAAGTTTCTTCTTATTTTGAGTTGGCCCCATCAAAAAATATCAAGGTCCTGAAGGCTTTACTTCTGCAAGTTTTATTCACTCATCTGTGTCATTATGTTCGACTCTACTTTGAGAAGGTAGTGCTTCCTCAATCATATTTTCAATGCCTTTAGACCTGAGTGACTTACATTCTGGAAGTAACTCTGACAATATATTCCTTCTGGTCATTAGGAATTCAGTAACTGACAATGTTTAGATACTATCCTTATGGTTTTCAGTGGCTGATTCCTATGAAGGTGACAGCTTATTCCTTTTTTGTCATCTGTAATTATAGTTGGATAGATATATATGTAAGTATGTGTATATATACAGATATGTAAGTGTATATATATATATATATAAATATAAATAATATGTTGTGTGTGTGTATCTTCCCTGTAGCCTAAAGCAGCATATGTTGGAATATGAAAGATGGTCACATACAAGAGAAACCAAAAAAATGTGTTAGAGGTAAAAATGTATAAACTCCATATAAACCCCTCCCAGGGGAATGGACAACAAAAATGTGAAGGGAGACATCAGTCAGTGTAAAGCATAAAAAAAAAAACCCATAAATTATCAAGGGTTCATGAGGGAGGGGAGAGGGGGAGAATGAGCTGATACCAAGGGCCCATGTAGAAAGAACATGTTTTGAAAATGAAGATGGTAACATATGTACAAATGTGCTTGATATGATGGATGGATATGAGCCCCCAATAAAATGATTTTTTTTTTAAGTCTAAACTGAATTTTAACAGGAGCTTTCAATTCAGGAGGGAAAAAAATGCATGCGTTGTAAACATTCTTATGGAAAAATTCCAATTACCAAAAAATGTGTTTACAATAAAAATTTTGTTTGAAAATACTGTAAGGTACTAAATTCAAGGTTTCCTGTTTACCAATGCTTACAATGCTGGCCCAGCACACCCTGTTCCTTTACAACTAGGGGACAGAAACTTGGTCCTAATGGAGAATGTCTACAATTTATTCCTGAATCTCCTTTTCAAATCTCTATTTTTTTCCCCCAAAGCAAGCTAGAACACAGCCTCAAACCTGAAGTGGGAAACTTTTAAATTATATATTTGACAAGTATTTGTAAAGTGATACAGCTAGGAATGCTCTGAAAATAGCAAAAATCAGGAGAAAAGAACAAAGATGGAAAAATGATAATGAAATTCAGAAAGGACAAAAAAGTGAATTCCATTATCAGTGGCCATAGCAGCCCTAGGGTCACCAAGGGCAACCCGCTTCAAATTCCTGATGAGCAACTAATGTTCAAAATGAAGGTAAGAATTCTTTATTAGTTTTGGGGAGGAGACAAGCCAGTCAGGGTGTGATGTAGAGGAAAATTACAACTTTCCTCTAGTTCCTAAATGCTTCCTAGCGCCCAGGCCCCTACACACACACTATCATGATCCCAATTCTATCTTGCAAATCTGGCTAGACCAGTGGATGTACACTGCTACAGATAGGAACTGGAAACACAGGGAATCCAGGGCTGATGATCCCATCAGGACCAGTGGTGTGAGTTGCGATACTGGGAGGGTAGAAGGAGGGGGGGTGTTGGAAAGGGGGAACTGATTACAAGAATCTACATGTGACCTCCTCCCAGGGGGACGGACAACAGAAAAGTGGGTGAAGGGAGATGTCGGACAGGGCAAGATATGACAAAATAATAATTTATAAATTATCAAGGGCTCATGAGGGAGGGGTAAAATGAAGGGAGGGGAAAGAATGAGGGCCTGATGCCAGGGGCTTAAGTGGAGAGTAAATGTTTTGAGAATGATGAGGGCAATGAATGTTCAAATGTGCTTTACACAGTTGTTGTATGTATGGATTGTGATAAGAATTGTATGAGTCCCTAATAAAATGATTAAAATAAAATAAAACCCAAAAAGTGAAAGAAAAAAAAAAGGAATTGTTTATTAAATCCCCCTATGTACCATATTTAGAGAACAGAAGAAGGCCTACTTCAATTTAGATAGATATCTGTTGGTACATTGTAAAATGCGCCAAATCTGAAATATAAAGGAAAATTCAGTTTGGGATGCCATCTAACTTTATAATAACATCATGAACAAAAAAACTAAAATTTTATCTTTGTTTTAAAAGTAGTTTATATTTCAGACAGCTATCATTTATGCCTTTGAAATTTAGATGTTTGAAAATCGTGATATTTAATTCTAATACTAAAAATATTAGTTGTGCCAGCTTTTATATATCTTCACATGATAATGTTATAAATCTACAATTAAACATTTTCACTGAATAAGCTATCAACTTAGTGACTGGCTCTATAAAGCTCAACACTCAACAAATTATGGTCACAGACTGAATTTCCTGGATTCATAATAGCATGTGTTCAGGAAAACTTACTTTTGTATAGTTCAACTAATAAGGTGAAGCGTTGTATTTATTTGGACGGTTTGTCACTGTGTATTGCTTATTTCTCTATTTCTGCTCATTATAACTGTCTCTTTCAAAATCAAAATTTTAATATTTATTAGGAGGAATAAAAATTAAAAGGAAACATTTCATTAATAAAATATTTGTATTCAAGAGCAGAATAATTCAATTAGACAACCTCCAAATA
This sequence comes from Echinops telfairi, assembly GCF_000313985.2. Lineage (NCBI taxonomy): Eukaryota > Metazoa > Chordata > Mammalia > Afrosoricida > Tenrecidae > Echinops > Echinops telfairi. The sequence goes on from NW_022103920.1 coordinate 26,999,042, forward strand.
ATATTTCATTCTGACTTCTTTCCTGAGATGCAGAGAGTAACACACAAAAAATGTTGTTGATACCTTGTTGAAATTTTACTTCTGAACTCTATGATTTTAATAATAAAACAATCCATGTTTCTCATCACTGAAAAAACCTCTCTCTCTCACAGGGTGCATTAATCAAGCTTTTAATATGTATTATATTATTTGTAAACCTTTATGAGTTAAACTTTCTCTGTTTAAAGAGAAAACAATGGTTATATTCAGAAATGCTGAGGGTTAACCAACTACCTACAATGTTCTTGGTTTTCCCTACATCGTTCTGGCATGAACTAAAGACTAACCCACTGTCTTCAAACTGATGCCGACTGAGTAGACTTGGCCCCTAGGATTTCCAAGGTTGTAAATCGACAGCAGCAGAAAGCCTCGTGCTTCTCCGGAGGAGTGACTGGTGGCTTCAAACTGAAGAGATTGAAGTTAGTAGCCCAACTTGTAACCTACGACACCACCAGGGCTCCTTGAGAATGGAGGCGAATGAAGTATATCTAATTATCTCTTGGTTACCTGGACCCATGGCCCGAGGAATTAACACATTGACTGCAACAATGGACTGGAACATAACCAGTGTGAGGATGGTGCAGGACCATACAGTGCTTCCTTCTGCTGGGCCTGGGATCATTGAGTCAAATTGGACCACCTGGATGAGTAGGGATTTTAGTTGACACATATTGGGTGGGTGGTAAGTTGCAAACCAGTATCTTACCATACCTATGAAGAAGACGGAAGATGAATTCTGGTGGCTGATTTCTTTACAAAACTGACATATTTGAAATCCTCGAGTGAATTAAGTTATAACAACCCAAAAAAAAGGCCATCAGTTTGTAATGCACATTCATATTTTCAAGCTGTCTTCAAAGATGCTTTCCTATGTTCAATTCAGGTATCTATTCTCAAGGAGTAAAACAAAAAGAGTTGGTTCTTAATGCCAAGAAATTTATATTCCTTTTTTAAATATGATTTTTCAGGAAACCTCAAAGCTGTTTAATAATTTATCTTAACCATAAATATACTGTAAAGCCCTCCACCATGCAGGGTAAATATTTTACTCAACTGCTTATCCTCTTATTATCTACTGCTTGAACCCTATGAGCCATAACTTCAGCAGGAAGGCAAGAGAAAAGAAAAGTGAATAAAGGTAGTTTTAAAGTGAAGTCAATTTTCCATGGTGTTATCCTGGTACTATTAACAGTAACATAGAGTCTATAACACATTATTTCAATTATATTTCTATCCCTTTTTGTTTTCTATAAGACATTGCCCAGAAGACTTTACCTCTCATATTTTAGATAAAATAGAAGTTGAAATATGATGGAAGAAATAATTGAATAATGGATGGATAAATAGATATCCATATATACATGTTTATTTTTACTTCAAATTGAATAAATAAAATGGAATATTTACTACCCAGATGCATAAAATACACCCACATTCATTTTATTTCCAAATTCATTGATATTCTCCACTTTTCTTCCTAAATGTCTACAAGCTAATTTGCAAAACTCATCACTACAAATAATACAGAACCCAGTTAGCAAATTTTAAAAGCTTGCTAACAAATGCAAGACCTGAAAATGGATAGTGTATTTGTTTCTATTAATTAGGGAAACAATCCCCATTGTTGACTCTTGTAGATAGTTCTTTTTTCTGAGGGATTTAAATTCAAGTGCTGCTTACTCAAGGGTAGGAGTACAGAAGAATTTTGAAACCTGAAAAGGTAAACATTACCCTAATATCCTTGAAATCCAAAATATGAAGGGGCTCTTGGGTGGTTTTACAATTATAAATACAAACCTGGATTTAGTACCACCCACTGAAATGTACATATTTTCATCTTGATTACCTGTATATTAGAAATCTATTGCATTTTAATAGATCTAATATGAGATGGTTATTAAATACTGTTAATGATTATATTTTTCATCTAGAAAGTAGTTTAATATTAAGACTACACCCTAAGGTGAAACATTATAGCTAGAGAATTTATTTGGAAAGCAAATAAGATGAGTCCATATCATGAAAATTTAATAACATGGAAATCAACTTTCATTGACACTATTTATACATATTAAGAATTTTTAAAATAATATCTTTTAGCTTTGGTTTCAACCCACAAGTAGCATTTAATTCAAGAAAAAATGAATTTTCATTAAGAATGTTTTCTAATATTATGAATGAATTTTAGTCTTCCCTAATCTTAAATAAGAAAATTTGTTATAATTCAGGTGAAAGGACATATATCAATTTTTACTACCTATTTACCAGATCTCCAGTGAGCAAGATTTTATGTACTTACATTGAAGGACTCTATATTTCTTACTTTCTCCAGAGCTTGTATTAGTATATCCATAATTCAATATTTAAAGACATTTTCAAATAGCTCCATGTTAAATATCCATGATGAATGAGCTTAGTGCACAAATAGTGGCAAAAGTCTATTACTGAAAAAAAGTTTGAACTACTTACTGTTATTAAATGAATATATGTGGTAAACCAAATATTTTAGTGCATATATACAGTATTTGGCAAGCTAAATATACAAAATAATTGCAACGGAACTGACTCTCAGTCAATACTCGAAATATAAACACTAGCAATGAAGTCAGAAAAACAAAATTCATAAATTAGTTAACTGTTCTTTTGGTTATGCGTGTTAATTCTGATTATACACATATGCAGCAAGGAAACTTTAAGAAGCCCTGGAGGTGTAGTGGATTGTGTGCTTGGCTGCTAACCACAAGGTCAGCAATTTAACCCACAGCCGCTTAGAGAAAGAAAGATGAGGCAGTGTGCTTTCTTAAAGACTTACGGTCTTAGAAACCATAGGGAAGAGTTCTACTCGGTTCTATAGGGTCCCTATGTAAGTCAGAACCAACCCAGTGCAGTGCATTTCAGAGACGTTTTTAAAAGTAATTTTGATTGTGTTCATATGATTCAATCTTTAGGAGAAAGTTTTTAAAATTAAAAAGCGCTAGCTTTCTTTATGATGTCAAGTTTAGCAGGGAAAAACTGATTTGTTACATTAACTTGAACTTTAATAAGGAAATCAATTTAGTTAATTTAATAAAGTTAATGTAATGAAGGAGTTAATTTAGCTGAAGAAGACACTGAAAAGAGGCCTATTCATGATAAGTAAGAGGCTTAATAAAGTCTGGTTTAAGGAGGTGATGGGCTGAGTGGCTCTCTCACTCTGGGACGTGCAGTATATATAATAGATTATAAACATACTGTTTCCTTTATTTTATGCAGATACTTCTCAAAACTGATGATTTTGAGGCTCTTATATAGGGATATCCTTCATTCAGCTATAAATAGAATCATTGCTTTAAGAGAATAGAGATGGTTTGATAAATAATAACCTTAAGCAACTATCTAGCACTGATTACCAAAGAAGTGTGTTACCATATTACAAATTAGTATGGGATTGAAAATTGAAAAGAGGCATCTGACCCAAAAAGAAAAATGGTTCTTAATTCTAGGAACCTTGATTGTGTTGTGGATTGGGCATTGAATTTAAAATCACAAGATTGGTGGTTCCCACCTACCAACTCCTCCATGGGAGACAGATGAGAGTGTCTGTTCACATAAATATTTACAGTCTCATTAACCCTATATAAGATCAGTATGCACTGAGATAAACTCAAAGACAATAGGTTAAACTAATTCTAAACACTCTGAATTAACCTTTCACATAGATTTAAACTTGTTACTTAGAACTAACTCTATTAATAAAGTTTTGTGGTTCTGCTAAGAATGTAAATCTATAATCAATCATTAGGAAATGTTTTGTTTTAGATCTCCAGGAGATCTAATATTCTGGGCAAGGTAATGTTTAGTAATCAGTTGCCAAGAGTAGTCCTCATATCATAATATGCCATTGTTTTGAGAGAGTGACCCCCTCCTTTTGATATTATAAATATTTATTATTGTGTCTTTTAGCTAATCCAGTTATATTAATGTAACCGATTGTGTTAGACAGGGTTCTCTAGAGAGATAAAACCAAATTGCTGATAATATATTTATTTATAAAGATAATTAGATATATGAGAGAGAGTTGTGAGAGACTAGCAGTCCTTCAAATCTAGTCTGCTGCCAGATTTTCCTCTATTTATAGAGAGAGCTAGGCTATGTCAGCACAGCAGCCAATCAGAGGGCAGCTCACCAACTGCCAGCCAGGTCACCAACCGCCTGTCCCCAGCTCCAGAGATGTCTTAAAGGGACATCAACTTACAGCGACACAGTCCACAGGCTAGGCGTCCCACAGGTAGTGTAGCCTTTAAATTGAGGCACAGAACAAGCAAGGCAGCTGCACACCGGTCTGATGATCAAAGAGCGAGAGACAAGAAAGGCGAGGCTCACCGAGCCATTTATATCTCTGCCCTTCAGTTAATCCCATTTGTGTTTATCAGCCAGGCTGGCACAATAAACTATCTCACCGATAATGCAATCAAGAGATGAAACAACACATTGCATTGGGTAAATCTGCTACATAAAGCCTCTTTAAAGTGTTGAAAAGCCAGGATGCTACGTTGAGTACTAGCGTGTACCTAAAGTAAGCCACGGTATGTTCCATTGCCTTGCGTAACAGTTGAATGAAGAAGACTGATGAATATGGATGCACTTGACTTATAGTTTTGGTGAAGAATATTGAAAGTACCATGGACTGCCAGAAGACCAAAAGATTTGTTTTGGAAGGAGTACAACCAGAATTCTCCTGAGAGGGAAAGATCATAAGATTTTACCTCAAGCACTTTGAACTTATTATCAGGAGACACCAGTCTTTGGAAAAGGACATAATGCTGTATAGGGCCAGGGAAAAAGAGGAAGGCACTTGACAAGACCGATTCAGACTGTGGCTGCAACAATGGGTCAAAGAAAAGAGCATGTGTGAGAATGGCACAGGCCCAAGCAGTGCTTTAAATGGAGACTGACCATGTTTTCACTACAATGAGGGCTTGGATGGGTGTGTGTGTCAGTGGGCCTGTGTAACTCAAGCCTGTGTTGTTCAAGGATAAATAGTACTTAGCATATGTTTGAATATATGCATCTGTGTGAGAGTGTTAAAGTTCCCCATAGACTTTATTCATTCATCACCAATATGATGTTCATATAATACCAGTGTATAGACACAATCATGTTTGAGGGGCTGTTCATTTTAAGCTGTCTTGCCATAAGGCAGGAACAGGGATATGCAAGGGGCAACTGCATTTTCTGGCATTTTACTTATAGATATTTTTAACTCAATGTGTAATGTCACTCTCTAAAAATATTGGCTTCTATTCCCACTGTATTTAATAGTTAAGTACAAATAATTGCATTTAATAGTTAAGTGCAAATTATAAATATATGAGGGGTACCCCTAACAAACAATGCTTATTTGTTTTGTCTTGGTTTGATTTTGATGTTAGAGGGATAGTGCATTTGGAGTTCATTCCAACAGGTCAGACTGTTAATCCAGCTTTCTATTTAGAGGTTCTGAAAAGATGGCGTAACAGTGTGCTACAAAATGAGACCTGATTTGTGGCAGATGGGGGAATGGTTTTGCCGCCACAACAACAGACTTGCTAATGCAGCCATCTCAGTGCACCCGTTTTTTGGCAAAGAACAGCATGCCTCTCTTGCCCCCAGGCACCTGACCCACCTGACCTTGCTCTGTGTAACTTCTTTTTGTTTCCGCAAATGAATAAGGACATGAAAGGACAGTGATATGACGACATGAAAGAGATGAAGAGAAAGACAAATGAGGTGCTGTCACCCATCCAAACAGATGTCTTTGAAAAATGCTACCAAAATTGAATCGCAGATTTGACAAAAATATTAGATATAATGGAGAGTACTTTGAAGGTGACCAAAGGGTGTACACTGGTACAGATGGGAACTGGAAACACAGGGAATCCAGGACAGATGATCCCTTCAGGACCAGTGGTGAGAGTGGCGATACTGGGAGGGTGAAGGGAAGGTGGAGTAGAAAGGGGGAACCAATTACAATATAACCTCCTCTCTGGAAGGATGGACAACAGAAAAGTGGGTGATGGGAGACATCGGATAGTGTAAGATATGACAAAATAATAATAATTTATAAATTATCGAGGGCTCATGAGGGAGGGGCAAGCGAAGAGGGAGGGGAAAAATAACAAGCTGATACCAGGGGCTCAAGTGGAAAGCAAATGTTTTGAGAATGATGATGGCAACAGATGTACAAGTGTGCTTGACACAATGGATGGATGTATGGATTGTAATAAGGGTTGTACGAGCCCCCAATAAAATGATTTTTTTTAAAGTTAAATACATAGGTTTGAAAATAAAACTCCTGTTTTTTGGGGGGTACTCCCCACACTCTGTGTGTGTGTGTGTGTGTGTAAAATCCACTTGGTGTAGTTGTTAAAGCACTTGTCTGCTAAACAAATGGTCAATGGTTTGAACCTACAGGCTGCTCTGTGGGAGAAAGATTTGATCATTTGCTTCCATAAAAATTTATAGCGTCAGGACACTATGAGGTAGTTCTTTGCTGTCCTATAATGTCAGGAGGAGTCAGAATCAACTCAACATGAGAGTTTTGTTTTTGTTATTTTGTTTAGTAATTAAATATATAAATTAAAATAAATATAATTTACATAGTATATATCAAATCTATAATATTTATAATATGTATGTTATAATTTCTATATCAGGAAAGGTTTGACTATCACAAGATAATTAACTCTAAAGTCTCGCTGGGTTAATTTATATAATAATAAATTCCTTTCTCATAAAACATATCCACTACAAATGTGTGCCTATGGTGGGGAGAGTCGGTTTAGGTTCACGGTCACTCAGGGTCTCTGATGACTTTGTAGCTGAATAAAATGGGCACATGGTCTTCTTCCTCAATGCAATGGTTGAAGAGGGCATGTGAGGGTCTTGTCTTGGCAATGAGCTATTTGAACCGGAAAAGATAAGCAGTTTCATTGGTCATAACTAGTCATAACGCCCGACCTACCTGCAAAAGAGCTGTGTGTAACAAAACACTTCCAAAAGTTCATGAAAAAATGCCATTATCTGAGATTCCAGTTTCTCACAAACTTTGTGAAGCCCTCTCTTGTAAGAGCGCACATGGAATATTTACGGAGCTCTCTTTGCCACATTATGTCACAGATCTATGTTTGTTGAGCAAGAGAATGTGCAATGAAGCAAAGTGAAAGGACATATTTTAAGCAGCTAAATCTTTGTTCTTTTCATTCTGAGGGTTCTACACAGGTAAAGATTATGTCACGTGGGGAATTCTAGCACATTCTCCTCCTGAGTCTTATACCAAAGGTGCTTGACTCTCCGTGTGAACCATTTTTGAATTGGGATGAGTAAAAATGAAAAGATATTGTTGAACTACCACAATCAATTGCTCTTGAGAGGACGTGAATGACTCTGGGCACCTTAGGGGTATTTTAGTTGCTAAAAACATGAAAAGAAACAAAACAAAAAAATGAAAACTACACTTTCTGTGCTGTGTAGTTCATTTCTGGTGGAACATGCGTTGCTTAGGAGAGAAAACCTGATTTTCTTCACACGCTTGCCCCTCTCTTTGTTCTCTCTTATCCTTTAATGCTCATTCTTTTATGACTAGACAGGTGGGGTGTAAGATTAAGTCTCCTCCTTTATCTGTTGTCTCTCACTCAACTACTCTTTGTCCAACCTTACCCCGTAGGACCCACACTTGAACTGAGATGACGTAAAAATAAATGAGCTCTTGGTGAACTGCAGCAGTACTAGAGAGAACCAGCAGTTTCCTATTGTGGAAAATCTTCGGTTGTCTTTTGAAAAAATGGTTATTCCATTTAACACCTTAGGCATTATTCCTTTCATTTAACAACACTTTAAGGACTAATCTGAGAAGATGTGCTGATTTTATCAGATACAGTTGTCTGGCTATTTAACAAAATATCACAAAGAGGTCCAGGATTAGATTCAGAAAGAAATCAGATTTCATGCAGAGAGAGACATATTCTCTGGTAGAGGATCCTATAGTGCATTTAGCTTATGATAGATCAAAGTAGTTTTTGCTCCATTTAAATACACAACCATATGGACTTGGCATCCTTATATGACTTACATCATTGACATCCTTTCCAAGCCAGAATAAACATTTATTGTAACTTATTGACATATGTAAAGTCATTAGCAAAAAACAGTTAATAGGGTGAAATTAGAATATTGATAGCCCTCCCCCACACACAGAGGTCTTTAAAAAGCAGATTTGATTGTTGTTCATTAGTAAAAACTAGTTATGAGTTTTGCAAATAGACACCTCATATAGCAAAAATCACTAATAAGATATATATATATATGAAGCAGAGGAAGGCAAAGGCTTGTGTAGGATATGTAGTTAGGGGCTTGATTTCCCAGAGGGTTATCTATAGCAAAGGGAGGGCCCAGCCTCTCTGGATGGCAATAGAGTTGTGTTGCTGTTAGTTGGTTTCTAGTCAACTACCACCGACAGTGACATTATGCACAGCAGAATTCATCACAGCTTAGTGCTGAGTCGTCCGCACAATTGTTCTGTTGCCTGAGCCCATTCATGCAGCCACTGTGCTGATCCATCTCAGTGAGTGCTTTCCTCTTTTTCACTGCCCTTCCAGTTTACATGATGCCTTTCTCGACTGACCTCTCCTGACAATTTGTCCCAAATCTTGCCATCCTTGCCTCTAAAAAGTGCTCTGGCATTATTTTTTCCAAGACAGATCAGTTTGTCCTTTGAGAAGTCCATGATACATTCAATATTCTTCACCAGCATAGCAATTCAAATGCCTCAATTATTCTTTGGTCTTCCTTATTCAATGTCCAGTTTTCACATGCATAGGAAGCAATGGAAAATACCATGGCTTGGGTCAGGCACACCTTATCCTCAAACTAAGTTGCTTTTCAATATTCTAAGAGATTTTTGCAGCAAATTTACCTAATGCAATATGTCTTTTGATCGCTTTACCACTATTTCCATGGGCATTGATTGTGGATCCAACCAACTTCAGCCTTTTCCCGCTTATCTTGATATTCCCTATTGGATCAGTTGTGAGGATTTGGGTCTTCTTTACCCTGACTCGTAATCCATACCGAAGGCTGCAATCCTTGATCTTCATCGAGTACTTCAGGTTCTCTTCAATATCAGCCAGTAACGTTGTGTCACCTGCATATTGCAGATTAATAAGCCTTTTTCTTATCTGATGCCATATCCTTCTCCATATAATACAGCTTTTCTGATGATTTGCTCAACATACAGATAGAATAAGTATGGTGAGAGGGTACAACTGTGATACACACCTTTCCTGATTCTAAATCATGCAATATTCCCTTGTTCAGTTCATCAAGAAGCATCTTGAGCCATATACCAGTTTCCACATGAGCACAATGAAGTGTTCTGGAATTTCTATTCTTCTCCAGTCTGCCTACAGTTTATTATCCATAGTGGATTATAATCCACATGGTCAAATGCCTTTGCATAGTCAATGAAACACAAGTAAATAGCTGTCTCATATCTCCTGCTTTCAGCCAAGATCCATTTGACATCAGCTATGATATCGCTTATTCCAGGTTCTGTTCCAAATCTAACCTGGACATCTGGCAGCTCGCTGTCACCTTTGTTGGATGAATGGCAGCAAAAGTGTACTTGCATATGTGGTCAATGTTATTATTCTGCAGTTGGAGCATTCTGTTGGGTCACCTTTTGTGGAATGGGTACAAACATGGATCTCTTCCAGTCAATTAGCTTGTTAGCTCTCTTCCAAATTTCTGGGCATAGAAGAGTGAGTGCTTCCAGTGCTTCCTATGATTTTTTTAATTACCGTATTTCAATTGACATTCCATCAATTCCCGGTGCCTTGTTTTTGGCTAATGCTTTCAGTGGAGCTTGAACTTTCTTCGATACCATTGGTTCTTCCGTATAGGCTACCTCTTGAAATGGTTGAAAGTAGACGAGTTATTTTGGACAACCTGACTGTGTATTCTCTCCATCTTCTTTTGATGCTTCCTGCATCATTTGGTATTTTGCCCATAGTATCTTTCAATAGTTCAACACAAGGCTAGACCTTTTCTTCCATTTTGCCATTTGAAGATATGCTGAGCATGCTCTTCCCTTTTTTCTTGCTTGCTCTAGATATTTGCATGTTTCTTTATAGTATTTTACTTTGTCTTCTTGAACTGTCCTTTGAAATGTTCTTGTCAGTTCTTTGACTTCATAATTTCTTCCATTTTCTTTATCTACTCTATAATTAAGAGCAAGCTTCAGAATCTCCTTAGACCTCCACCTTGATCTTTTCTTTCTTGAATGTCTTGACAATGACCTTTTGCTTTCTTCATGAATGATGTTTTGGATGTCTTCCCAAAGCTCATCAGGTTTTCTCTAACGCTCATTGTTCAATCTGTTCTTCAGATGTGCTCAAATTTAAGGTAGGATATATACAAGGGCATATTTTAGCTTTCTTGGACTTGTGCTAATTTTTTTCAACTTCAACCTGAACTTACAAATGAGCAATTGATGATCAGATTGATCGGTCCTCTGGCCTGGTTCAAGCTGCTGATATTGAGCTACTCCATCATCTCTTCCAACAAATGTAGTCATTCTGATATCTGTGTATTCAATATGGAAGAGTCTGCATAGACACCATTTGTGTTGTCGAAAAAGCTATTTCTGATGGAGAAGTCATTGGATTTGAAAAATTCTATCATGTGATCTCAAGTTTGTTTCTATCACCAAGGCCATATATCCATTTCTCTTTGTTTCCAAATTTTGCATTCTCATAACCAGTAATTTATCAATGCATCTCAATTGCATTTTTGAGCCATTTCAGACTTAAGATGTTGGTAAAGTTTTTCAATTTCTGTTGCAATAGCTTTAATGGTTGGTGCATACATTTGAATAATAGTTATATTGAATGGATGTCCTGGTGCTTGAACTGATATGATCCTATCTCAGACAGCATTGTGCTTCAAGATAGATCTTGGAGTGTCTCTTTAATGAAGAAGACAACAGCATTCCTTTTGTATCTCTCATTTCCAGCAGAGTCGACCATATGACTTTCTCATTCAAAATGGCTTCACCTGTCCATTTCAGCTCAGTAATGCCTGGAATATCTTTCCGTATGCTCCCATTTCATTTTTGGTGAATTCCAATTTTCCTAGATTCATCATACATTCCACTTCCAATTATTAATAGATTTTGCTGCTGTTTCTTTTCATTTTGAGTCATGCCCCATCAGCAAATGAAGGTCCCGACGTCTTTATTTTACTCCACCCAAGTCATTGTGATCAACTCAACTTCGAGACGGCAGCTCTTCATCAGTCCGTGTTGAGGACCTTTTGACGTGAGAGCCTCCTTGTCGGGCACCAGCCGGACAATGTTCTGCTTCCAGTTTCTGGTAGGCCTTCAGTAGCTGGCATGTTTCAGTATTAGCCAGAGGTTGTCAGGGGCTGGTTCCTCTGACATGAGCAGTCTATTCCTTTTTCCTGCTCTGTGTGCTCTGCTAAACTCGGTTCTCTTTCGGTGACCCTGATAGTTTTTCAAATGTCCTAAAAATGGCTTCCAACATCAAAGCAACACACTAGCCACCACAGTACAACAAACTGACAGACAAGTGGTGACTGGCACACCTAGTCCCCACACTGTTCAAGGGTGAATTGTATTCTGCATTCTGTGAGATTAAGTTGAGAACTTTGAAAAGCAATACATATCACCTTTCCAAGCCTCTTTTCTTGAGTAAATAAAGTCCTTAGTCGGTAACTACAGCCAGATTGCCCTTGGGACAACTTGTTTAGCTGTCTATCTTTCAGCATCATTTGGCAGCTGTGATTAATTAAGAGATGTCTAGAAATGTCATTATATTCTGAGTATGCAGGTATGTACCCAGAGAAGATTTTCCTGGTAGTCACTGGGGAGTGTAGCATAAATTCTTCATGAAATTTTTTACTCTACCATCAATCATCTTTTCCTGATTATAATAAGTGCATCCTTCCCCTTGTCCCAGTTATTCTATTCATTATTTGATGCTATGTTTCTAATTTTTTAGTAGATGCTATCTTTCAATGTTGACATGATTTATGATTAGAAAAGGCAGCTTGTAATATATTTTAACCAGTGAATTAAAACACCTGTTACCTTTTAAGGGGTTCAATGTTGCTAATCCATACATCAAAAGAATAAATGCATGTTTAGAGTAAGGTAAGAATGATACATCATAGTGCTCGTGCTCAGAAAACAAAATCCTCAACCAGCGAGTATGCCATGCAGGTCATATAATGCCAGCCATATTCATTGTTAATGGAAACGCTATCAATAAGTACTGTCAAAATAATACCTTAATTGGGCTAATGCAATATAGTAAAATATTCATACAAAATGAAGCATGTCCTTAAAGAAGACACATGCTCAGTAAACACCAGTATTTTGCATCTTATGATAATGTTATTGTGGTTAGAGCCCTCTCGTCTGACTCTTAGAAACCTTATGTGCAGTAGAACAAAATCCTTTCCTATCTTGCACTATCCTTACAAATATTATGTGTACGATGATTGTTGCAGCCCTTATGACAATCCATGTCACTGAGAATGTCCCCTCTTTCACTGGCACTCTGCTTTGTCAAAGGCGCTCTGGTGACATGATGGGTTATGAACTGAACTGAAAACCAGGGCAGTGGTTTAAACCCACCGAATGCTCCATAGCAAGATGAGGCTGTGTGCTCCTGTACAGATTTAAAGTCTCAGACACCCCAAGGGGTAGATCTCCTCTGTCTTCAGGGTCACTATCAGTCAGAATCGACTTGATGTCAGTGAGCCAATTTGTTTGTTGTTGTTGTTGTTGTTCCATTTTGCCAAGCATAATGTCTTTTTCTATGGATTGGCCTCTTTACTGATAACACGTGCCAATAATCTGAGACAAATGGCAACATCCTCCCTTCTCAGGGACATGGTGGCTGTACTTCCTCCAACAGAGATGTGGCTGTGCACCTGGCAGACACAGGAATTGTAGTCTGCTTCAGAAATGCGCCATCATTCAAACACATCACCTCTTTCCCAGTTTCTTTAGTAACTGTTTAGCTTCCATATGCATATGAAACAATTGAAAATACCAGAGTCAGGGACCCTATTGTGTTCAAAGTGAATTCTTCAATAACTTTAAAAAGTCGTGGGCAATGTGTCTTTTGATTTCTTGATTGCTGCTTCCATGAGCATTGATTGAAGATCCAAATAACATGAAATCCTTGATAATATCAGTCTTTTTTTTTTTTTTGGTACTGTTATTTTATTTTATTTTTTGTGATCTGAGGGGTTTCTTAATCATTTTATTAGGGGGCTCATACAACTCTTATCACAATCCACACATACATCAATTGTGTAAAGCACATTTGTACATTCATTGCCCTCATCATTCTCAAAACATTTGCTCTCCACTTAAGGCCCTGGCATCAGGTCCTTGTTTTTCCCCCTTCCTCCCTGCTCCCACCCCTCATGAGCCCTCGATAATTTATAAATTATTATTTTGTCATATCTTTCCCTGTCTGACATCTCCCTTCACCCACTTTTCTGTTGACCATCCCCCAGCGGGGAGGTCACATGTAGATCTTTGTAATCAGTTTCCCCTTTCCAACCCACTCGACCTCTACCCTCCCAGTATCGCCACTCACACCACTGGTCCTGAAAGGATCATCCGCCCTGGGTTCCCTGGGTTTCCAGTTCCTATCTGTACCAGTGTACATCCTCTGGTCTAGCCGGACTTCAGTCTTCTCTACATCTGCTTGATGTGGTCCATGACTCACATCATCTTGCATCATCAGTGTTCCATGTATCAAGCTGTGATCTATTTGTACCCCTGTAAGAAGTCCTACATCGATGGAGTCCAAGGAGTTGTCGTATTTTTTTAATACTCAAACTGTTTCATTAATCTCTCTTTTGTTCAATCCTTTTATCGCAAACTTTGTATTCTCAAAACAAACAAGAAAACAAATCAAGAAATAAATGATGATAAGACAAGCGAGAGCGGCATAGAAGATGAGTAGCAAGGCAATAATGATTGACTCTGTAACAATGCCCTCTCGGGCCCTTCCTCTTGCTCTGTAACACTATCTAGTTCCTGGACCTGTGTCCGCCTCTCCTCTGCAATGTGAGAAGCATCTCCAGCAAGCAGAATTCTAAGATTCCATTTCTCCTGGGTTAATTGCTACCTCCAGAAACTGATACAAGAATCAAAGAAGGGAATGCTTTATGCAAGCTGTGCCAGACACAATGATGCAGCCCTCAGGTCCCCTTTTAACAAGGGGCCTCTAGCTCAGCTGTGAGAAGCATGGTTAGTGGATAGCCTCCAGCTGTTAGCTTCTTCAAGGTTGCCCTCCGCTTATGAGTCGAGGTCATTCATCTAGCATTGGCTTTCAGCCAAAAACTAATTCAATCTCAGGAAAAGGAACTAGTCACTTTTGCCTAGCACAGCCTTCTGTAACATAAATCTTTGCTTCAGAGCTCCCCGCCAGGTGGACTGGGAGTCTCCGTTCTGCAAAGCAGTTTGAATGCCTCACCCCCCTTAATAGATGTTAATTTCTCATTAAGCTATTGCAGCCCTAAGTCTGTCTCAGGGGCTGACTGCTGGATAACCCAATGGGCACAACTAGAACCAGAAGTGGCCTGAGAAGATTGGTAGTAAAATGGAGTTTGGAGACTGTCACTGCCCACTGCCTATCCATGTAGGCCCCACTCAGAATAGCCCAGGCATAGCCACTGGCACAAGGAGGCTGGCCCATTTTTTCCCATAGTAACCTGGTAGAACTTGCTTGTAGTGTATCCCAGGTAGAGTGATATTTCAGGTATTTGAAATTTTTAAAAGGATATAATGTAATCATAATGGAATTGGATGGTTTTTACTAAAGACATGTAATGAACTGGGTGAGAGCTATTAACAAACAATTCCAAGTTAAGAGTGAGAACAAGAGAATCTCTTTGACAAAATCCCTGCCTCCTACAGCCAGCAAGAGGAAAAGATGAGAATCCACTCTGGTATTCGGTCTTCAAGAGTGGATTAACTTCAGAGGTGGTTGAGGCAGGGTTCTAGTGCCACAGTCTATGCCCTGTTTAGGGCATATACTGAGACCTCATCACTGGATGTGCTGATGTCTTGGTAGGTACTCCTATGTATTTGCCTCCCCACCATGTTCTGAATCTTTGGGTCCTATGGAATGGACTTACTCCTCCTCATTAAAAACCAGCACTCTCCTGATATGAAAAGCTAACACAAGGATTTTTCCCTCATGCAAACCAATTGCTGCTCCCAAAGAAGCAGCCATGGCCTTTGTCACTGCCTGATAGGCCTTAATGCAGAACTGCAACTGAGGAAGCGCTTGACCCAATAAGGAGAGAAGTAGAGTGTACAACAAAGGACGTATGACACCCAACCTGCAGGCACAGATTAACATGTGGAGTGTTCGTGGAATGCAGTGAAGAGTCCCAGATTATAACATAGATAAGGGAGAGTTCACTGACTTCTCTACATAAGGGTGGTGCACATCTGTTGGCACGGTTGTCCTTGGCGCCTGAGAAGTCTTGACTCTGATGAGTAAGGCTAAAATGTCTGAATTGCTGTGGCAGATGGTAGAGGAAAGGATTAAAGGGTTCGGGGAATTGGCCTGATGGAACAGTTAGAGGATGTGAGAGCACAAAACAAAAAAGATTACATTCCTTAGAAGGCCTAAAGGAAACACTATTCACCCAGACCATAAGAAGTCTGCTGGTGGGAGAATCGTTAGCAACTCTAAAATCCTTGGTGATAATCCTCCTCTGCACGCCAAGTCTGATGGTGGAGACCATTAGGAAAAATTGGTTTGCTGATAGCAAAGGGCAGGACAGGGCCCTGAAGCAATAAAGGCTAGGTGGTGTCATTTAACTGCCAGAAACCAGAGGATTATAGTTATTTCAGTGAACAACAAAAGCAGAAATGGCCGCCAAGGGTGCTGACCAATCAAGCAATGGAGGTACCTAATAGAACATTGCATCCTCGGGAACAAAAATAGCATGCATCTATCAAGGGAACTATTTAATATAGATAAGAAAGAATGGATAAACTGAGAGTAGTTGCCCCCAAGAAGATGTAAGGATCCTTCACCAAAAATCTTGGTCATGGTTCATACCAGAACCTATGGGCTAAACAGGAGACCAAATCCCTGAGGAAGGACCCTGCATGGTAAAAGTGCATAGCATCACAATAGATCCGTGGTCACTTACCTCATTGACAATGCATTGAGAAGGAGCAATACCCAAATAATTGTTTGTTTTTTAATTTTTCATTCTTTTCAATCATTTTATTGGGGACTCATGTAGCTCTTATAACATTCCATTGATCAATTGTATCAAGCATATTTGTACCTATGTTGCCATATGTCCCAAATGTTTAAGGACATAGAGTTCAATTCATTATTGATACCTGGAGATATGAAGTGCCATCTTGTTTGCTTTTTCAGAGCAAAGTGATAAATGGAGTTTTGGCCAATGGCTGCCTGCATGGATGGATGGATGGATGGATGGATGGATGGATGGATGGATGGATGGATGGAGTCTGAACACCTATCCAATAGTAATGGCTCTAATTCCCCAGTGCAACATTGGGACTGGCATATTGAGAGTTGAAGAAGCCTCATATTTGGTCTGTGACATAAGGGTTACCCTATTACGAACAGTCAAGTGGAAGCTTATCAGTAGCACATCTGGAGTGAATGCCAGAGATTAGTGCCTTTTCTAAATGTTTGAGGATTGCAGGGACACATGTCAATAATTCACCATTTAACACTACAATACAGCTCATGAAAACGTTTTAAACTTGGTACTGGAAGACAGTTGTTTTTAATATTGATTACATGGTACCGAACTGTGCTCAATCTAAGTTAATTATTCCCCCACTTCTGCGACAGGACTCTTTTTGGTATTGTATATAATTTCCTGTGAATCATGAGGTTTTCTATTTTGGTTAGCACTATTTCCAGCCTGTCTCAGCACAAGACACCCTTATCTCTGTTCTTCTAAGGTGGGTCTTTCCCTACCTCTCTATATTTTTCTCATATGTATGTGCTGATTTATGTACCACTGCGTGTTATCAGGGGAACTTCTTGAGATGTCTGGAATTAGGTTCTCAGCTGTCTTCTCTCTGGCCCTCTGACCTGAAAACTCCAGAGGTTTTGGCCTCCCCAGATAAGGCTCCATCATCTCCACTGGTATCTACAAAAAACTGCCTAGGTTCTCCTCTCCAAACTACGGGTTAGAAATTCAGTCAACAATTAGCATAATCATATGACTTACCTCATTTGTTGTTCATATTTCAAGAATCATTGTAATTCATTAAAATTGTTTGTTATATATGAGCAATTTATTTTCTGGAGATTTTATTTGTTATTTTAGTGGGAAGATAACCCCTTCTTTGTCAGTAGCAAGTATTTCCTAATACAAATACTTAAGAAATACTGATTTTCTATTGAAATTCTAGGTATAGATTTTCTATTATCACTTTATTAAAGTAAGTCTCTAAAAGACACTTTCCATTAACATCATCAATTTTGTTCTACCTTATTCTATAAAAGTGGAAAGTGAGAAAAAGAAATCTAAACAGCAGAGATTTTCACTGCTGCTCCAATTCATAATATTCTTCTTTAAATAGTAACTAGATTTTGAGGTTTGCTGCCTAAAATATATTTCTTAGAATAACTTTAATCATTATTTTCAGTAAGTCTACCTTATTCAAGAGAGGAAAGCTAGTTCCCCAAAGGAATATTTATAAATATGTTCTCTAAGCCAGGGAAGTAGTAATTTCCAAGCTTCTATCCCAGTGAGTAAATCAACTATGAAACCCACAAGAACCTTTTGCTGTAGAGTTAATTCAAACCTTCAATAAAGATGGATTTATCCAACTAGCATTAAAGTTTACTTTGACTAAACAAATATATACTGACTCTGTTATGTACAAAGTCCCACAGTGCCAGGAGTAGAATGGGGCAGGCCCACTCCTTAAGGGATGGTCATTGTTGCTGTAGGTCATTTAAATCACTTTTTGTTCAAGAAAACATGCTCAGTGGCATGACTGGGGAGTCCGAGTAACCCTCATTTAGGAACAGATTGTCATTGTTGCTAGATTGAAAAGATCATGGTTTGGATCAGGTGCACCTTAGTCCTCAAAGTGATATCCTTGCTCTTCAACATTTTAAAGAGGTCTTAAGCAGCAGATTTATCCATGCAATATATCATTTGATTTTTTTTGAGTGCTGCTTCTATGAGCATTGATTTTATATCCAAGCAAAATGAAATCTTTGGCAACGTCAATATTTTCTCTTTATCATAATGCTATTTATTTGACTAGTTGTGAGAACTTCTGTTTTCTTGACATTGAATAGTAATTCATACTGAAGGTTGCAGTCCTTACTGTTCATCCGGAAGTACTTCAAGTCTTCCATGCTTTCAGCAAGCAAGGTTGTGTGATCTGTATATTGCAGATTGTTAATAAATCTTCCAATCCTGTTGCTGTGTTTTTCTTCATGCAGTTCAACCTCTCTTATTACATGATCAGCATACAGATTAAAGAAGGATGATACAAGGATGCACCCTAATGCACACCTCTCCTGATTTTGCACCATGCCGTATTCCCTTGTTCTGCAAGAACTACTGCCTTTTGAACTATGTCCGAGTTTCCTGTGAGCGCAATGTGTTCTCTAACTCCCATTTTTCTCAGTGCTATCCATAGTTTGTTATGACCACGCAGTCACTCAAGCTAACATCTTTCTGATAATTTCTGCCTGGAGCTGAGTTTCATGTGATGGCAGCATTGTTGAGCAAATAATCAGAGAAACTGGATTATACAAGGAGGAATTAGGCATCAGGATTGGAAGAAGGGTTATGAACAACCTTCAGAATGTAGATGAAATGCTTGCTGAAAATGAGGAGTTGACACTGATGAAGATCCGAGATTGCAGTGGTCAGTATGGATTACAACTCAATGTGAAGAAAACATTAATTGTCACAAGTGGACCACTTGACCAATTTGTAGCTTCTTAATACATGGGGGGAATGTAAGCTATCGAGGATTTTGTCTTTCTTGGGTTTATAATCAATCAGTGCTCATGGAAGCAACAGTACAGATATCAAATAATGCATTGCATTGGTTAAATCTGCTGCAGAAGACCTCTTTTAAGTATTGAAAAGCAAGAATGTTACTTTGAAGACTAAGTTGTGCCAAGCCATGGTATGTTCATTTTTTTTTTTTTTTGGCATGTGGAATTTGGATAGTGAATAAGGATGACAGAAGCAGAGTCAATGCATTTGAACTATGGTTTTGGTGAAGAATATTCAAAGTTCAAGGACTGCCAAAGAACAAACTGTCTTGGAAGAAGTACAGTCAGAATGCTCCTCAGAGGCAAGGTTGTCTCATGTATTTCGGACATGTTATCAGAAGAGACCAGTCCCTGGAAAAGGAAACCATGCTTGGTAAAGTACAAGGGCAGGTTGAAGAGAGAAAAACCTTCAGCAAAGTGAATTGCATAGTGGCTGCAACCCCGGGCTCAGCTATAAGAACAATAGTGAGGGTGTTGCAGGACTGGGCAGTGTTTCCTTCTGTTGTGAGTCAGAACTGACTGGAAGGCACCTAACAAAAACATATATATTAGCTACGAGTAAATAAACTATATATTTTGTAAGTTCACTTTTACATATATGACCTTTCATATAAATAAATAAATAAGCAAAAAATAATAAAATAGCAGTTTTAAGCAAATTTAGATAAATAATTACTATAGATTATATATTGTCAGTCATTTATAATTTCTGGCTCCATTCTGAAAAGAACGTAAAAACTTCTTACCTATTTTTCTATTAAGTTTAAGTCCTCAATATAAATTTTTAGATTATTTTTTTCCTTTTAAGATAACAAAATTTTGAATTTATTATAAATTTATATCATCAAGCATCCCTATAGGAATAGCAATAAATTAAGATGCAATCTCAGAAAATAACATTTCAGAAAGAAGATTTAGCTCAGTGTTTCTCAAAGGGGCAATGACACCCCTAGAGAGCTCTAGAAAAACCAAGGGAGGCTTCAAAAGCCAATACCTACCCTGTATCCAGGATTATGTGCTATCGCACACAAATTTCTCATTGCCAAGAGGACAATGAGTGATTTTTTTTTCCTGAAAATCAGGCAGTAGGTCAATACTTTTGGAAATCTATGGTAACTAATTGATAAAAAAATTCATCTTTTAAAAAGTAACCATATCATTTTTCATGTCACAGAAAACACTACCAATATTTTGAAGAGGAGAAGGTAACTGTTTTGAAGAGTCTCTCACCTCAACTGTTATGTAGATACATATGAATTCTTTTCAGTTGCTGATGAAAAGCATTGTTCAAATCAGTGGTAAGGTGAGTGTAGGAGGCCTGGTAGGGTGTGAACAAGAGTAATGTAACCGAGAGGAATTACTGAAGGCTGAGCATGATAGTGGGACAAGAGGAAAGTAAAAGAAAATAGAGGAAAGAACTAGGAAGCAAAGGGCATTTATAGAGTTCTACATAAAAGCATGTATATATGTAAATATATTTATATATGAGGGTGGGGAAATAGATCTGTGTGCATATATTTATAGGTTTAGTATTAAGGCAGCAGATGGACATTGGGCCTCCACTCAAGTACTCCCTAAATGCAAGACTACTTTGTTACATTAAACTGGCATACCATGATGCTCACGTTCCAACACAATTGCTGAAGACAGAGTGAGTACATAAGCAAATGTGGTGAAGAAAGCTGATGGAGCCCGGCTATCAAAAGATATACTATCTAGGGTCTTAAAGGCTTGCAGGTAAACAAGTGGCCATCTAGCTCAGAAGCAACAAAGCCCACATGGAAGAAGCACACCAGCCTGTGTGATCCCGAGGTGCCAAAGGGATCGGTTATCAGTAATCAAAGAACAAAAAATCATATCATTGTGTGCTTACCTTCCCGATAAGATCAATGAAGACAAATGGGTGCATAAGCAAATGTGAAGAAAGCTGATGGTGCCCGGCAATCAAAAGATAGAGTGTCTGGGGTCCTAAAGGATTGGAGGTAAACAAGTGACCATCTAGCTGAGAAACAACAAAGCCCACATGGAAGAAGAAGACCAGCCTGTATAATCACTAGGTGTCAAAGGAATCAGATATCAGGCATCAAATAACAAAAAATCAAATCATTGTGAATGAGGGGCGGTGCAAAGTGGGGACCCAAACCCATCTGTTGGCAACTGGACATCCCCTTACAGAAGGGTTGTGGGAGGAGACGAGCCAGTCAGGGTACAGTGTAGCAACAATGAAACCTACAGTTTTCCTCTAGTTCCTGAATGCTTCCTCCCTACTTACTATCGTGATCCCAATCCTACTTTATAAATCTGGCTAGACCAGAGGATGGACACTGGTACACATAGGAACTGGAAACACAGGGAATCCAGGAGAGATGATCCCTTCAGGACCAGTGGTGAGAGTGATTATACCGGGAGGGTGAAGGGAAGGTGAGGGACAAAGGGGGAACCGATTACAAGGATCTACATATATAACCTCCTCCCTGGGGTCTACAGAAAAGTAGGTGAAGGGAGACATTGGACAGTGTAAGATATGACAAAATAATAATAATTTATAAATTATCAAGGGTTCATGAGGGAGAGGGCAGTGGGGAGGGAGTGGGGGAAATGAGGAACTGATACCAAGGGCTCAAGCAGAAAGCAAATGTTTGGAGAATGATGATGGCAACAAATGAACAAATGTGCTTGACACAATGGATGTATGTATGGATTGTGATAAGAGTTGTATGAGCCCCCAATAGAATGATTTTTTTAAAAAGCATTGTTCAATATTTCAACTATTTCAAGAATTTTTTTAGAACTGAAATGCATTGTTTTGAGTTTTTTTTTTAATTAATCAATTTATTGGGGCTCATACAATTCATCACAATACATAGATCAATTGTGTAAAGCACATCTATACATTTGTTGCCCTCATCATTCCCAAAATTCTCTTGCCTCGGGTTCCCGGAATATACTATATGTACATAAAATGTTACTTTTAACTAAAGTAACTAATTTTGAATCATATTTAATCCCTTGGTTTTTTAATTCTTCCAAACATGTGAAGGGATACAAAAAACAAAACAAAAATAAGCTCCATTTGGTGGAGTTTTATTAGTATGCTAGGTGAGCATCAAGCAACTCACTCAGAGTTAGTGCACCCAGTGGCATCACCTGGGAAAGTTCTCTCTTGTCACAGTAAATTTTTCGTAAAGCAGTTTCACTCAAACATCTGTCAACTTCCTGGGTGGACAAAAATGTCAACAAAATTCATGTAGTTGTTTTAAAGACCTACAATGGACCATTGAAGGGTTGGGGACTATTTATTTAAAGGGATTGACTACTGAATTATATGCCAATAAAACTATTAAAAAGTCATATTCCTACTATAAAACATCTATATGAAAAGAAGAGTTATTAGAGACCAGAATTTGTGAAAATTATGAATTTAGAGTGAAAGAATAATTGCCCCATAGGGATCTGGGAAATGACTCGTGATTTGTGTCCCCCTGAACTCTATTTAGAAGACTTGGTGGTTTAGTAGTTACTCATTGGCCTGAGATCAGTAGTCAATTCAAAACCAGCAGCATCTCCACATGAGAAAGACCATGGACCTTCTACTCAAGAGTCTCAGAAACCCACAAGGAGGAGGTCACTATAAATCAGCATTGACTCAATGGCAGTGAGATCTCTACTTGATTAAATGGCGTATTTACAAGGAAGTATGTATGTTGGAGAGGAGGGGGATGATAACTGGGTTATATGTTGAACTGTTAACTGTAACGCTCTATGGGAGAAAGATGAGGTTATTTGCTCCTATAAAGATTTACAGCTTTGGAAAACCTCCGTCAGAATCTAGTCAATGTCAGCCGGTTTCAGTAGTTATATCAGAGTATAATTCAATAGTTCAATCGTATTAAAGCGTTATATAATGCAAATATAGAGTTGTTGTTATTCTCCAGTACATTCCAAATGTTGGTGTCCATATGAATCCCCTGAGCATCTTTTTTTTCCTCAACTTTCATTGGGGACTCTTACATCTCTTATCACAATCCACACATTCATCCAATGTATCAAGCACTTTTGCACCAATGCTGTCATCATCATTTTCAAAGCATTCTCTTCCCACTTGAGCCCTTGATATCAGCTCCCCATTTCTTCCCCCACCCTCCCCATCTGCCCTCTCTCACAAACCCTTGATAAGTTATATATTATTATTTTCATAGCTTACATCGTCCTCTGACACACCTCACCCACTTTTCCATTGTCCATCCCTCTGAGAGAGGGTTATAGGTTGATCCTAGTGATAGATTGACCCTTTTCCCCCCCATATTCCCCTAATCCTTCTGGTATTCTACTCTCATTGTTGACCCTGAGGGGGTTATCTCTCCCAGATTCCCTGTGTTATGGGCTCTTGTCTGTAGCAGTGTGCATGTTCTGGTCTAATCCCATTTATAAGACAGAATTGAGGTCATGATAGTGGGGGGCAGGAAGCACCAAAGATCTAGAGGAAGGTTGTGTGTTTCCTCTGTGCTACACTGCACACTGACGGGCTCATCTCTTCCCTGTGACCCCTCTCTGAGGGGATATCAATTGTCTACAGCTGGGAATTGGGTCTCCACTCCATGCCCCGCCCCCACCCTCCTCCATTCACATTGGGTCTTAGATGTCTGATACCTGATCCCATCAACACCTCATGATCACACATGCTGGTGTGCTTCTTATATGTGGGCTTTATTGCTTCTAAGCCTGATGGCCTCTTGTTTATCTTCAAGCCTTTAAGACCCCAGATGCTATACCTTTTGATAGCCAGGCATCATTAGCTTTCTTCACCACATTTGCTTATGCACCCATTTTGTCTTCAGTGATCATGTCTGGATGGTGAGTGTCACAAAATGCCAAATTGTTGACAAAGTGTTCTTGTGTTGAAGGAGTACTTGAGTCGAGGCCCAATGTCCATCTGAAACCTTAATTCTTAACATATAGGTATGAGTACATAGTTCTATTCCCCTCTCATTATATACATATTTACATATGTACATGCCTATATTTAGACCTCTATAAGTGTCGTTTGCCTCCTGGTTCTTTCGTCCATTTCCTTTTACTTTCCTCTAGTCTCACTATCATGCTCAGTCTTCATTCAGGTTTAGTAATTCCTCGCTGCTACATTGCCCTTGATTAAGCCCCACTAGGCATCCTGCGTCCTTCTCTCCATTGAATTTAGTTCACTTGTTGTTCCCCTGTCCCTGGGTTAGTTCCCCCTGCCCATCTTCTTTCCTCCACCTCCCCTTTTCCTGGATCTCCCTGGAACCATTGGTCCCTTCCTTTTCATTTCTGAATTGTTTATCCCACCTATCTTATCTAGATAGAAATGCGAGACATTAATAAGTGCAAAAATCAGGCAAAGCCAAACAAAACAACAAAGGAAGTCAAGACCAACAAATCAATAAAACAACAACAACACCAACAAAAGAAAGCCACTGACAAAAATGGAAAATCTATAAATAGTTCAAAGTCTGTTTGTTGGCCTTTCTGAGTGTTTCCAGTCAAGTCTGATGGGGTGTCACACTCTGTCTCTAAAGTCTATTTTTGGTATTCCTCAGGGATTTCATCACTTTGCTCCCTTGCTTTGAGCATTTTTTAATGCAAATTATGACTCAGTACACCTGGGCTGAGTATGAGATTCCACATTTTTAGGCATTTCCAGGTAATGGTGATATTGCTGCTCCATGGACCCCACTTTGAGCAACAAGAAGCAAATCACATCTCCCTCTCCCTTTCCTTTAGCGCTTAGCATTCCCTTGTGGGTCCTAATAGCTCCAAACTGTATCTTTTTACAGTACTTGGTTAAATATTAGAATTTATGTGATTAGGGAAAATGAATAATTGCTCTTCCTTTTATTGTTATGATTATATTTTAAGTAAAATTGAAGTAGTACCATTTATACCATATTTCAGGTTATTATAGCTTAAATAGGCTCTGATTGACTGCCTTACCATTTAATCACCTTTTATAGTCTTAATTTATAGTCTTGATTCTTTGTGAACATAAATTCCAAAATCCCAACAACTGACTTAGTAATAAACATTTTGGAATAATTCCCACTTAAAATTTTGGATTCCACTGTATCTTATAAACATAAACAAACAATAAATGCCTGAATATATCAAAGAAACATTACAATAGGCCACATAAAAGACTAAGATATATGGTGAGTATTTAAAATTATAGCCCAGGAACTGTACTAAATACAATTTATTCATATAGCATGTAACAATTTTGGAAAGTAACACAAATGAGAATTGAGTTATAAAGTGATTCATGGACATTGTTTATAAAATACAACTTATACACCAATAAGAATATATCATATGTCTAATACATATTCTTAAAATGCATTCTCAATCAAACACACTCACTAATCCAATATTTATTGAGCACTTTCATCTAGACAATAGAGATATAAAATTAAATATGTCATATCCCAGAATTTCTAAAACACCAAGATTATTAGAAAACAACTATCAAATCAATGTGAAATGTGTGATTAAAGTTTCTGCAACCTGCCATTAGAGTACACAGAAGTCAGAAATTCTGCTTCTTAAAATCAAGAGGCTCTGACATGGAGGCAGCCCATAAGGGAGATCATGAAAGACAAGTTATTTCCTTAAATGAAGATGGAACATATTTGCAAGGACATAGATACTGGAAAGAGGCTTTTACATTTAGGATGTAGTCAATGTGGTCCCATCTCTGGGGCTGGGTTGGGCTACAGGTGGGGACTAGAGAGGGGAATTGGAGTACCATCAAGAAGTGTAGATTTGATTTCCTAGTCTGACTCATTGGTCTTTATACAAGGTCTTGTATTATCCCAGGAGTCCACGAAGACTTTCAAGGACACACAGGCAAAATAATCAATGTCATGTAAGTTATTTTCTAAAACACATCGTCCTGAGGGTGAGACCAAAGCCTCTGGTAGTTCTCTTCCTTTCTGTTTCCTTGAAAAGAAAGTCACATTCCTCATCTCCTACATCTTAATAAAACATATTGCCCATATTTAGTCCATTTGACTCCCTGAATTAAATAAAAATGACACAATATCATTTCTCAGTATATTGAGTAAGCAAGTAAATCTAATGGCTATGTAATGAACTTCTAGCAATTCAGATGTTTTCCATTTTTTTATTTCAATAATATCAAAAGAATACAATATTATTTATAAGGAATATAATTATAATTATGTTTACCATTTAAAACAATCACTTTTTGGTAAAACACTAGGTCACTTTTCGTATATAACTTTAAATGAGTCCTAAATATTGAATGACAGTTCCAAGAAAAAGAAAACAAAATATATATTCCTTTTCCTACTTATGTATTTGAGTTGATACAGTAGATTAAGTGTTAGGATGCTAACTGTAAGACTAACGGTTCCAACACAGCTGCTCTGAGGGAGGAAGAGGAGGCTTGCCTGCTCCCATAAGTATTTACAGAGTTCTTTCCTGTCCTATAGTGTTGTCATGAGTCAGCATCAACTCAGCAACCACTGATAGCAATTGTACCAGGAGCCCAACTGGTGCAAATGTAACTGTTCAACTTCAAACCTAAAAGTTACCCAAGAGGCAAGAGAATTTTGGGAATGATGAGGGCAACAAATGTATAGATGTGCTTTACACAATTGATCTATGTATTGTGATGAATTGTATGAGCCCCAATAAATTGATTTAAAAAAAATAGTAGGGTTTGGTGGTGCTTCTGCATCAATCTTACATATGGTTTCATTCTGCCAATTAAGTCTAATGATGGGAACTTGCTGTTCCATCCCTTCCATCTGCTCCAAAATTGGTAATTTTTCAAATAAATTAACATAGAAACATAAATATTTATTTAAAGTATCTTTAGCATATTTCTTTTCCTACAGGTTATTTAATAAACTCCAGACTAAAGATGAAAAAAAAAAAGTTAGCAATTTGAACACACTGTGTGGCTGACTGGTGTTTCTGTATAGATTTTTGTTGTTAGTTGTTAGCGAGTCCATGTGAACTTAGAGAGACCCTGTGTACAATAGAAAGAAAGAAAAGCACTGCTCGGTCTTGGGCCATCCTCACAGTTGTTATGTTTGAGCCCATTGTTGGACACGTGGTGCCAATCCATCTCCTTGAGGGTCTTCCACTTTTTTCACTTACCTATTAACCAAGCATGATATCCTTGTCCAATCGTGGTCTCTCTTGATATGTCCTAAGTACGTGAAACAAAGTCTTGTCATCCTTGCCTGTAAGGAACATTCTGGTTGTATGTCTTCCAACACAAATGTGTTTGTTCTTCTGACAGTGCATGGTACTTTCAATATTCTTCATCAGCACCAAAATTCAAATACATCAATTCTCATTCAATCTTTGCTTTAAACTGTCCAGTTTCCAGATGAATACGAGGCAATGAAAAATATCATGTCCTAGATCAGGTGCATCTTGGTCCTCAAAGTGACCTTCTTGCTCTTCAACGCTTTAAAAAGTGGCAGATTTGCCCAATGCAATGGCATTTGATGTCTTGAACGCTGCTTCCATCAGCACTAATTGTGAATACAAGCAAAATAAAATCCTTAGCAAATTCAGCCTTTCCCCCAGTTATCGGGGTTTTGTCTATCGGTTTAGTTGTGAGGATCTTTATTTTCTTTATATCAAGTGTAATCTATACTGAAGGTTCCAGTCTTTTATTTTCTTCACCTAGGTTTGTTAGCAGGTTTCATGTGTAACTCATTTAGGGAAAATATAGTTAAAGAAATGAGCTATATTTTCCAATGTTATTCTTTCAAGTGTTCCTCTCTCACACTTAGTGAAAAACGACTTGTTAAACCTTGTCCCATGATATCTGCTTCCTTCCTATAAGGTTTTATGGGTTAAGTTTTCAAAATAAGTTGTCAATCATTATAGAAATCTAGCTCCATTTGAAAAAAAAATGTTTACCTTCAAATTATAATAAAAGTGGAGAGACGAACTGAGTTATCATGTCACCAGCTGGAATTTACATAATTGAGAATATAATCATGAATTGTCCATACTGATATGAACTACTAGTTTGTTTTAACATGACAGAATGGATAGACTTTACTTAACAGACATAGAAAAAGGGTAGATTGTCACTACTGATTGAGCCAAATATACAAAATTACAATACTTTCCATGCAAACGTGGACTAAATATTGGTTATTCTAAAGGCAGCCATGTATCAGTAATAAAGATACCCCATACATGTTACAGACTTGAATTTTCAGTGGTTACACACCACTTGAAGTTGTTCTAAGCCACCCTCTGTATTCTTATTGGTGCCACTAATGAATAGTAGTACAATGTATTACACATTGGGATTATTTACAGTTTGAGTTCATAAAAATACTCTTTCCTTTATAGAAAATAACTAAGAGATGAATCTCGAACTTCAAACTCCTGAACCCCAAAATCTAACTAACAAACCAGATTAATGTCACTAAAGCATTCAAATGTCAATTAAATCATAAATTACACTGCTTAAGAAACTAGTTGCCTTAAAGATTTATCTAATACTCCTGATTTTGCTGTTTTCATATCATTTATCTCATACATTCTTAGGAAATTTTAGAACTCAAAAAGACATTGTTGTTGAGTATTCTTTCCTGTATAATCATCACCAATTCCTCATCCACTCATTTTCTTTTCACCAAAGATAAAACAAAATCATTTAGAAATGATCGAGGATCCACTTTATGTCTCACTCTATGATAAACAAAAAATTCACTGGTCTCTAGTCGATTCCGATTCACAACGACCTGCAGGACAGGGTAGAACTCCCCCTGTGGGTTTCTGCGAGGGTAACATTTTAGGGAATAGAAAGCCGCCCTATCTTTCTAATGCGGAGCTGCGGATGGTTTTGAACTGCTGACCTTGTGAATCGCAACCTAAAGCGCAACCACTACCCCACCAAGACTCCTCCCCTCTACTATAAGTGCCAGGAATGTAGGGGCAAGTTACAATTTGTACCATGTTGGCATTCGTGTCATTGCTTTCAAAACAGAGCATACTTAATTAGTTGCTTCAATTAAAGTTGTCTGACTGCTCTGAAAGGCTCATGTTACAATGACAGTGGATGCTATGGGGTCTTGATCTATTTGAGAAAACATGGAAGAATTCCTTGGGGCACCCTGGAATTGATGTTTAAGCTAATGTCTAGTGGATGAAGGGTTGCTTAGGCAGAGGGTGGGAAAGGAACAGAGCTGTGGAGGGCATTTAAAGCAGTGAAAGTAAAATACCCACAAGATTATAGTTCTCAGAACCAAAGAGCCACTTCAAAAATTATGACGTATAAGAACTCACTACCATCGAGTCGATGCCAACTCGTAGCTATGCAACAGGACAGCGTTGAACTGCTCCTGAGGGTTTCTGGGACTGTCCCTCCTTATAGGAGTAAAAACCCTGTCTGTCTCAGCCCAAAGTGTAACCATGGAAACATAGATAAAAAAAGAGAAATATCTAAATGATGCCTAAAGGAACTAAATAATAGTTAAAATTTTGTTTTCACAATGATACAATTGCTTGTCATAAGTTCTTTCTCCTTGGCATTAATGCTGAACCATTCATGCATACAAATTTGTCTTTGCAAACTATACATAGTGATTAAGCTTTGTGCCCTGACAGCTGTTATTCATATACAACTTGTGCTAATTTCAGTGGTGTTCTTTTCTTATAGTAATTTATCATTGTTAACTTGATCGCCGATGGAAATTACATATACAGGAAGAATGAAGATAATCAGAAATCATTACTTTCATTTTTCACTGTTTGAACAGGAGCACTTTTATAGATAAGAGAATAGCAGTTATTACAATTGAGAAAAATGCAGTCTCCATTCAAGTCTAGTTTATACCAATGAAAGAAAACCTTTAGAGGATTTCTAAGACATTAGTTTATAAAAATGTTGTAATCAAGAAGTAAAAATGATTTTGACTAGAGATAAATGGTCAGAATTAACGATTCTGTCCTACAGAATATCTTGAAATATATTTGTATGATGTGTTTTATGAGAGCAAGATAAAACTGAAGCAAGTCAACAAAACTAAATTTATATTCCATATTCTCCACATCACTACTTACGACAAAATAAGAACTCTTACCATACTTCTCCGATTGTGAGGATGGCGCAGGACTGTGAAGTGTTTCGTTCTAGTGTGCACAGAGTTACAATGGGTCAGAACCAACTTGATGGCACCTAACAATGACAAAACTTAAAAACAAAGCAGCTTTGAGAAGAAAATAAATAAGAAGACATTTGTTCCTTGAGTTATATCTTGCCTCATATGACACAATAAAATATTGAAAGTGGCAAACAAAAGCACTATATCACATGCAAGTAAAATTTTGCTGAAGATAATTTAACAATGGTTTTAGCAATACATCCAGGGAGCTGCCAGAATTTGTGTTGGATTCAGAAGAGGCCATGGCATTGGAGACACCATTGCTGATGTAAGTCAGATGGATCCTATCTTGATGTAGAGAATATCACAAAGATGTTTCGTTGTGTTTTCTTGATTATGCAAAGTCAATAAAGGTGACTATCATTTTATCATATTTTCTCAATCTGGATCCTAAGCAAATAATCAACGAATCTGGATTATAAGAGAAACATAGAAGTTGGACTATGTGAAATGCAGCACCAGGATTTGAAGAAGGCTTATTACCAACCTGTAGTATGCAGGAGACACAACCTTACTTGCTGAAAGTAGGACTTACATTTTTCAATGTAGATTGCAAATCAGTGCCAAGAAAATAAAAAATCCTCACAACTGGACCAAAAGATAACACCATGAAAAAAGCAGAAAAGATTGACATTGTCAACATTTCATCTTGCTTGGATTTACAATCAATATTCATGGAAGCTGCAGTCAACATACACAGTGACATTTTGCTTTGAGCAAATCTGCTGCACTACGAACTCTTTCAGAGGTCGAAGAGTAAGGATATCACTTTGAAGACTAAGGTGCACTTGACACAAACCATGGTATTTTCTATTGTCTCATCAGTGTATGGCATTTGGACAATAAATAAGGAAGACTGGAGAATAATGATACAGTTGAATTACAGTGTTGAAGAAGGAAAATATTGAAAGTATCATAGACTCCCAGAAGTAAAAACAAATATAATGAGTGCTGGTGGCCTGTAGGTTAGGCATTAGGCTGCTGTGGTATTTACATAATCTGTTGTCAATTTGAGACAATAGGGAAGGGGTGGTATTTAGCCTGTCAATCAGGTCGCACCTTGATGACCTCATTTGGAGGTGGTAGGGAGATAAATAGCTTGCAGGACGCAGGACACAGTCTCACTCCCTGCGAGGCATGCTTGCTGACAAGACACATGGAGCTATGCAAGAGCCCTGGAGCTGAAGGCACCACGTGGAGATACCTGCCAGCACTGAGATACCTCTACTGCCACTGAATCCACAAGACTTTCCACCCACTGGCCTGTATTCTTCCTGCCTTCAGAGTCATTGCATGTGTTTCATGAGTCTGAAGACTAATTTATAGATTGGTATAGGACATATGAGCTAATATCAGACTTATGGACTTGATCTGGACTGGGCTGGGATACTTTCTCCATATGTAATTGGTCTTGTATATAAAGCTCTTTCTTGTACACATATGAGTGTCCATGAATTTGTTCCACTAGTCAACCCAGACTAACCCAGCTGCTAACTTCAAGGTCATCAGTTCAAACCCCACAGAAACTCTAGGGAAGACAGATGACACTGTGTACCCATAAAGGTTTACATTCTCATAAGTCCTATCCAGGATCACAGAAGAAAGAATTTCTTTTTATGTAGATTAAATATTAGGCATTGATTTAAGATTTTTAACAAAACAAGATTCTGCTACTAAGACATATTGAAAATAAGTTATTTGATCATAATAATGAAAACTATGTTCTAAATCAATCATTTGTGATGAACTTTCCATATTTGTAGTCTAGGTAATTAATACAGGTGTATATTTTTAGCCTGAGTATTTTGTGTTGCAACAATATATGCAGATTTTCTTGGGTTACTGAAATTACTAGAAGAAAAAACAGCTTGCAGATGAGTACACATGTAACAAAAACTATAAATAAGGAAACAACTGGTTTCCTTCATTTTAATTCATTTAAAATCATTATGAACTGTTAGATCTTGTCTATCATAACTGGTTATTCACCTAAAGCAACATTTAGGCTTTATGCTTAAATCTTGATTGGCCATTGTCAAATAAATAAAAATGGATGCCTTAATGTCACTTCAAGGATATAAAAACCTAAACGATCACACACATGAAACTTTTATAACCATTATTTTATAAATTATTTTATAAATTATTCCTGCCCAATGGATTACAATTTTGGAAGATGGATTATCAAGGCCATTGCTTGCAAGCCTCTTTGTCTCTTATCATTTTGTTATTGCTTAGCTATTCTTAAGAATTTAATTAACAGGCATATATACCCCTGTTTTACCCTATACAGAATCTGCTTTCTGGATTGGAAGGATAACCGTCCGCATAAAGAGTGGGTACATTACTGTGACTGTTTTGAAATCATCAGTTAACTAACAAAAGAGGTGTTCATGAGCTCACCTTTAGTGAATTTAAATAGAATGAGATCATTTCAGAATTCACAGGAGGTGAAAAGTCTAAAATTGGTCATAAGAAAAAACAGTATGCACAACCACTACAAGGAAGGATTACAACCTGATGGGAGAAATTAATATTCTCAGCAGTTCTCACATGATCACCACCTAAATTACCTTGAATCTGATGCCCATTGGCATCCCTGCAACTTATTATTATTTATAAACCTAGTAATCCCTGGACTCCCAATACATATATATCTTATATTTCCTCCTTGTCAAGGCTTTGCCATTTCTTAAAATAAATTACAAAATGAAACAGGTCATTTAGTTGAAGCATACATTAGATTCCTATGGTAAAACAAATTGGGCTTTTAATACAGACTTGGTAGAATATGCAATAATCTTAACGTGCAAAATAAATACTTGAAGGGTACAGAGCTGAACAAACCAAAACGTTTAATTCCCACAATATTACATAATACGTTGCTGGGGTAACCTTTGGCTCATAGGTTTGTTTTCTGGACCATAAATAGGAAAAAAAAAAGTACTCTGGTGCCATCTCCTGGAAAGCGTGCTTCTGAAGAAATAATTGCATTTCCAGTAAGTTTCTTACTTCCTGGGAAGTTCATCTTTCCTACAATGATAAGAGAAGGGGCAGAGAAAAGCCAGCAGCAATGCCTATTTCTGATGCATAGCAAAGACGAGTACATACGACAAGTCAAAACCTCTACAATGCCTATTTCTGATGCATAGCAAAGATGAGTACATACGACAAGTAAAAACCACTACAGAATACTACTATTTTCTTGCTTTTTAGCTCTGAACCTTCAGCTTACATTGTTAATTCTATGACTTTAATAATAATACTATGTGCTAAATATAGTTATGCAGAATTAGCCTCCGATTTTCCCTTAGGAAAGTCTTTCTTAGCCTAACTTGTAGAAATACTTCCATAGAACTTGCGGGGGGAAATATTAGAATTATGCAGTCCAAGTCTGCTATTCTCTGACTTATTTTTTCTGTACTTACTTTAAAGAACTTTACTGAAGAGAAAACTGTAATCTTTTGGTCAGAATTTCAATTTCTGGATCCAATTGCTGTTACAAGGGTCATTGTTATGAGCTCTTAGGTCCTCATGCTCGAATTTAGCCCATTTCTTCACATTTTTAATTCAGTGGAACTATTATGTATTATAATGTACATTTTAACATAGCTATTATAATGCACAGTTAATTTCTTCTCTGTCTTAAGTTTGGGGTGACTTCTATGGCTTTCTTTCTCATGATAGTGAAACAACAATCATATATTTTTACATCATTGTTTTCAAGAAATTAAGCCAAACCATATACTCCATAAAATATTGCTACCTAAAACACACTTAAGGGATCATTATATCTTAATAAATCAAAAAACTGGATATCCTCCATTATCTTTGCTTTAAAGAAATATGCTCAGGACCTAAAGAATCTCTGATATAAAAGAGGTGCTCAGAGTATATTTATTAATTTGGGACATAGAAATTTATTAATTTAAAATAAAAGTTTATATACAGTTCCATCCAGAGGGGTTTTTGGTGTCTCTAGTGCATTTTTAAGGAGCCCTGGTGGCATGATGGTAATGACCAACAAGGTCAACAGTTCCAAACCACTATCTGCATCTTGGGAGAAAAATGGTTTTCTATCCCCAAAACAGCTTCAGAACCTTCCAGGGACAGTTCTGCCTTGTCCTTTAGGGGCAGCCAGTGTTGAGTCCATGGATGGGAGGGAGTGAGTACATTTTTAAGGAGCTCTGATGACAAAGGGATTAAGGGTTGAGCTGCTAACCAAATGGTCAGCAGTTAGAACCCACTAGGTGCTCCTGGGCGAAAGATGCGGCCGACTGTTTCCATAAAGATTTATAGCCATGGAAAGCCTATGGGATAGTTCCACTCTGGTGGAGTACACACAACAATCTTTACAAACTATTTCTCCTGTTAGAATATGTCTAATAAAAGGCACGCACACACAATGTATAAAATTCACTCCGTTACATATCAACTCTCGTCTGTGTAAGGCGTTGTATTGGGCCCTCTTCTTTTCTCCTCCTGCCCACTTCTCCTAAGCAATGTTAACCTTTCTAATTAGTCCCTGTATCTAATTAGTATCACTATCTATCTCTTCTAGCAACATTTCATTCTCATAATATATAGACTTGAGCTTTGGCCATTTAAACATATTCCATTTTTCTGTTAACATCGTGCCATCCTTCCAAGTGAAATCCTATGAGCCTCATACATTAGCCTACTGTTTCAGACACACACACACACACACACACACACACAGAGGATACCCTTTCTACACTTAGGGTCACGTGCCCAGTTGAAACTCTAATTTAGTCTCACCTCAAGTTCAGTAATGAGTCTCAGAGCTAAAACACCTCTCTTCACTCCATCGCTGTCTAATTTCTACTGCCATTTTAGTGGTCTGAGAGGAGCATTACCCACAAGCAACTTGTTCGAAAATACACATTCACTGTGGCGTTGGTGGATTAAAAACTCTCTGGAGAAATATGTTTGGGGAAAACTAGAGTAAAATCACCAATAAAAGGTGGACTTCATGAAAAATAGTGGAGTAGAATGATCTAGAGACTGGTCTGCCTCCCTAAAGCACAATGGAGGTGGGACACGTAATCAGAATCAATGACTTTGGAAAGCTAAGCCCTGAGCAGAGGACAATACCAGGCAGGAAGCAGCTGGTGAAGACAGCAGTTGACGATCCAGCCTAGAAGAACCAGGTGCACCATATTCATTCCCCACCACTTCGTGGCAGTGGGGATTTCTTATCCACGTAAGAGGCCCAACAAATATTGAAAGCTTACAGGCTCTGTACTTTCAGTAAAGCCTTTTGTTTGCCTGCCTCTCCAAATAGCTTAACATATAAATGATTTTTATTCTTTAAAGTCCTGATAAAGTTTCAATCAACACAAAAATGAACTTGCATGCCCTTGTCTTTGACTCTTGCTCTGAGTCCAGTTTTTGAAAACTCAGATTTGTTTTACAGTGCTATATGAGAGGTCCCTGAATGATGCCAAGTTTTGCACTTGAATATTAACCTAAAAGTTGGCCCCTTCATTGAAAATGTAAAAGAAGGTGTAGTGATCAACTTCCATGGAGCTTACAGGCAATAAAGCTGCTTTGTGGAGCAGTTCCGCCCTATAACACATGGAATTCTACCATCAGAATTGGCTTGACAGCAATGGTTTTCATTTTGTAATACATGAATACTAATACAAAAGATGTAAGATTGCATGGCTTAGCGTCCACCACTAATAATGGACAGACAGCATTTACAACTACACCGTCAATAATATTTGATACCTTTACATAGTTATAAATTCATTATTTTATTGGACATGTGAGTGTTAAGAAGAAACTTTAGTTTGTTGCTCATATTAGAAAAAAATATTATAAATTTGTTACTGGAATGATGGGACACTAGAAGCCAGCAAACACACAAATATTAGTACAAATGCATGTTTTCCTTGAAAAAAATTATCACCTTGTTCTTCAAATGATTATTTTCCTACCTAACTTTATTCTGAGATAGAAATTAAATTAATAGCATTATTCTTACTAGATTTTTAAAAATCACTGGAATGTTTTGAGTGTCTTTTCTGCCTGATTTAGACATCACCATCAAGTGTATAAGGGAAGCAAAATTATATATAGGTATAATATAGATATTTATATATGTAAATATATAAATTTAAGTACATCTGTCTATATATGTATATCTATGTAAATACAACCAGGAAGCAGAAGGACTTTGGGCCTCTACTTCAATGTTGCCTCAGTACAAGAATGATTTGTTCTAATAATGTGGCACTGTACGATACTCACCTTCCTGACATGATCGCTAAAGACAAAACAGTTACATAAGCAAATGTAATGGAGAAAGCCAATGGTACCCAGCTATTAAAGGATATAGCGCCTGGGGTCCTAAAGACTTGGAGTTAAACAAGTGGCCCTATAGCAGGGAAGCAACAAACCCCACTCGGAAGAAGAACACCAGCCTATGTGAGCATGAGGTGTCGATGGGAACAGGTATCAGAAGTTCATAAACAATCAAATTGATGACAAGGAGCATTAACAAAGTGGAAACTCACAACCCACCTGTAAGATAATTGGGCAGTCTCTCACAGAAGGGCCACACAGAAAAGATGATAAATCCTGTGTGTGGTATAGCACTGACAAAACACTTAACTATCCTCTAGTTCTTTAATATTTCTTTCCCTTACTAGCATGGTCTTTGTTTTACCTCATTAATCTTGTTAGACCTCTGTATATTCATTTGTATAATTAAGATCATTTGTTACTTGAAAGCCAAGATAGAGAACTCTTCAGAAACAGTAATGGGAATAACGATTCCTTGAGGATAAGGGAGCAGGGGGCGGTGTGGGTGGGGAGGGGGAGCTGATAACAAGGATGACTGTATAACACCACTCAAGGGGAGCAAATAGCAGATTTGTAGGTGAACAGATATATTGGATGGGGTAAAATATGCCCCCCAAAAATAAATTATAATAATATATAATAAGAGTAATAAGGGTTCTTGGGGATTAGGGTGGGGAAGGAGGGGATACAGGGGAGCTGATATCAAAAAGTTCAAGAAGAAAGAAATTGTTTGGTAACAAACCCAGGGACAAGGGAACAACAAGTGATCCAAATCGGTGGTGAGGAGTGTAGGAGGCCTGGTAGGACATGACCAAGGGTAATGTAACTGAGAGGAATTACTGTAACCCAAATGAAGACT
>NW_022103920.1:27037925-27043012 GCF_000313985.2 Echinops telfairi
GATGAGTTGTATGAGCCCCTAATAAAATGATTAAAAAAGACACAAACAAACAAACAAATGAAACATCATTAAAGCATTGTGATTAATCATAGAAAAAAAGAAAATGTTTGGAGACTCATTGTGGTCGCAATTGTATGATTATGCATGATCTAATGTTATAATAGCTGTTTAAAAAAAGGAGTAAAAGGGAAAGGATTGGAACGTACACATGCAGAATGAGCAGAGAATGTGATTTCATGAGTATAAACTATTTCCTCTAAAAGGTCAATTAAAATGCTTTTTGGCAGAGACTTCAGCAATATTTTTAGACAAAATCTTTACAGGTCAAATAACATATCCAAAATACCAGCAACGTATCTTTCATTATTAGATATGATGAATAAAAATATTCATTTCATTTTAGAATGGGTTCAATATTTGCCAGCCTCCAAGATTTCACAAGAACAAAGACCCTCCGATGGAATTTCACAATGACTTGAACAGTGATACACAGTGGAAACGGAATCACTGTTTATAATGATGGTAAACCAGTAATCACTCTTATGTAACACCTTTCCATTTTGTGAAGCACCTGTGTTTTCAGTTACTGTTACCAGGAAGCTGAACAGCTTGCAACAACTTACCATGGTTTTTTAAATTGAGAGAGAAGGTTAGAGAGGTATATGTTTCTTTGAGTTATCATGGTTAATCATTTCAAAGACAAGTTTATTTGGGAGTACCTCAAGCCATCTAACAGACATTTACTCCTGAGCATAAAACACTTCAATCAAAAGCATAATGCATTTTTCTTCTTTCTCATCAGAGCTTTTACTTTTCTGGAGCAGATACTTGAGCTAGTTCTTAGGAGGGAAGTAGCTGATACTTCTGTGTGTTTGGAGGAAATACACACCAGGACTTCCCCTAAATAAAATTATAAATTTTGAACCCTTTAACTTTCCTAACAAATAATAAAGTGTTCTCCATCAGAAGCATCAACTTTACAACAAGCATCATTCCCAAATTTGTGTTCAAACTCAAAAACAAAACTAATTCTGATTATTTCATATTGAGTGTTTCAGTTAAAGATGTTTAGATAAAGGATCACTGTTCTAACTAGAATTATGGGAAGTTCATAAGTGGAAAGATATAGAAATATAGAACACGTAAATAATATTAATTTATGGGTATGTTAATATAATAAGAACATGCATTAATATATCTATGGTATACTTGAAATGTACAGGAAATAATATAAAATATCCATTGACCCATCCCCAAAATTTGTTATATCTTAATTTTGTATATATTTACTTCAAATAATTTTAAAATTTTGAATAATACCCTATGATTACCTTCCAGTCAATCTCTTTTTGTCCTCATATTTAAAATATTGGGATTTTTATGTATGTATCCATACTTCACCATCTATGTGTGTATATTTGTTTATGTGATATTTGTTCCATGTGATATTTAACATGGTGCCATGTAATATTTAGGCTCAATATTTTATATAAGTGACATTCATTGAAATCAAAATTATCTATTTGCAACTTTTTCTACCAATATTAATTTTATAAGTATTTTTGTTTATTATAACTGTAGTTTTTGCAGGTAAATATATTGCATATTGCATAACCATACATCAATTAATATTAAGTGTTTTTCTGTGGCTGGATATTAAAGTCAGTCCAATTTTGGATAATTAAAAGTTTTTGCAATCATTTCTCAGTAAAAATTTTTATTTACATGGAAAAAGATTTCTCAAGGCAGTGAAACTTTTGGTCAAAGGGTATTCATATTTTTAACATAATTATTTTACAAAATTTTTCTCCTAACTGGTGCTACTAATATAGACCCCCACAAACACACTGTAAAGCTCTGATTGTTCCAAATTCTCACCAAAACATATTACTGTCATGCTTTTTATGTTTTGAAAAGTGGCTATAAAATACAATCTTATCTTTAATTTACATTATCCTGATTTTTAAAGAACTTGAGCACCATACCATAAGTTTATGGATGGATCATTTGATCTTCCTGTGTAATGACTAATTAATATTTTTACATAATTGGTTATTGATTTCTAAAATTAAGTATGTTCTGAATACTGATTGCAGTTGGTTTTATTACATTAACAAAAGCTTATCTAGGTTGCCATTTGTCCTTGTGTTTTTTTTAAATAAATTTCAGTGCATAGCTTTTAATTATACTATTATTAATTAGAATTTTTAATTATACTATTATTAATTAATTTTTAATGTGTGCTTTTTGTCAGTCCCTTAAGATATACTTAACTCATCTACAATTTATGAATATGTTCTGTTATATTGTCTTCTAATGGCTTATAATTAAACTCCAGTCTTTATTCCTCCTGAAACTGATATTGGTGTATGCTGTAGAATGTCCCATTTCACCAGACATTTGATCTTTATCAGGATTTGGATTAAAAATATTTGACAAAGATGACTTAGTTTTCCTCCAAAACCCTGTGGTCTTTTGTCAGTGGGTTTATATAATAGGTCTTTCTTTTTAAATATTTTGAGTCGCATTAGATTGCCTGCTTCATAGACTCAAGAGACAAGTTCCTTGAATTTCAACCTGAACCAGTTTAAGAGCCAATCTAATCCAGGTTTAGAATAAAAGTGGCCAGCTTTAATGATAACACAGAAAATGAGTAGTAGAAACTCAAATGCCTATAAAATAATGAATCTGGGCACCTTAAAGAACTGAGAGGTGCATGTTCCAAATAAAAGCATTTAAATAAATCTCAAAGAAATATCATCTTTTTTATTTGTTAACTCTTTACTATAAATTAGGTGGAGGTTGACAGGACAGATGATCAAGTCCCACATTCCACAATGCAAACACGTTGTTTCATCTCATCCACTGCAATGCCCTCAGTGTAATGTGATGCACCACCCTGTCTCCCATGTTGCCCATTCCCTTTCCTCCTTCTTCCCTGGCACTTCTAAACTTTAGACAGGGGTAGCTGTTGCTCCTTTACTATCCAGTGATGGCTTGTTGTAAATTGTGCGCATTCCTGCTCTCGTTTCCTTCATAGAGCTGTTGTATGAGGAAACTTGAGCCACAGGAGGGAGGTCAGTTGCTGACCTGGAGGTGACCGAGGACTATCTTGGGGGTTCCAGCAGTCTCTCTCTGAGCAGGAAAATTGGTCTCTTTCATGATTTTGTTTTGTTCTACATTTTGAAGACATGCAATCATCTTTGTAATTCTTTATTTCAGTCATAGAGCAATATATTTGGCCAAGGCTAAGTAACCTTAAATTAGGAATTCATTATGAAAAGAAAATGGGAAAGAGGAGCCTTATTTAGATGCCTATTTTTGTCTGTGCCAGGGGGCTAGGAATAATAACACGAGGCAGAATGTCTGATCTTGATCTTTCATATCATATGAGGGTACCTCTAAAATTATTGTTACTAGTTCATTCATGTACAGCTTTATTCCAAACAAATCTACCTGCCTGAGAAGAAATACTGTCACCATGAGCCCTAAAAGTGAAAATGGTGAGACTTCATCCCATGTGCTTTCAGCACGTTATCAAGACCAGTCCCTGGAAAAGGACATCACATTTAGTAAAGAGACAGTGAAAATCAGAAAGATCTCAAGGGGATGGACGGGTTGGCACAGTGGCTGCAACAATGGACTCAAACATAACAGTTGTGTGGATGTGCAGGACTGGGCAGTGTTTCGTCCTTTTGAGCTTAGGGTCCCTCTGAGTTGGACCTGACTAGATGATACCTATTAACAACCACAGAAGGGTCCATGGATGGTTGCAGAAAAGTTCTCCCAGTGATAAATACACTTCTGTTGTTAGGGTGCCAAGCGAAACAGTAAGGAATCTGTGGGCATCTTCTGGACAATTTAAATTGAAGGCAGAGAGGTCAGCTCAGAAGATATGGAAACTGTTTTTCAGAATAAGCCCAAAGCTTAAAAGCTAGTTTCAAATGACACGAGACTATCACTGGGCTCTTGTTGGGAAGTTGCTTGAAGAAAATTGAAAGCTGCGTAGGTGAGAAGACAGGGAGGTTTTTTTTAAGCCCCATCACAATATACCTGCTATTTCTGTGAGGGTTGCAAGGCTGTCCTACAAGAATATCATATGGAAATATGTCCCTCTCTATCCTACAGCCCTGTTACCCCTTTAATTGTCTGTTTGTTCCCATACTGAAAGAACATTTAAAAGAAGCAGGATGTGAGTTTTTGGAGAGTGGCCAAACTGCTGTTTTGACATTGTGCAAATCAAAGTGTGGAAAACTCTTCAGAGAAATGTTGTTATTGTGCTTGGGTACCATCGAGCAACCCCATGAACGCTGCCGGGTCCTCTGCCGTGCTCACAATGGTTCTGTTTAAGCACCTTGGTGCAGCCAATTCATCTTGTCCAGGAGGGTTAGAGAGATGGAAAGACTGCCATCAGAAGTGGATAGGCCTAGATGGATGGTGTATTAAAAAACAAAAGCCTCACGTTTTGTTCTTTTTGCTTCATAAATATCTATGTGAATTTTCAGTGCTATTTTGGAATTTACCCCCCTACACATTCTCTCCTTCACACCAAAACTATTTCATTACTGAGCCTTTTGAAATATGTAACATTGGTATTTA
This sequence comes from Echinops telfairi, assembly GCF_000313985.2. Classification (NCBI taxonomy): domain Eukaryota; kingdom Metazoa; phylum Chordata; class Mammalia; order Afrosoricida; family Tenrecidae; genus Echinops; species Echinops telfairi. The sequence goes on from NW_022103920.1 coordinate 27,042,525, forward strand.
CATAATTTCATGTCAACTTGTTAAATAGGCTATAGGGGTGTAATCAAGAGAGTCAATCAGGTCATAGCTAATCATGGCTTTGTGTGGGCATGGCCTTTTCCTGAAGATTCTGGGAACTCCTGTCTTCCTCTCTGGAGGCGGGACACACACTCTCTGTTTCTGTTTCCTCTTCCTGCTGACAAACCACATGGAACTATGCTGATGGAGCCAGAGCCCTGGAGCTGGAGGAGCCACATGGAGACCCCTGCCAGTGCTAAGATGCTTCCATGGCCACTGGATCCACAAGACTATCCACCCACTGGCCTTGATCTTCCTGCATTCAGCATCATTGCATGTATTGCATGAATCTGAAGAAGAATTTATAGATTGGTATCAAAAATATGGGTTAATATTGGACTTATGGACTTGATCTGGAATGTGTTGGGATGTTTTCTTAATGTGCAATTACTCTTTATATAAAGCTCTTTCCTATACACATGAGTGTCTAT
>NW_022103920.1:27043112-27050504 GCF_000313985.2 Echinops telfairi
AGCCACATGGAGACCCCTGCCAGTGCTGAGATGCTTCCACTGCCACTGGATCCACAAGACTTTCCACCCACTGGCCTGTGATCTTCCTGCATTCCTCATCATTGCATGTGTTTAGTGAATCTGAAGAGAAATTTATTGACTGGTATTGGGCATATGGGCTAATATCAGGTATATAGACTTGAATTGCACAGGGCTGGGTTTTCTTAATATATAATTCTTCTTCGATATAAAGCTCTTTCTTATACAAATACGAGTGTCCATGAATTTGTTTCTCTAGTCTACCTAGACTAACCCAGTCACAGAATATTGCTGTACAGACAGAATAGTGGACAGACAGAAAAAGTAAATCAGTGCATTAAAGAGATAGCGTGACTGTCATGCCAATGGTATAATCCTGGGAATAGGAAATCTCTAACTGAATTACATTTTCATTGGAATTGATTAGGATAATAGCAGGATATTAAAAAACTTGAAGCTCTGAGGCAAATGTTGGTCATGTTGACTCATAAAAAAATGTGTCCTAAAAAATTGTGTTCTAATGTGCCAAGTGTCTAGGGCTTTCACAGTCGGCTTATGGTTGCCTTGAAATGATGCCATTACTCTGGCTCCCTACAATCTGAGATTGTTTTACACACACACACACACACACACACACACACAGGCATGGACGGTGTGGTGGGTTGCGCATTGCAATTTTAACTGCAAGGTCAGCTGTTTCTCCAAAATTAAGAAAGAGACCTTCTACTATCATGAAGGTTTACTGTCTCAGAAGCCCACGAAGGCATCGACTCTGTCTTCTAGGGGTCCCTCTGGGTCATAATTATCTTGATGCAGTGAGTTTGACTTGTTTTATTTTTTTTTTCAATGGAGCACGTCTTTCCTGGTATTTGAAATCTTGGTAGCATAGATTCCAGCATCACAGCAGCATGCAAACCCCCCCAGCCTGGCATGCAGTGTGCATTCCAAGGTTCGACTATTAATGAATATTTGCAACTGTTCATTCTCATTTTGAGCCATGCCCCATCATTGGGTAAAGGTCTCAAATGTTTTGCTCCATCCACGTCATTAAAGTCAACTCTACTTTGAGGAGCGAGCTCTTTCACAGCCTTCTTTTAAGTGCCTTCCGCCCTTGGAGCTTCTCTTCTGGTTGTAGATATGACAGGGTCCTGTTGCTGTCCACGATTACAGTAGCATTTCCATGTAAAACCTTGGTCTATGTAAATAACACTTTATATTGAGATATTATGATTTAACATGGTTTAATTGTTCAAAATTGGAAATGACCTCAATGTCCAGCAACAGAACACAATATGCATTTATGTATATTGATGCAATGTACAATATAGTTACCTGCAAAAACCATGGTCACAATTAACAAAAACTCACTTTAAAATAACACTGATAGAGAAAGGAAGTTGTAAAAAAATCATTATATAATTGATTCCAATGAATGCCATTTACATAAAGTTTTGAACCAAAACCAAGTAAAATACCAAAAGCATAAACATGTACATATTGGTGATGAAATGTGGAGATATATGTGTGTATATACATATAACTATTTTTACATGGCACAAAGTGATTGATTGGAAGGTGTTCACAAAGTATTATCCAGGAATGGTTTAAAAATTATCTGAAGTAAAGACATTTTCAAAAACTAAGATGTAACAAGTTTGGAAGATAGATCAATTGATATTTTATGTTCTCTCTAATTTTCAGTACATGTAAAATATATCATACATATCTTCATGTATGTTCTTAGATTAATATACTTATGAAATAATATTACTTACATGAACTATATATATGTTTTTCTACTTATATAGTCATCAATTCTAGTTAGCTAAAGGGATATTTTATCTAACTATCTGCAACTGAAACACTCAATATGAAGTAATCAATGGCAGATGAGAGGTGTTCTTATTTTAAGATGGAACACAGATTGTGAATGATGCTTGTTATAATGCTGGTGATTCTGATAGGGGTAGAATCTTTAGTATTAAGAAATGTGAAGGATTCCAGTTCTATAATTTATTTAAGTCAGGCAGGTCCTGATTGATACTTAATTTTATTCAATTTCAGATCAAAAAAGTTGCTAGAGTTCTTCAATTTCTTCATCATTGGCTTTAGAGGTTGCTACTTAAATTTGAATAATAATTTTATTAATTGGTCTTATTTTTATGTATAAACATCACAGGCAGCATTGGACTTCAATATACATACTGAAATATTATTTGTTAATGAATATGATGCCATTTCTCTTGAATTTGTCATTCTTGGCAAAGTAAACCATATGATTGTCATTCAAAATGTCCAATAACAGTCCTTTCCGTTTAAATTCACTAATGCCTAGAATGTTGATCTTTATATGTTCCATTTCATTTTTGACAACAACCCATCTTCCTACTTTGCACATTCCACACTTCTATTATTAATGGATACTTCCAGTGTATCTTCTCATTTTGAGTCATGTCCCATTAGCAAATGAACGTCCCCAGAGCTGTGCACCATCTGCATCACTAAGGTCAACTCTGGGTTGATAGACAGCTCTTCCACAGTCTCTTCTGAATGCCCCTAACTTGAGCTCACAGTGTGACATTATACCAGACATCGTCCGATTTTGTATTCATGAGCTTTTTAGTGGCTAATTCTTCAGTAATGGACTGCCTGTTCCTTCTTCCTAGTCTGTTCTTAATCTAGAAGCTCTGCTGAAACCTGTTAGCCTTGGGTGACCCAGCTGAGATTTGAAATCCCAGTGGCATATGTTCCAGTATTACAGCAACACATAAGCCACCGCAGTATGCCGGTCCTCAAGTAATATGGCTAGATAAATGAGTAAGAACAGTAAACTATTGATGCATATTACCAAATTGCTTTCTAATTGCTTTTGAGTGTTCCAATTTTAATTCCCTCAAGCAGTACATCTGAAATCATTGTACCACATATTAAAAATGTTTAATTATTTTTTATTCAATAGATGAAAAAGCTTCATCACACATTCAGCTATTTTTGTTATTCTCTAATTACACTTAGAATTAAATTTTTTATGTATTCCTTGTTAATATTCATTTTAGTTTTTGTAATTTGCTTTTTCTTACTTATCCATGTTGGTCCTTAAAGTGATTGTGTGGAAGCTGTTTATCTAAAGAATATAACTTTTTATGTATATTAATTTTGCAGTTATGTGTGTTTGGATCTATGTATTTTTTCACTGTGAAATACACACTAATCTTTATATTTTTATAAAGTTCTTTTCTATTGTGATACTAAATAGTTGGGCTGTTTAAATTCAGGCTTTAATTTACCTAGAATTTCTTAAGAGTGTTTTCTTATTTGGGGTGTAGGGTGTAAACGATATGCTAATTATCCAACATAATTTGGTTAAAATACAAAAATAAGAAGTAAAGCTTCCCTTCTTAGTTAAGATGACCCTTCCCATATTTTATGTCCATTTCCTATATACACACACCAAGGTCCATTTCAGGATTGTCTGTCTTATTCTGTTGTTTTCACTGTCATAACAGGAAATTTCTGTTGACACCAATTCAACACTGCTTTCATTATGTTTCTTTGTCATAGAATAAAAGTTACCATTTTTACACCTGATAAATTAAATGGGTGGACAACGGCCAAACCATATATGACAAAAAACAACCCCAGAGGAAACCAGAACCTGACTCTCAGGACTTAGTCAATGAGTGCCTATCTACATTTTTGCCCCTATTTTCAACTCAGTACAAACCCAAGAAGCCAAATATTCTCTCCAAATGAATCAGTTCTCATAAACTCACATCCTCCAACTTTGGAGTAAACCTTTTATTTCACTATACAACTTCCTGTGTCCCTGCTTGCTTTTGAGTCTTTGACAAATGCAAATGATCATGACTGATTTACTTGCAAGATCTGGATAAATAGCCTCTCTTCTCATTTGGGCTTTCATGTATTTCCATACATCTTGTGGCAGTTACATCATTTCCTGTCAACTTGCGAAGGGGTGAAGTCAAGCCTGTCAATCAGGTTGCAGCTTGATGACCTTCCTGGGAGGCGCGAAGGAGATAAATAGCTCAATGGAGGCCAGATACACTCTCTGCTACATGTTCCTGCTGACAAAACACAGGGAGCCAAGCTGATGGGGGCCGAGCCCTGGAGCTGGAGGAGCCACATGGAGACCCACACCAGTTTGGAGATGCTTCCACTGCCACTGTATCCACAAGACTTTCTACACACTGCCCCGTGATCCTCCTTCATTGGGCATTATTGCATGGCTGTGTGAATCTCAAGAGAAAGTTATGGATTAGTATTAATATATGGGGTAATATCAGACTCATAGACTTGATCAGGACTGGGCTGGGATGTTTTCTTAATGTAGAATTGCTCTTTGATATAAAGCTCTTTCTTTTACACATACAAGTTTCTGTGAATTTGTTTTTCTAGTCAACCCAGACTAACATACATCTCTTTTTCACAATCTCCGTGACATTGACATGCACACACTCGGCACTGCCATTGGGTCGGTTCTGACCCTTGGCAACCCGATAGGACAGAGCCATTTCCGAGGCGGTAACTTTCCTGGGAGCAGAAAGCTTCATTTCTCACCTCTTGTCCGTAGCACCATGTCTCTTAAGTCTTAAGAAATCAGTTTTGAAGTTGGTCTGGTTAATATATCGGTAAAGAATATTAGCTATAAACACTAAAGAATCCCTAAGTTCTGTGATGCTAGGGTGAAGCTGTAATATTTCCACAGAGAAAAACACTAAGTCAAGAAACCATCCGAGGCTGGTATGGGAGACCCGCTGAGAGGTGTTATAAGTGGTGTCTGAGATCTAAGAAGAGACTTGTTGCTCTTGTTTTAGGTAAATTGATTGGAAATCCAATCAGTCTTCATTATAGAATGTTGTGTTTTCCATCTCAGAGCCGGGGTGGCATAGTGGCTACAGAACACAGCTGCTAATTGAAAGATTGGCAGTTGAACCCACCAGCTGCTGCATGAGGCAAAGTTGTGGCAGTCCATTTCTGTAAAGATGTACAGCCTTCAAACTCTCATGGGGGCATTTCCACACTGTCCTGTGGGGGCTCAGTAATAGGATGAACTCCCTGTCTGTACCTAAGGACAAAGAGACAAAGAGATTAAATCTCAAAGCCCAAGGCATGCTCGCCTCAGGTCCAGGAGATGAAGAATTCAAGAGTATCTATCAGGTTGTGTTTTAGGTTTTAAGAACATCGTCTAAGGTGAACAATAAATATCAGTACAAAAGATCTTTATGATAGTTTTTAGAAAATGCTTTGAGCTAAATTCCAGAATCTTTTTTTTTTCTAACTTCAGTGTTTTGAAAGACTCCTGTATATAACTTGGAGTGAAAAACATGTGTAATGTGAATTTGTTGGCACATACAATGAATCGATTCTTTTCCATCCAAACAAAATATTACTAGAATCGAATAAAAGTTATTGATTTTTCTCTTCCACAAAAGTGAAGTAAATCCTGACATTGTAAATTGCGTTACAGAGAGCTTCTTTGAAGAAAACAAATGCATATTTGTTTCCCTGGCAGCATCTAATTTTTAGAAACAATCATTTAAGAGGCAGGAAGCAATTCAAGATGCTCCACAATCCAGCAAAAGGATAGTGAAATGGCAGGTCCTAAAAGGGCAGTGTTCAATGACAGGGCCTAGAAGGGCAGTGTATTTCATTCTGTTATACCAAGGTTCATGATGAATCGAAACCAACCTAAGGGCACTTAACAGCAACAACAAATCACCAGGTGTTGCCCCAAGGAGCGACTGCCCACCAGCTTTAACCATTAACCAATTGCTTAACGATTCCACCACCAGGGCTCCTTTATGAATTGTACAGACTGCAATTATATGAACACCCACATACTTAATGAATGAATAGTTCTACTTTGAAAAGGTCTCCATATTTCTAAGGTTTTCCCTGCACTGTTATTGATTCTGCTATTGTGTTTATGGTCTCCATTTTCAAAGAAAAACACCCCTGCATAATATCATGACCCTCTTAGCGCCGAAGGCTGGATGAATTTCTGAGATCACTGAAGAAGGGCCCTCCTGAGACCCTGGGTATAAAGCTCAGTATTTAACCCTGACAATCAGGAAGAACACATCCTCCTGGCTCTGGACTCTCTCTCTATCCTAAGGCCTAGTCTGAACTCTACACACGTGATTAGATTGCATTCATTACTAATGAAGAAACTTCAAGAACTGCAAAGTGCCACATAATCAATTGCTAATTTCTAAATGGAGTTTTAACAGCATGTGGCCATTAAGTTTTTATAATACTTAAATTAGTTGAAAACTGAACAAGTTATCTCAGGACCATTTTTCTCTGTCAGCATGTCAATCGGGCGAGCTGGTGGATTTTGAAACAGAACAAACAAATTCTCTTGGCTCATCCTAATCAGAGTATTTGCATTCTCATCTCAGCTCATCCAATCAAATCTGATAACCAACCTGCCTTGCTGTGTGTCTGACCATTTTTCTGTGACATGACATTTATCATTAAAAAGACATAGATCATATGTGCCTCTTTCAATTAAAAAAACAAACTCACTAGCTTCAAGTCGATGCCAACTCATAGCAACCCTACAGGACAGAGTAGAGCTGTACCTGTGAGTTTCTGAGACTGCGCTGTCTTTCAGCTGCTAATTTCAGGCTGCTGACCTTGTAGTTAGCAGCCCAACATGTAACCACTGTGCCACCAGGACCCTTTCTTTCAATGTTCAAAAGTATATAATAAAGTATTGCTACTAGGGTTCCAGATATACGGTCACTGGTAATCCGTAGAGGAATGCAAATAAATTCTCTCACAAGCAAAATTGTCATATTCATGTTGGTGTGCCTTTAAAAAAATGTCCTGGGTGGTGATTAGAATTTCTATCAACTTGTATCTGCATGAGAATGTAAGGCTGGTGTCCACCCTATCAATCAGGCCACAGCCTGATTATATGCCTCCTTGAGGATGTGGTGTTTTTTAAGGGAAACACTAGGAACCTCTCTCTTGCTCTTCACTTTACTGCTTGCTTGGATTCTGTGTCTGCTTCCAAAGGCTGCCCATGTGGGGCCATTGACCTTGAGAGTTGTGGGAACCCTGCCATGTCCCCACAAACCTTATGTCCATATAACTTCACCCACCAGCCATGGATCTCCTGCTTTGTGCTTCACCTGTTCCTTACATCAGCCTGTAGCTCTGTGAATTTGAAGAGGGCTGCAGCTAGCATCAGACACATGGACTTGTGTTAGACTGATCTGGTACAATTTCTTTAGATAAAATTATTTCTTGAAACAAGGTTCTTATTTCAAGAATAGATAGATGATGATAGATAGATAGATAGATAGATAGATAGATAGATAGATAGATAGATAGATAGATAGATAG
>NW_022103920.1:27050604-27070580 GCF_000313985.2 Echinops telfairi
GATAGATAGATAGATAGATAGATAGATAGATAGATAGATAGATAGATAGATAGAGTGTCACTGATTTTGTTTCTCTGGACAACCCCACCTAATGCATCCATCAAAACAGTGGCTTCTAATGGAATCTTCTGGGCCGGTTAAATTTAAGACAGAGATCAGCTAAAAATGTTATAAGGACCACTCACTCCCAAGTGGAAATCTTGAATGATTCTCTCAGGACAGAGAATGTACACAGGAGCCTATTAGAAAGGTATTTTAAGCAAATTGAAAACTACATTGGTTAGAAAAAGGCCAAGAAGGTTGCACCAAACAATTTTCCATTGTGGCAAAGTGCCTGCTCATTTTAGGAAGGTAGCAGGGCCTGACCTATAAAAATGTTCCTTATTCTACCTGCCCTACAGTCCTTAGATTACCCCTTCAGACTTTTTTGTTTTCAAAACAGAAAGAACATTTCAAAGGAGCATGATCTGGGTCCCTTGAGGATGCAGAGCCTGCCATATTGATAGGATACAATATGAATCAATAGACCCAGTTCGGGACAAGAATGTGCATTTCTAACAAATTCCCAGATACTTCTCCCAAAGGACCTTACATAGAAAAGCACTGAATTAATGAGTGAAAAGTAGAGAGATTATAAAGTAGGAAGGAAACAAAAGACACCGGGAGAATTGTAATTGGCCTCCAAGATAAAGAGATAGTAATTTCTAATACATTTCAGAATAATTGATTAAGAAGCAGTTGTGATTGATACAGCCACTTGAATTGTGTGGTCGTTGGGTGACACTCCTGGCTAGGAGTAGTCAAGCCTGTCAATCAAGTGATTACTTGATGACATCTCCTTGGATATGACCTTTTGTAAAAGAGTGAGGAACTCTGGGAACTGTTTTCTCTCTGCCCCTTCACCTTTCATCTCAGTGGGACTTCACCTTTCTGTATCACGGGCCTGCTATCATGCAGAACCTCTACAAAGAGCAAGAGGCAGCCATTGAACTGAAACAAGGGATTACTGCATGGTTTAAAATCAGGAAAGGTGCATCATGGTTTTATACTCTCACCACTCTTATGCCATCTGCATGCTGAGCAAATAATCAAAGAAGATGGGCTATAAGGAAGACCTTGGCATCAGAAAATTGGATAAAGATTTATTAAATGCCTGTTATATGCATATAACTCAACCTTGCTTGATGAATGTGAGGAGGGCTGTTTGAAGTACCTGCTGATGAAGGTCAACGATTGCAGGCTTCAGTATAGATTGCCACTCAATGTAAAGAACTACATCAATTGATAACAACATGAGAAAAAATTGAGTTGTCAATCATTTCACCTTGCTTCGATGCACAATCAGTGCTCAAAGAAGCAGCAGTCAAGAAAGCCAACCTACTGCATGGGTAAATCTGCTGCACAAGATCTCTTTAAAGTGTTGGCGAACAAGGACCGTCACCTTGAGGACTAAGGTGTGCCTAACTCAATCCACGGTAGTTTCAATCTCTGCATATGCATGGGAAAGTTGAATATTGAATAAGGAAGACCATATAAAAAGTGATGCATTTGAATTATGGTGCTGGTGAAGCACATCAAAAGTACCATGGACTGACAGAAGAAAAAAACCAAATCAATTTGGAATCCATACAATCAGAATTCTCTGTAGAAGCAAAGATGACAACAAGGCTTACTCTCACAAACCTTCATGATGAGAGTGAGCCTCACTCAATTCATGATATCTTCAATCCTGTCTTATGAATGTGAAAGTTGGACAATGAATACTCAAGACCAAATTAGAATGGATGCATTCAATTTATGGTGCTCGAGAAGAATAATCATGAACTGCTGAAAGAATAGACAACTGTCTTGGAAGAATAGCCTGAATACAACTTTGAAACAAAGAATGGCAAAACTTCATCTCACTTACTTTGGATATGGCATCAAGTTCCAGTCTTTGGAAAAGGATTTTATGGAAGAAGAAGAAGAGGAAGAGGAGGAGGAGGAGGAGGAAGAAGAAGGAGGAGGAGGAAGAAGATAAAACCCTTAATGAGATGGTGAGATGGACTGACACAGTGGATGCAACAATAGGCTTAAACGTAGCCATGATTGTGATGATCGTGCATTTTGTTCTAATAGCATATTATTGCGATTAGTTTGAACTCAATTGCTAGCACCTAACAACAATTCTGAACCAGAACTGCTGAGAAAGAATACAAGAAGGAATCACTTCTTGCCACAATCTTCCAAGGAATTCTGAGGCATGTCATCCCTTGACCATGTTTGAAAACACTTCAGTAAACGAAGATATGTTCCTCTTTCTACTAGAAATCCAGGAATCCGTCGAGTCTCCACAGACACTGTTCCTCACCTTGAGAAGCCCTCAGTAGGTAGCTCTTCATTTCATCCTTGGAGTGCTAACACAGGAGAGCAGGTTTGGAGGAAGAAAGTCATCACGGGGAGTCCTTGAATTAAAAGCAGTTTAAGTCTCACTCCTTTGGTTAAATTAAGTTCGCTAGCACTATCAGCAAATCATGGTGGGAGACCGAGCAAATTACTTTCATTGAATTTCCTCTGGTCCAAGGACATCAGGTGTTATCAGCAGGAGTGGGCAGGAGGGGATCCCCCCAGAGATGTCACAGAAGTTTTGATAGCATCTTATAATCTGAGGGCACCTTGACTGACATAACTTGAAATTCTCTTTATTCAGTGGAATTTACATCATCTTTAACCAAGTTTTCTCTGACTTGACTCCCTTGTTTCTCGGTAATATAACATTTGCATGACTCAATTTTGACATCTTAAGACAGTCTGCATAAATATGCATTTTCCATTGAATTTATGATGCAGTCCTTCTCAGCGTATCGTTGACATCGTGTCACCTTCTCGGTCATACATTGGCATTATAATGTTATTTACTACAAAATTGCATTGGCAGCATCTTAGGAACACTGTGACAGCATTTTAGCTGCAATCAACGTTAATACTGAAAGCACAGCTTGACAAAAATTACTTGGAAGGGAGAAAAAATATATATCAAATAGGGCTTCGATATAATTCCCATAGTTTTTTGAGAAAACAATTTCACTACTTCATTGCTAGCTATCAGTTTACTCTGAATCAATAGCAGATGAGGCACTGAACTTTACCAAGAAACACTTCCTTTAAAACACATAGAAAAGATATAGGAAAAGAGATAAACACCAAGTAAAACACTAGGAACTCTGGTTGTGTGCTGGCCTGCTAACCTTGAGTTCATCAGTTCGAAGCCACCAACTGTTCCACAGGAGAAAGATGGGGCTTCCTACTTCCACTACAAAGTCCTAGTCTCTGAAAACCCCAGGGGCAGATATGCCTGCCTTATAGGGTCTCCATGAGTCAGAGTTGACTGTGGCAGTGAGTTTGATTTTTGAGTTGGGAAAAATGCTTAAATGGACTTGTAGAAGCCCAAAGTGGTGAAAACGCCCGGTAATTTGTTCCTAACGGTGAATATGGCGCAGAACCAGATAGTGTACATACATAGGGTCACTATGGGTCCCAACTCTATGGCATTTAAACAACATTTTAGCTGCCATTTCTCTCAGAAAGTCCTACCAGTTGATTGTCATTTCTCCTATACTTTCATCTCTGCTTCTAATATTTCCTCTTGTGTTTTATATTCATGTCTAAATTAAATGTTGCCCACAGTCTCCAAATGTCTGTACATATTTAAACATAAGGAAACAGAAATATTCCTTGTAAGCTCTATCTATGGAGAAAGGGTTTATCACTTCAGTGTAAGCACCTGAGACACATGTCACAATTTAAACTTTGAAATTCTAAATGGAAAGACAAGAAGGATGTTGCTCCTCACGCCAAAGACTGGATTTGAGGCATAGCTACCCTGTTTAAGGTTTCTGAGGCTGTACATTTTTACAGACGTAGAAAACTTCATCTGTTTCCTGTAGAGTGGCTAGCGGGTCTGAACTGCCAACCTTGTAATTAGCAATCCAATGCTTACCCAACAGTGCCACTTGGGCTCCTGGTATACAAAGAGTGGCACATAAATGTTTATAGATGTCTTTATTTGCTCTAGCGATTGTATCTTAATTCTCTGGAGGAAGACTTTTGTATGTGCATGTGCTGTGTATGTATATTTTTCCTAAAGCAGCAGCTCTGGATTAAAGTAGGGATTTGAGATCTTGATTGTTCTTTATACAGCCTTTAAATGAATTCCCCGGCTTCTATTTCTACATTCCCTCCTTTGTGGAATTTAGATCCTTTCTGAAATTATTTGAGGCAGATCAGCTCTTTTCTAATCTACATCTCCCTTGAACATGGCCTAACCAGGAGTCTTCAAACTATGGCCCGCGGGCCACATGCAGCCCGCTGAGGACATTTATCCGGCAGGCCAGGTGTTTTTCCCCCTTTTGTTTTTTATTTCAAAATAAGTTATGTGCAGTGTGCATAGGACTTTGTTCATAGTTTTTTTTTTTAACTATAGTCCGGCCCTCCAACAGGTCTGAGGGATAGTGAACTGGCCCCTTCTTTAAAAAGTTTGAGGACCCCTGATACCCTAACCTATGGCTGGGTTTCTTCCAAAGGTACTCTGCCAATACTTTTTAATCCATTTTCATCTTTCAGAAATACATTTAGATATTTTAACTGTTGGTTACTCTTTCATTTTTGTAGGCTTGCAGGTTTTCTCAAATGTCTTTTATAATTTTATGACTTATTTAAAAAGAGAAGCATTAAATATGAGTAATCTATTTCAGGAGCTAAAGTAACAATGTTTACTTCTAATTGAATTCAGAACTTGGACAGTTTAGTTTTAATCCTATAATATAATGATTTCTAATAACTCAGCAAATTAGACTATAGACTTTCTTAAAACTATTTTGTGTGTTTTAGCCTTCCTAAAATGGAGGTATCCAGAACAGACATACAGATGGATTCAAAAATGGGGGAAACTCCCTGGGTGAACTGGACTTGGCCTCACTCACTCTTGTCAGTGTTGGAAGCTAACAGGTTGAATGACCACTATAACCCACACTGTTCCAATGTAGACTCATTCTTAGCCGGCACTGGAGGCTACGGGAGAACCAAATGTCTCTCAGACCTCAGCACCCCATCACTGTGGCAAGGGGTCAGCTTCCAAAGGTAAAAACCACAGTCTGAATGACCAAATGGGAGGACTGGTGTTTTCTCCACAGCTGTGCAAGTGAGTTACGGAAGCCCAAACAAGCGTCAGTTCACAAAAAGAAAGTGGGGCACATTCTGGCAACAGTTGAGATTGCGAAGGACAGTCTTGATCGCACAGTACGTTCTGAGAACATGAGCAGGGGGAGGGGCAGGAGGAGCTTTAAAAAAAAAATCTTAAAATGGTGTTCCTTATGTCAAGCCAGTGTCATCATTCCGCCCTGGTTTTATGGTGTAATCAAATCATTGATTCTATTGGCCATCAGAAAGTCCAGTTGGATATATTAGGTATGTAAGACCATTAATTTAACTGAGTTTATATGGGACGGAATAAACTTAACTAATTCATTTAAAATACATGCACCAATTATTCATGCAAGCAGTAACAAAATTAAAGGACCTATTAAGCTTGTTAGTAGGGTAGTAACCCATGGTGACCAAGAAATTGATACCATCCCTGTCCTCCCTCTAATTCTTTCTGACGTTTCCCCACATGTTCCAGACTAAGGCCGGGCTTTCCGTAACAATCCCGGGTATGACAGTGTCAAAGAGCATTCATTCCCCACAGCGGCAGACAATCCTCCTTGTTTTAGGAACAGGAACAGGTCTGCGATTTTGCAAGACCACTTCAGCTAAAGATTCTACTTGGTCGGAAAGCTGGTCAATAGTTTGTTGTAAACGACTTTTATCTAGATTGCTACTTCTAGATATCTCTCCAAAATTAGAATTACTGGTCAGTCAAGCAGCTACTCCTGTTGCTGTAGATCCAGCCAATTCCAACCCTACCCACAAGCGTATTACTATGGGATCTCTTTTTCACCGAAATGAGGGGGAGTCGGAAGAGGTTAAAACTTTGTTCTCCTTCATACACGCTGATATGGAGCAGACCGCCCCCTAGGGTACAAAGGTGAGATGCACTTGAACCATTAAACTGGTAGGATGAAAGACAAGTTGTAAGACCCCCAGACCAAGCGAACCAAGTGTAAGCTGGAGTCTGATAAAATACCACATTTCCACTGTAATAACTACTGTAAATCCATTAAAGCAAGCAGAATCAGGGGGACATACACACAAAGGTACATTATTAAGGAAGCTGAGAGTCTTCGTTTGAGGCAGTGGTTCTCAACCTTCCTCATTTTCATGCAGTTCCTCATGTTGTGGTGGCCCCCCCAACCATAACATTATTTTTGTTGCTACTTCATAACTCATTTTGCTACTGTTATGAATTGGGCGACCCCTGTGAAAGGGTCATTTGACCCCCAAAGGGGTCGCGACCCACAGATTGAGAACCACTGGTTTAAGGGTTCTTCTATGGAAGAATGAGCCTTCTATTCTGTGCCGGGTGGGGCGGCCTTGGGGTGTGAATAGTGAATCCAGGCAGCAGTCCATCTCCCTTGAGGGCGGTTGGAGATGTGAGGATGACGTGATTTAAGTCCCAGAGACGTGAACTGCTTCCTTAGGACTGATCTTTCCATAGTCCAGGTGTGAGTAGGAGTTCTCCCCATGGCGCTCTGAATGGTCATTTTCGTTTTTGGCATTGTTCCCAGTGGTTTAGTTGAAATCCAGTGAATTGCTCTGGTATCTACTAAAAAATGGACTGGTTTGCCCCCTACCTGCAATGTCACCCTGGGCTCCTGGGGGCTGAGCGGAAAAGAGCCCTAGCCCTGCTAATCCCTCTTTTCTAAATTTAATACAGGGCAAGGTTGCTGGGTGGGGGTCTCTGCCCTGTTTTGGGACACGTATTTGTAATGCTTTTTCTTTTTCTACTCATTATTTGCAGGCATTTTAAACGCAGGCAAATATGGTTCACTTTCCCACATACCCTCAGGTTTAGCTTTCTTATCTCTCACCATCTGGCACAACCTTCTACTTTAAAACAAACCTATTTTCTTTTTTCACTTTAAAAACGAAACAAAACACAAAAACCTATTAGCAACCCTGCTTTCTGTCTTGCTTTTCAGCTTGACAATTCTTTCCACTAGCAAATCCTGCAACCGCACGTCTTGGTGCTTGTGACATAACATGCAGCCCTTCCCATTTCGGCACGTTTCTTCCACCGAGGGCGGGGCTTCTGAAGGAGGCTAAGCCACGCGTCTATGTCAGGGGATTGATCAGGATGTTCCGGGGTCCCTGTAACTATATTTTATAGTGCCTGGGCTTAATGAGGAGCATATGTGCAGTTAGCATCTCATAACCTTTTGAGAAAAGCGGTTGGAGATTCCTGGGGACCCTGAGAAACAGCACTTAACCCTGGACAACTATGTAGGCTGCCTGGCTGCCCCCTTGAACCCAGTCAAGAAGCACCGGTGAAAATTGTCTAGCACCTAAAGGCCTCCTGTAGTGTTGGGGTTCCCCTGGGGTTTATTTTGAGGGACCACTTCCTCCAGTGTGTCTCCATTTTCTTCGAGAGTGTCGCCAGTCAGCCCAATACAGCCTTTTGGGGTCCCTGGTGGATCCCATTTCTTTCTTCAGCGGTGAACAAAACCGTAACTCTCTGTTGGCACTCATCCCAAGTGGGGCGATGAGTTTGGAACACAGATTTCAAAAAACCAAATGAAAGCTTGGGTTTTTTCAGAAAAAGGCAGGTGTTAGTTCTTTCAATTATCTAGATCAGTGGTTGCAAAAGGGATGTATGCTAAGAAAGGCCAGACTCAGGGTTCTCCAGTCACCGGAGGTACTTCTCTTAGGAGCAAAACGGGGTCCATGTGGAGCCCTGCTACGGGGATGCAGGGGAGACAGACTTGGTTCCTCCCATCCAGAGGCAGAAGCCTTTTTTCTACCCGTTGGGGGTCTTGCCTAAGGGGGAGGTAATCACTGTCCTCTGTCAACAGAGCAGGGACGGAGGCCATGGCAGGTGGCTTTTGGAGCATCACCCAAGAAGCCATAGAAAACACGCAGGGCTCGGGGCCACCACAGAGAATTGCCCAGGCCACAAAGAGATCCCGGGGTACAGGCAGAACCAGGGGTGTCACAGGGGACACCCTGAACCACAGGAGAATGACTAAACCCCGAGAGAGCACTTTGCAGAGGCAGGAAGCCCTTGTGCAGAAAGTCAGACACTGGACCGCCAAAAAAGTGTGAGCCCAAAAAACAAAACAATCCAAGAGAGACCTTTGGGAGAGGAGCCCTCTCCTTAGGCCGCAGTAACCATTAGCCTGAGAGTTTAATGGGATCGCCGATTGCAAGGGGAAGGAGAAAACAATGCCGTTGAAGCTGTAAACTCGGGGGTTGAATGACACCTCTAACCCACCAAGTTCCAATTTAGAATCTTTATTAGCTGACACTGGTGACTGTGGAAGGAGCACATGTCTCTCCAGTCAGCTTATAAAGGTAAAAACTACAGCCGATGACTAAGGGGCAGGTCTGGGTGCCTTCTCCACAGCTGTGCAAGTGAGGTACAGATGCCCAAACAAGCGTCAGTTCACAGAAAGAGTGGGGCACGTTCTGGCAACAGTTGAGATTGTGAAGGACAATCTTGATCATACAGTACCTTTTAAAGGATATTCTTACCACACAGTGCATTCCAAGAACATAGGCAGGGGGAGGGTTAGGAGGAGTTTTTAAAAATCTATAAATGGTGTTCCTTATGTCAAGCCAGCTTCAACAATAACCTGAGGATTTAAGATGGAAAATTCATAGATAGTGGGAGACAGATATACCCAGATTGTTGAACTGTGGGTATCCAGACAATCATGGTCTTGGTTCATCAATGCCTATATGCTGTACTAAGATATATATTATATTATTCTGGAAAACCCGTGACTGACATTCACAGTGAATATTATTGTAAGTTCCCCTGACAACCAACTCCCATTGTTTGTGTAACTACTGTCCATCCATGAAAGGATGGATTCTGTACCAGTGAACAATTCAGGTACTGCAATATGGAGTTAGCCTGCATTGGCCCAATATCCTTCTCTCACAGGGCTTTAAAAAAAATAGTTAATAGGGCTTATCCAGGATAATATTAACAAATGATATTTATGCCCCAAAGGGATGATAGATAAAACTCTCTACCATAAATTAAAAAGGAGGGTTTTATAAAAGGATCCGTCAGATAAATAAACATATATCCAGGAATGGGTTTGGGGCTTTCATGAAATCCTAGCTCCAATTTAAGAAAAATTAGTACTTACATCATGACCCTACTAGATACTTGCCCACATGAAGGGAACACAAAGGATCCGGGTGTTATAGCAAAGTGTGGTGAAGACATTAAATGGTGCCCGGCAATCAAATAAAATAGTGTCTGTGGATTTAAAGGCTTGTTTCCAAACAACCAGCCATCTAAGTGTGATGTCAATTACGTCCACATGGAAAAAACACACCAACATCAGTGACAGAAGGACTGTAAATCATATAATACAAACAAAGGTCAGGATAATATCAGAGCCTAAATTGTGAGAATTTGGTTTGCAGAAGGCTGTGATGACAGTGGAAGCTTAAGGTACATTTATTTGTGGGGTCCGCATAGGAAATAAGCCTCTGTGATTTCCCTCTATCCACAATAGAGGGGAGGGAGGAAAGTGGTTACCAAACAGAGAGCATGGTTGAGATGACCATAGAAGATCGAAATGATAAACTGACTTGAATTGTTAGAACCTTGTCAGTTGATCCCCCTCTGATGCATGTGGGACCTGATCTAGTTTTCAACATTTTCTGGTTTTTGGTTTTTTTGTGGGGGTTGGTTTGTTCATATAGAGCTTCATCTCAGATGTGTCTTGCTATTGGGGATGGCCCTCTTGATTTTTACTGTGTTTTTATGTTTCTCAGTATATGAAACCCTGACAGCAGGTAAAATAAGGGTTTCTGGGGTAGTGGTACATTGGGGGGAGGGGAGCAGCTGTGGTAAAAGGGAGCTGATGTCAAGGAGTTCAAGAAGGAAAATGAGGTTTTCAAGCTGATTGTGGTAGCAGTTGACCAAGACTGCTTGATATGATTGAACTATGGGATGATATGATATCTGTATTACCTCCCCGAAAAAAGAGTTTTGAAAAAGAAAATTATGCAGGCCCTGCTTGATATTCACTGTCATGAAGAGATCACTGAAGAGATAGGGCTATCACAAAGTGTAGAGAAAAAACTAGATCAGGTCTGGTTTTTAAGAAATAATAGCATCTGGGGGTCTTGAAGGCTTGTCTTTGAACAAGCAGCCATCTGAGTGAGGCAGCAACTGGGCTAACACGGAAGAAGCAACTCAGCTTGTGGGATCAAGTTTTGTGAGTGATTACGTCCAAACCTGAAGAAGGGACTGGTCTCGGAGCTTCAATTGTGAACAACCGGTCTTCAGAAGGCTATACATGACAGCGGGAGTCTTGAAGCCATTTGCAGGCTCGAACCTGGAGTAAGCCACCAGGGAATGCTTTGTGACCTGGGATGTAAATAGGCTTGTTACCATGCAGAGTGCTGTGCGGCATCTTTTTTTTTGGTTCGTTTTTCTGTATTTTGCTTTTATATTTTTCTGTATATGAAATTCAGGATGGGTAGATCTATGGGAACAGTGACTGCATTGATGGTTTCTTGAGGGGTGGGGTGGGGAATGTTGGGGGCTCTGGGCGACTGGTGACAATGAGTACAAGAAGGATACAAATGTTCCGAGGTTGACTTTGGAGATGATTGTAAGGCTCTTATTAATACGATTGAGCTATTGAAATATATTATATGTGAAATATATCACAAAACACTTTTTTTTAAAGTTCATGGAAAAACAGAATTAAAAGTCTTCAATTTCTCCACGAACTTTTTGGAGCCTCTTCATATAATGTTTTTAAGCTATATGTAAGGTCTTCATAGTGCATGAGGTTGTTATGGTGAGAAACCACTTTGTGGCAGCTAGCAAGAACAGCAATCCATAGAATGTGAAGGACTTTGAAACATAAAAAGCAAGGGATAAAAACCTCTTTGGAAACTGTTCTATTAAAAGGTACTTGTTCGTTTCATAAGTAGGTAGGGGGATGAACTAAAAAGAGCTAGCTAGTTAGTTAGTATAGCTACATTTTAGTGTCCAGTCATGGGACTTTAAGCTACATGTCAGTCTCCATATGTCCATATTTAGTAGTTTGCTGGGATCTTTATCCAGCTTCTTTTCGGTTCTAAAGCTTATTATTCTAAGCCTATAGTCTCTTTATTTGTTGTCTTCAGAGGGGTTCTGGATCCTTCAAAACCATTCATTCAGCTTTTATTAGTCAAATCTTCTAACTGTATCCTAATCTATACAGCAAACAAATTGTTCATGATCTGATCATTATGCATGTCCTTTGATACTATTTGGTTCAATCATAATGTCTTTCACTACCACTGACCTTTTTCTAAAAATACCTCCTGTGCACACAGCAATTTCAGGTAGAGTGATGGTAAAAGCCTAGAACTCAGTGGTTCTCAACCTGTGGGTCACGACCCCTTTGGGGATCAAATGACCCTTTCACAGGGGTTGCCCAATTCATAACAGAAAAAATTACAGTTATGAAGTAGCAACGAAAATAGTGTTATGGTTGGGGATCACCACACATGAGGAACTGTATGAAAGGGTCACGGCATTAGGGAGGTTGAGAACCACTGGCCTAGGCGGTTCATTACCTCTAGGAGGCCATCAGAAGATCCTTCCCAAAGGAGACTATACAAAGAAATAGCAACTGACCTAAGAAGCGCTTTTCTCTAGGTGAGTCAAAACTACAGCTGAGTGACTCCATGTTTCTAGCCACCACAATTAACTACACATTTCCCCAAGTAGACCATAAGCTGCTCAAGTGTCCGATGCGGTGCTTTGTGAACCACCCACCAGACCCCGTGGGCACTAAACACTCTAAATTCTTGACAGGTCTAGAGACTGGAAGTTTGATGCTCCCAACTAGAGACTAGAGAAGCAATGCACATATCAGCACTCTTTTGTACTTCTGTCACGTGTCATGACACTTGTTCTTGATAGACAGACTACAAGAGTAATTTGAGTTTCCTTAAAGCACAAGCTCTGACAGGTTATAACTTCTTCCACTGGTTATCACAAAACCACTGTATGCTGAGACATTCTAACACATCCCCATGGTGAATCAACAGAAATCTATAAATCTAGTTAAGACGCTGGATTTGTCTTCCCACAGAGGACAGAAGCGCAAAGAAGGCTTGAGCTTGAAGTCGCCATGCATTTGATTCATGACATTTTTCTTCGTGGGTTACATCTGCTGTCGGCGAATAGTCTGAAGGATTCTTATTCCAGCAATGAAAAAAAATGTCCACACAAGGAAAGGGAAGGGAATAAGTAAACAAGAAATAAAAAGGGGATTTCTAGTATAACCTTGTGATGTAAAAATATCTATAATAAAAAAATTACATGGCATTTTACAAAATTTGCCTCACACACATAAGGTTTGTATTTAATATTACTTCAAAATATATTACAAGTGCCAGTGAAACTGGGTTATCTACATATCCAAGCCTCTTTGGCTTTAATTCATGAATATTTCACAAATAGAAAGCACTGTCTTATTATTAATCACAAGTGAAAGCCCCTGAATAGAGTCTTAAGTTTTTGTTTGTGTTCTCAATATTTCATATGAATAATTAAAATGTTATATTTATTTGTTATGTGTTAAAATATATCTCAATAAAAGGTAGAATGAAATCATAACCCTAGAACCTGTTAATGCAGTCTTGCATGCGTGAGTTGTGGACCTAACCGTTTCTGAGTTGTACAAAGAATGCGATAGATACAGATACAGATACAGGAGGGAAAAAATCATATGAAAACACACACACACACAGAATGAAAAGAAAGCCCAGGAAATGCCAAGAATTGCCAGCTACCAGACACCGAAATAGACAGAGGATTTGCCCCTAGGGCCATGACCTGAATTTGGATGCTGGACTCCACTTCCATGAGAAAGCCATTCTGCTCTTTAAAGTCACCTGCTGGGTGTTATTTCAAAAGGGAAATCTTAGAAAAGGAAGACTTCACAAAATTTCAAAGAATACAAAATTAGTTCTTCTGAATATTGCATCTTATTTTCATCCTGAATTCAAGACTTATATGTGTCATTTCTAAAGTTATGAATAAGGATAATGTTAATAATTCACTAATCTGTTAATAATTCACTTATCTGTTTCTTCAAGAAGGTGCTAGTTTTGCCTCAATTATTATTAGGAATATAAAATACAGTCAATTAATATGTATTCATAAAGATAAATTAATACAAACTTCACCTACTCTAAAAAAATTTTAATAGTAATTATTTGACTATAAACAGAGTTAGCCTCTAAATAAAAAGCTGTTGCTTTAAACTTTAAAGTTGAGAGCAAGTCATTATGAATGAGGGACCTTCCCGGGAGGAGGTGAAGTAACATTGATTGAACTACTTCAAAACAAACATTTCATAGGCTCTTTCACAATCAGATCATTTCCAAAATAATATCCTGAGCCTATTTTCATGAGAAACAAGGTAGAGCCATATATTTAGGTTTAGTGTAGCATATTTAATATATTTAGGTTTAAATACTTATATATGAGGGAACCTTAAAAAGCATTACTCAGATGGTTTCAGTTCATCATGCATGGGTTTACAGCAAACAAGACATATTCAAACATGTCTCTAGAATCAGTAGATGACTGAAGATGTGTTCTTTCAGAAAGAAAATTGTCTTGCTCTCTTTAAGGTGCTTTTAAAAAGAAAAAAAAACAATCAAAAAACGAGTGGATTTTAAGGGGATCTCCTGGTCCCATTAAACTCGAGACAAGGAGATTAGCTCCGAAGGTGACCTGCTTTGGTGATGTCACTGGGTCATGCTGAGAGAGTGTCTTAAAAGACACAGGAGAATCACAAGGGTTTATGAAGAAGAAGTTTTAAGGAAACTGGAAACTGCCCAGGTGAGAAAAAGCCCAGGACAATTGTGCAGAGGAATTTGTTTTCTATCATGACAATGCACCTGCTCATTTTTCAAGGCTAGCAAAGGCTGTCCCCAAGAATTCACTGGGAAACCTCACCCCACTCAGCCTATAGTCATGCTCTTACACCTTCAGACTTCTGCTTTGTTTTAGTCCATTTTTTTCTTTTGAACATTTTATTTGAGATCATTGTAAATACACGTGCAATTAAAAGCAATAATACAGAGATTCCATATATTCTTCATGATATCTTGCTCCATGGTAACCCCTTACATAATTATAGATAATATCACAACCAAAAAATTTACACTTATACGATCCATTGACCTTGTCCAGTTTTCACCAGCAGACTTTTTGTTCTTACACCTAAAGAAAATTTAATAGGAATGTGATTTGGGTTCCTTGAGAATGTCAGAAGTCTCCAGGGTTTGACAGGGTGTGCCAAGAAGTAGTGACTTCACATTTTGATACTTGCATTTAATAAAGGTTTCTACTATTTTCCAGCAAAACTCTTCAACTCAACCTCTTATTTACAGTGATCCACAAGATTCAGCCATAAAAAAGTGTGTTCATTTAGAATCTTACTAAATTTAGTCTGCAGTAAAAAGATAGTTGACCCAATAATATGTGTCCCTCTTATATGGAAAATAAAATCGTGGAATAAAATGTACCAGTTCTAACATGGCTTTGAGAGAGATGGTCCTTCTTTTAGGTAGATGAAGAATCAATGGGCAGTGTATAATATAACATCCTGGTCTGGAATGACGACTACAGTTTTGACATACTCTTCCAGTTTAGACTGATCTGAGGCCATACAGGCTAAGCCAGTCAGTGTTGTAATCTGCAGCCTTTGTGGAGGTAGCAAACACCATAAAATCAAATCCCATGTAAGGTGGGTAATATGGCATACCCTCCCATCGGGAAGCCACTCAGACCCCAAGTCTATGCAGCATCTTAAATTAGGATGAGCAACTGGTGGCGCAGGGATTAGTGTCAGTATCTTCTCTACCCAATACATCCACTAAATCCCCCTTCTCACCTTTTAAAATCAGCCCACGTGAATAAAAGGGGTTGTTGAAAGAAGATCTGTCTTGAACTCTTCCATCATGGACCTTCTTTCAGGCACTGCAGGGAGTAACTGCATTGGAAGCCTTATTCACAGCCATCCTGAGTGGTCGGTATATTGAGGTTGCCAAACCTCAGCAGGGCAAGCTGAGCCCTACACACTCATTCAGGGAAGGGAGCGCTGGCTTCTGTCCTAGGAAAGTCCACTCCTTGGCTTCCTGGATCGTAGCCCGCTTTGTTTGAAGCAGTGTCCCCAAGACGAAAGGGGTCACATAAGACAGGCAAGAATGTGTGTGTGTGTGTGTGTGTGTGTGTGTGTGTGTGTATGCATGTATGCATGTGTGCGTGCGTGTAAGTAAATGGAAGGATAAAAGGATAAACAAAATGAAACCAAGACAGGGTGACCACAGACTGATGGTTTCCTGAAGAGCTCTACTCTATCTTCAACTATTGCTCAAGTCCTCGATTATGTTTATTTTAAGTTTCTAAGGAGCTCATGGACCCAGAAGCTCTTGACCACCCCCCCACCCCCACCCCAGAGTAGTCCCAGGTTGTTCCCTGTTGCTCCACGCCTAGGGGGGAGGGAGAGGTGTCCAGGGCTCAGTGTAGTAGGCCAAGGGGGACTGGCCATCTCTTGTCACATGTACTTATGACATGTATTTTAACTTTCTGATTATGGTATGATCATAAAGACAATATTATTACACTTAAATGAAGTATTCCCCTTTTTGTGTAATCTTTTTTTAGAAGGTAAATGGATTTAATAAAGCTACCGATAATGCCAAAAAAAGAGAAGACTACAGTAGTACACCCATGAAGTTATTGTTGAAGCATTGGTGGAGCTGTCTAGTGTTGGACTGCTAACCCCGAGGACAATGGTTCAAACCCACCAGTGGGAACAAGATGAGTCTAGCTGGTCCTGTAAAGAGTTATAGTATTGGAAATGCAAAGGAAGAAGTTCTATTCTGTCCTATAGGGTGGCAAAGACTCAGTGGCCATGAGTTTGGTTTGGTTCTGTGTTTGTTTGGATGCTATTATTCATAAAAGGCAAGAAAGAGGATATGGGTCCCTCAGCAGCCTAATCTCAAAGTTCCCAGTTTATCCTCTGCAGAACTTCCATATCACAGAGTATGAAATTACGAAACAGGAAGAAAATGTTCTCCTGCAATTCCACTGTGTGTTTTTGTGGGGTGTTGGGCTTGATCCAGATGCCCTGTCATTTTACAAACACACACATACACACACACACACACACACACACACACACACACTGATAGTGTAAATCATTTTCCATCCACTGAGACTATCCTGGATGGATAAATGCTCCAAGAGAGCAACGTCCTATGTGTCCAGTGCTCATTTCGAAGCCCTATGAGTCTTGGCAGAGGCCAGGGCTCATCTTCATGAGCTGAACTATTAGAAAGTCGAGAATACGGATGAAAAGATGATAAGCTTTCTCATTTCCAAATAAGAATCCCATCTAAATAACTTCAAAGTACTAAACCATCAATAGATTCAAGATTGC
This sequence comes from Echinops telfairi, assembly GCF_000313985.2. NCBI lineage: Eukaryota > Metazoa > Chordata > Mammalia > Afrosoricida > Tenrecidae > Echinops > Echinops telfairi. Next base: position 27,067,227 of record NW_022103920.1, read on the forward strand.
ATAAGCAGGTGATCCCTTCATAATTAATCATTCACCACCAGATGAAAACTGATATGAGACAAATTTTCATCATAAGGTTGTGCACTTGTTAACATTTAGACTGAATGCTGCTTCAGAGAAGATGGAGAAAGGTGAACCATAAGGCCACAAGAAAGAAAAAAACAACTCTAAGAGCAGATATGGGAATATTAATAATAACCAAAAATATAGCAATCTTTTAGAAGCATTGGGTAACAAAAATTTCTAGTGCATCTTCATCCATAGCTAGCAAACAATCTTGTTTTTTGACTTAAAACACTGGGTTTATTTATGCCAACGGGGCTGTCAACCCCTACGAAGGTTAAAAGAAGAAATCTTTGCCCCCCAAGACCACATTCCCTTTGGCTAAAGAAACATAGCAATATGGAAACAAGCTACTAAGCATGTTGTTCCAGGAATACTTGCATGCATTCCCTTGCCATTCATTCCATGAATGGGGAGGAAAAAATCCTTTCCTCACCACTCTTCACTGGAAAGCCCATAAGGTAATGTTGAGATGTTCATTTAGATGTTATATGGGATATGGAGTAAACCCTTAACCTGCATTGCCTTCTCATCATAAACAAGACTCAATGCATAGCCCCAAAGAACCAGATGAGTGAGAAATGGTCCTTGCATAAAAGGAGCAGGTAACATAGTAGTCAGAAAGATGATGTGAGAGAATGTCACCTTAGTCCAGAGAATGCTACAATAATGATAGTAATTGCTGATGATAGTAAAAGTTTTAAAAATCAGTGTAACTGGAATATGTATTGCAGGTTACAATGTGTAAAAGGAACTCACTCTGCTGAAGACTTTTGTGTGGATCAGCAAGCGGAATCCTCCGTGCCATAAGCACCAGGGTTAGCATGAATATCCCCAGAGTACAAATGAGAAATGGGAACCGTAGGACGATGCAGGGTACCCAGATAGGAAAAGACAGATTGGGAGCTCAAACCCAGGTCTCTGGAAGTCTGCGTCTATCAGTGCTGCTGCTGTGCTGATAACCAGGGGGATGGTCAAAGGTTGCAGCATGAGGCACTCGGCCAAGGTAGGGAATGTTTCCAGAAAGAATGTGTCGCACGGTGATGGCACAGAAAGCAAGAGTTTGAAAGTGTGAATCAATCCTGGAGGTGTCTGAGAACTACACGATGAGCCCTGCGCTGCTGAGCTGAGGGAAGCTGGAGGCCTGGCCAGGCCAGACGAGGGGTCATTTGGATGCTTGACTTTCTTGCTAGCCAGCAAGTCAATAACAGGTCTGAATTTGCAGTAAGCCATGTGATAGCAAAGTAAGGGAATGTTTGCAAGAGGTAAGACTGAGGGATGAGAGATGAGGAGCTGAACTGGGGCAACACTACAAGCAATGTCACTAACTTCCTTGTTTATAGTCTAATGCACAAAATAAAAGTATGAAGATTATGTGAAACAGTTAAACATCTCCCCAAGTAACTCGGTCATTAATAAATAATTCATTAATCTAGATTTCTTGCCCCACTCCTCAGAATAACCTAAAGGGTCTAACAAAGGGTCAGGTGATTATTTCAAATAATTGGAAGATATTAGATCCTTCTTCCATCATATTATATGAAGAACGTTCAGGTGCCTCATTCTCAGGTCAATGATCTCAATGCTAGTTTCTGCCTCCGTGGTGAGAAACAGAGCTCATGAATTTAGAGGCATATGGGAGGGTGGTGGTGAATGACTGCTACATGAAAGGAAATTGGAAATGTAAAGTGCTAACTAAATGCTAATAATTATACAAAATTCTGAATAATAAATATTTATATTTACCACTTCCATTTGATAATTCAAGTTGTGGCTTAAAAGATTAGGAGAAAAATGGGGAAACGAATGCCTCTAATCCCCTGTGAATTCCCTAGCAGAGGCCATGAATTTAAAAAGCAAAAAGGCTACTGCCAGAGAGCATCCTTTGTTGTTGAACTTCTGGACCTGCTTAGACAGTAATAGAGTCTTGAGCTGCCATTAAAGTTAAAATAAAGCATGCAATGAAAGACCATCTTTTTCATATATGTGCTTCAGATTTCTTTCATTTATGACAGCAAAATTTCTATTAGCAATATAAGAAGGCAGACTCAAAAGTGAATTATTTCCTAATAGCTTTGTTTTGAAAAACAACAACCTTGCCTATAGTACCTAAACACAGTTGTTCTATTTGGACATCTATGTATTTGTGTTTAAGTATACAGATAACAGAACATGTGCCAGTCCTGCAGTCTTCCCAAGTAGAGTTTGGTGGCATTAATAACATTCACCATGTTGTTTAACTATCACCATTAGCCATTCTCAATATTTTCCCATCACCTTTAACAGAAACACAATGTCCTGTAATCACTGCTATATGTGAGAATAAAATTTATTTTAAGTTATTAAATTTTAAACACATAATATTATGAATATTAAAGTATTCTGCATATTTAAATGTTTTAATACATAAAATTTTAAATGCATAAAATTTAAATAATTCTAGCTTGAAATTGTCTGAACAAAGTAGAGAATGCTTTCTTATCACTTTAAAATTATATTTCATAGAAAACAATAATTACCAAAATAATTCATTATAGATAAAGATATTTTAATGTTTATCTTCATTTCTCTTAAATGATTCCTATTTTCTATTCAAGATGAAGTAAAAATGATTGCTACAGAATACCAAAATAGGAAATTCTGTTCTTAACGTATCTCTGTCTATACACATCTGAAGGTGTGTTTCATCTCCCTAACACTTCACCAAAGAATTCGGCATTCTTCTACTTACACCACATCAAAATGGTTGTTTGGATATCCTCCAGGGTCTCTCACTGTATTTCGTTTAAATGCTCTTTTAATTCTCAGGGGAGGTGGGGGGAACGGAAGAGGTGCTAACAAACCAAACCCAGGGACAAGGGAACAACAAGCAATCCAAATTGGTGGGGAGGTGGGTGTGGGAGACCTGGTAGGGCATGATCAAGGGGAATGTAACAAAGAGGAAGTGCTGAAATCCTGGTGGAGACTGAGCATGATAGTGGGACAGGAGGAGAATCAAGGGAAATAGAGGAAAGAGCTGGGAGGAAAGGGGCATTTATAGAGGTCTAGATAAAGACATATACATATGCAAATATAATTATATGAGGATGGGGAAATAGATCTATGAGCCTATATTTATAGATTTAGTATTAAGGTAGCTGAAGGACTTTGGGCCTCCACTCAAGTACACCCTCATTGCAAGAATACTTTCTTCTGTTGAATTGGCACTCTATGATGCTCAACTTCCCAACACAACCGCTGAAGACAAAGCGGGTGAATGAGCAAATGTGGTGAAGAAAGCTGATGGTGCCC
>NW_022103920.1:27071440-27084233 GCF_000313985.2 Echinops telfairi
GACCTAATGCCAGGGGTTTAAGTGGAGAGGAAATGTTTTGAGAATGATGAGGACAATGAATGCACAAATGCGCTTTATACAATTGATGTGTGTATGGATTGTGATAAGAGTTGTATGAGCCCCTAATAAAATGATTTAAAAAAAAGAAACCCATGCATGTAACAACTGAATCAGTAGTACTTACTTTTTTCTTACCCTCATATATACCTCCTTCTACTAAGATAGTCTTTCATATCTTATGCCACTGGAAAATAATCACACCAAAAACCACGTTTAATCCTCACTTAAATACTAGCAACAATAGCAAAGTATGGACAAAGCAACTATTCTGCACATTAACAATGTACATCTGGCAGTAATGGATAGATGCTGCGGCGGCACTAGGCAAGAGTAACGCTAGCAGTTAAGTTCATGGGTCAACTGGGCTGAGTCAGGATTCTCAGTGATTTCACAGTTATGTAGTTATGCAGTTTGGTGAACAAACAATAATGTAATCTGGCAGTTATGTAACAGTATAATTTGGCAATTGTATAATTAATTAGTCATCATCTATTTTGTGGTTGTGAGTTACTGACTTTGCAGTTAGCAAGCTAAAGCCAACAAGTCTCCTTTTTGTAGCCAAGGGAGTGGTCATTAGAACTGGCCAATTCTTTATATTGATGTTCCTCACACCCTATTTGCATAGCTCCACCCATTCATTTGGTAGGAGTCACAAAATGGATGAAGAACCAAAGTAAGAGAGTTTACTTCACCACACTAGGAACATTTGCCTGCTCAAAATAGACTGTTTTAATCATGTCATGGGGTAAGGGTTTCAGGACATTGATTTGTTGATGAGGCACTCAAAAGGCATATGCCCATTAATAATAAAAACATAGAATGTACATAATATGAATATAGAAAGTTTGCAATTGGTCAAAATGAACTAAAACACATAGCTATTGATATTTTTGACAGCAGGGAGCCGAATCGACCGGCATGTTGATTTTGAGTCAGACAGTCATATATGTTACTGTGTCGAGAATGACAAACTCAAGAAGACTGGATTCAAATTCATAGTCAAAAAGAACATTTCAAGATCAATACTAAAAGGAAGACATTATTACATAAGGATAGTATCTATACACCAAGATGACCAGTTAATAAAAATAGCATTTAAATTGTTAAACCAACTACTAAAGCTAGGAATTAAGAAATTGAAGAATTTCACCATCTACGAGGATAGCGTGTAATTTGGGCATGTCAGGAGAGACCAGTGTGTAGAAAAGGGCATCATGCCTGAGAAAGTGGGAAGTCAGTGACAAAGAAGGAGACCGTCAAAGGAGTGGATTGGCAAATGACTGCAACAGCAACGTACTCAAGAATAACTACAACGGTGCGACTGATGCAGGATGGGCAGCAGGTCCTTCTGTACATCCGGGTCACTGTGAGTTGGAAATGACTTGATGGCACCTAACAATCAACATTGTCCGTCTGAATTGATCAAATGTTTCCTCAAGATCCACTGAAAAGCACTGGTGATTGCAATGCGAAAGCTGGAGACAAAAAAAGTAGGATCAGTACTTTGAAAATATGTCCTGGGTGATAGAAATGAAGCTACAGATCCCATGACAAAATTCTGCAAGATTAATGATGTCTTCATTGCAAACACCATACCATTCAACAACATAAATGGCAACTATTTATGTGGATCTAGCCTCATGGGATACAGAGAAATCCAATTGGTTCTATCTATGTGTAGTGATGATGGAGAAACTCCCAACAGCAGCCGTAACAAAGTCATGGGCCAACTGTGTAACTGACAGGTTGAAGTTGAAAGAAATTCGAACAAGTCCACGAGAGGCAAAGTATGACTTTGAGCATCGCTCACCTGAATTTAGAAAGCATTTCAAGAACAAATTTCCTACAAGGAACATAATAAGCAAAGGCCAGACGAGTTGTGGGAGATCATCAAGAACTTCATCTATCGAGAAAGGAAAAGGTCATTGAAAACAGAAAAGACAGACATGGATGTCAGAAGAAACCCTGACACTAGCTCCACTGAAGGCATTCACAGAAAACAAGCCTTCAGAAATTGACAGAATACTCGTTGAAATGTATCAACAAGCTGATGAAGTCCTGGAAGGACCTGCCAGGCCAAGTCAAGAAATTTGGAAGAAAGCTACCAGGCCAAATGATGGAATCAGTCCACATTTTTTGCCTACTCAAAAGAAAGATGGTACAACAGAATTTTTTAAATTATCGAAAGGTATCATCAATATCAAGTGAAAGTAAAATGTTGCTGAAGTTACATCAATAGGGAAGTCATAGAAATGAATTCTGGATTCAGAAGAGGCCAGGGAATGAAAAAGATCACTGTGGATGTCAGATGGGTCTTGGATTAAAGCACAGGATCCTAGCAAGTTGTTTACATATGTCTTAATGACCGTTCAAATTTATTTGACTGTGTGGACCATAAAAAACATTTCAAAGAGTGCGACTTCCAAAAACACTTAATGGTGCTCAGGTTGAAACTGTCCATTGACCTTGAGGGAGTCTTTTGAACAGAACAAGAGAATTCTGCATTGTGTAAAATCGAGAAAAGAGTCCATCGGGGTTATAATCTTTCACCAAGGTTATTCAATCCACATGCTGAGCAAACATTCAAGAATCTGTACTATACGGAGACAAATGTGGCATCAGGAATAGAGGAAGATGTATTAACAATTTGGATATGCAGACAACAGAACCTTGCTTGCAGAAAGTCAAGAGAACTTGAAGCGTTTGCTTATAAAGATCAAAGACTGCAGGCTGCATTGTGGATTGCAACTCTGTGTACAGAAAAGAAAATTCTTCAATATTGGACCAACAGACAACATCATAAAAATGGAGAAAAAATGAAATTGCCAAGGATTTCATTTTACTTGGATCTGAAATCAACACTTGTAGAAGCAGCAGTCAAGAAATCAAATGATGTGTTGCATTCAAAAATCTGTTGCAAATGACCTCAACATGTGACTTTGAAGATAAAAGTGCTCCTGACCCAAGCCATAATATTTTCAAACACTTTTATAAATATGAAAACTGGGTAATGAATAAGGAAGAGAGGTTGTCATGGCTGTTAGGTGTCATTGAATCAGTGCCTACTCCTATGGAGCCTATCTGCCATAGAAGGAAACCCTGCCAGGCCCTGCACCATGCTCACCCTGATGATGTGTTAGCCCACTGTTGTGGTCACTCCACCTCATTAAAGGTCTTTTTCACTGACCTTCTACTTTGCCCAGCATGCTGTCCTTTATAGCACCGGTATCTCCTGATAACAAGTCTTTCTAATCACAAGGAAAATGCACAAGAGAAGCATCCCATGTGGCCCTGATAATAAATTATCTCTACCTCTGAAGATTAATGTCTTAGCATCAGAGGTTTATTTTATTCATGTATTCTATAATGTAAATTTCTTTTCTTAAATCATGCAGATTAGAAAAGTACAACAAGGCATCTCAAAACAGACCCTGTACCTTTCAGAGGGAGTCAAGATGTTTATTATTAGCCAAGAACTGAGTCTAAGTTTGGCATTCACTGACTGTAGTGGCTTTGGCTTTAAGGGAAATGTTACTTGTGTTTAATGTCTTAGAAAAATACCATGGTAAACCTTCTTTAGAGTGAAGGTCAAGGCTTCATATTAACTCCACTACTGCCTAAGGTGAAGTTGGAGAAGAGCGTGTAAAACCAAAAAGTGATCTGCATAAATAAGAAAGAAATAGAGATTTTAGAACAATCCAACTACACAAAGAGAAGCAAACGAATTCTAGCCATAGAGGGGAAGACATAAGCCTCCAGAGGGGCATGACCAGTGATAAAGATCACTTAGAGAGTAATGACAAGAAGTTCTAGTGATAATAATTCATTTTGATTTTTTCAAGCTCTCTACAATCACCACACAATCAATAAAAAAACTTCCAGAAGTGGCAATTTTCAGGTGATACTGTAGCCAAAGGCAGGAAGATGGATGGTGTCCAGCATGAGAGGAAACCAGCCAGGAAGAAAGGACAAGCAGAAGTGACAGGTGCTCAGAATGACAGCCCACAGAAGGGGGATAGCGCTGGCTGACAGAGGTGAACGGTAGCTTTGACTCTCCATTACCCGGTGATCATCAGTGATGTTTGAGCTGGGCACTAGAGGACCTCCCAAGTAACAGTAATATATGAATGTCAATGAGTTCATTTTAGATTTGACATTAAGGGCAACCTGAAGAGCGCTGGGATATCTCAAGGAAACCCCAAGTGATGCCTTCATCCAGATAGCCTCTTTCTCCATCAGCATGGCTACTCCAGATGCACACATGATGGTGAGGAAATATGTTCGTAGAAAAACTTTATTACTGGTTCAAACAAATCGTATACCAGTTTGAACAAATCATGTCCATGGGCTGTTTTATTAAAGGGAGTCATGCTGGATATTAATATACTTTCACTACATTCCCTTTGGGGCCAGATTATTATCATCCAAAAGAAATGTTGAAGTATGATGCAGATGATGCCTATATTAATTAATTTTAACTATAATTAAAGCATATGATAACTATTACTACTACATTTTGAATGTGCAATTAAAGGAAGAAATGAGCTTATGTTTATCAGTATCAACTTCAATTTGTCAATATCAATTTCTCAAATCAGTTGAAAAGTTACTAAGAAATAAGTAATAAAAAATAAATAGCAGATTTCATGTCTAAAGAACAATGCAAATTATTATGAATGTAACTGCATATGTATACATTTTGTGTGTCCGAGCCATGGGTACTAGAAAGATATGGCGTTCGACTCCCATAGTTATCGTCTTCAAACCCCCCGGGGCAGTTCTACTTTGTCTGATAGGGTTGCTATGGGTCAGACTTGGCTCAATGGCAATGAATTCTATTGATGTGTTTGTTTTCCCTTAGAATGAACAATGGCCCCATCATTCTATGTCTACCATGAATGTCTTCACTTTGGAAGTTTTTTTTCCCCACAGTTCATACAATATTTTCATATTTAATATACTTCATTTGTAGGTATTCAGATGATGTTATTAAATAAGCAAATACTGAATTTAAGGAACAGGGATAAAGTGGAATTGCCTTTTGGGTTAGTCATGTCCTTCGAGAGATTTAAACAAACATATAGTAAATATACCACCACTTGACTGTCATTTTGTCATACAGTGGTGGCTTGAATATTGCTATGATGCTGGAAGCTATGTCACTGATATTTCAAATACCATCAAGATCATCCAGGGTGAACAGATTTCAGCAGAGCTTTCAGAATGAGACTATGGAGAAAGAACCAACGGTCCACATTTGCGGAATTAGCCGTTGAAAACCTTATAAATGGCAGCAGAGCATTGTCCCATATAGTGCAAGAGGGTGAGCCCCTCATGCTGAGCTATCCATTAACTAAGAGGTAATAGTGCAAGCAGAGCAAGGTGATACTGCATGGTTTAAAATCTGGAAGTATGGACGTACATCAGATTTGAGTCCTCTCTCCACATGGATTTAATCTGTATGCTGAGCAAATAATCAGAGAAGCTGAAGTGTATGAAGGAGAACGTGACATCAGAGTTGGAGGAAGGCTTATTAACAGCCCGTGATATGCAAGGGACACAGCCTCCCTGGCTGAAAGGGAAGAGGACTTGAAGCACTTGCTGAGGAAGGTCAAGGATGGTTGATCTATCTGTGTGAAGAAAACGCAAATCCTCACCACTGGACCAATAAGTTACATCATGATACACGGAGAAGAGATTGATGTGGTCAAGGATTTCATCGTGCTTATGTCCACAGTCAATGCTCTTGGAAGCAGCAGGCATGAGATCAACTAAGGCAGGGCATTGGATTAAGCTGCTGCACAAGATCTCTTCGCAGAGTTAAAGAACAAGGATGTCACTTCAAAGATTAAGTTGTGCCTGCCCCAATCATGGTGCTGTCGATCATCTCATATACAGCTGAAAGTTGGACATTGAATAAAAAGGGGAAAAAAACATTGATTGATGTATTTGAATTATGGTGCTGGTGAAAAATATTGAAAGTACTGTGAATTGCCAAAAAGGTCAACAGATCTGTCTTGGAAGAAGTACACTCAGAATGCTAATGAGAAGTGAGAGTAAAACTGGAAAAGGACATCAGGCTTGGTGAGGTAGAGGGAGCTGAACAACAGAGGAAGATTCTCTGAGAGAGAGATTGACACCGTGGCTGCAGTCATGGGCTCCAGCTTAACAATCGTGAGGACGGCACATAACGGCCTGTTTCATTCTGCTGGGCACAGCCCTGCTCTGAGCTGGAGGCAACTTGATGGCACCTCTCAACAACAGCAATGGGATCTTTATAAGGCCCCTGATTTGACTGAATGAAAAGAGTGAAATTCAAAATTATTTCAAAGGGCTGGTGGTTTCAAACTACTGACCTTGTGGTTCACAGCCTAATTCATAACTACTATGCCACCAGCACTCCTGCAGGGTTAAGAAAAAAGTCAATTGGAAATCATTTCTGAAGAGTGTGTCAAGATATAAGCGAGCATTTTCAAGATTAACCGTTCACAACTAACTAAAGAGGCCAGATGTAACCATTTAAGAAAGATTATATAAACATTTTGCTGCCAGAACTAACTACAATCAGTAGCAGCTGACTGCAATTCTAATATCAACGATAACCAAAGTAGCCGTCTTCTCATGCGTTAGGTGGCAACGCACTCTTCCCTAACCAAAAGACTACTTTTGCCTTTCAAAGGTAAGGTGGCAAGATTTAAAGTGGGACACCATTGACCGGAGGGGGCGGGGGTGACCGGGTTGGGGGTCTTGATTTAAAATTTGGTCTATATGGATCAAATAGACCGTTCCCTAGCTTGTCGTGCATTCTTTCCAAAAATTGGAACTTTTTTAAAACACCAAAAATCGGAACTGCCCAGTCAAAAGCGGGACATCTGGTCACCTTATTCAAAGGACTTCCATCTGAAGCTTTTTAAATTTATAAGTCAATCACCAAACCTCTTGCTTTCTTTTGTTCTCCCCCTTGGGCTACAAAGCAGGTTCTATTTTTACAGAGTGCTACCAAACTATCCGGGGCCCTGGTGGTGCTGTTGGGTAAGTGTTGGCCTGCAGGTCTGTGGTTCAAACCCAGCGGCTGCTCAGTGAATGAAAACTGAGACTTGCTGCTCCTGTAAAGATTTATAGCTTGGAAAACCTTAACTCGGGTTGCTATGAGTTGGAATCCAGGAAGACAGTAATGGATCTTCTTGTGACACTGGATGGGGAGAGGAAGATGAGGGCTTGACCCAACTATCTTTGTGTCAATGTACCCATTTTTTTATGAATTGCCTTTAAATTATAGTGTTGGGGAAGAATGTGGCATATAACATCAGCTGCCAGTAGAACAAACAAATCTCTCTAAGAAGTGCAGCCATGCTCTCCTTACTGGCAAGAATGACAGCTTCCTCTTAGGTACTCAGGACATGGTAACAGAAGGACCAGTCCCAAGGAAAAGACATTGTGTTTGGTAAAGCAGAATGTCAACCAAAAAGAAGATGCCCCTCTGTATGGAGCACAAAATATAACATTTAAATAAGTTTGAAATGAAAGGGCAAGAGAAAAAACAGTCCACATTCCAAGGGCAGATGGCTGAACTAGGGTGCCCCTAAGGGAAGATGGCTGGCCCAGGGGAACACGATAAACAAGACTCCACCCAAGACAGATGGCTGGCCTAGTGCACAAGATATAGATTTATACTAGAAACATATTCAAAGCCGCAGCACTGATAGTGTTCCACTATGACTTGAGTTCATGTGCGAGACAGCTCCTGCTTGCTGAGGATAAGCTTTCTAATTTCTTGGTTGCCATCTGTGAAGGTTTTCTGTATTGACTATTATTTGAAATATATTTGACATAGATTCTATTGCTGCAATTCTATTGCTTGGACTGTGTGAAATTCAGTGTGTCTTTTAAAGCATCGCTAAAAGACACTTTCTTAAACCTGTGATTGTCTCTATTGGTATGCTTAGATCACTCTCAATAAAATATATTGGCAAGTTGGTCCCCAAAATGGGTTCAACAGCGGCCTGACTGTAGGGATGGCACAGGCCCTGCCAGTGTTTGTCTTTGTTTTACATAGAGTTCCAGTGGGCCGAAACCTACTCAACGCACCGATCTACAACGGGCCAGCCCTGTCTGTCCTGTTCCTCAGTCAAACTCCTTTTCTTTCATCCCAGACAGAGTTCTACAAGATTTTTGTTGTTGTTGGCGATTGTCGTGTTTTCTTTACCTTAGTATGCATTTCACTCTCTTTTAGCTTACACTCAGTGTTCCTTCAGTCAGGAAAAGCACTTATTCTAAAAGACTGTATTATATAAAATCCTTTCCCCTCTACATTTGATGCAGGGTGAAGTAGCAAATCCACAATTACAAATCTTGAAAAATATTCATCTAAACTCTAACTCAGTCTTGAATTAAAATAATGAGACTTGATAAAGACTCACCTATACAAGAATAAACCAAAGCAATTACACAATATTCGTGCCAAATACTTGCTGCCACTAACTAGATGGTTTAATTCATTCTGTTTTTATTACTAGTTAAGTGCCCAACATTTTTTTCCTTTAAAAAATAGAAGAAATTAACCTCCGTCGACCACTGTGTCCCTACAGAAGCTGGTCAATTTGCTAATTCACTTCATATTTGTAATTCTCCTAACCGTATTGACTAGTTCTTCTTCTGGCTTCCTGTAAGACTGCAAAGGAACCAGTGATTGATGGAGAAAAAAGGGGAAACTGCGATGTGAAAAGAGAAAGAATAGATTTGTGAATAAAATTAGAATGAAACATACAAAACTGCTGATATTCCAAAATAATCATGAGCCCATTGTATAGTGCTATGCTGAAGAAAGGGTATTCATAAAATTCTATTTTCCTAAAGATAAATTCCCTTTTAAATACGTGTGAAATGAATAGATACGTTAAAAATAGATCGGTAAGAAACCTTTCTATTCAAAGTATGCTCTTAGGTCTGTTGGTCTCGCCTATTCTTTGGCCCTTAGCTTTCTGATGCAGTAGGAACAAAAAAATGTTTATTCATAGGTGAAGCAAAAATGAAATCACAATTACTCAGAACGACTGTCAGGCAGACTAAATGAAAACTGGTTGACTGTAAGTAATGTAGTTAAAACAAAATATGTTTCTGTATTGGTAGTTACATTGGCTTTTGGCAAATTGACTAGAGCTCACTTCTACATCAGCCTAGTTTTCTGAAGTATCGTTTTGCAAAATTCCATTCAAAATCAGCGGGAGTCAGGCTATCCTTAGTTTACACAGACAACGGTGCTCTCATCTGGTCCTCATTGCATTCTGTCTGAAACGGAACCCTCATTGGAATCCATTTCTTTTTCTCCGGCTTCTCTTCCTCCTCATGTTGTATCTGATCATCTGGATTTTCTGTGCACATTGAGCATAGCCAGGCTTGTGGGAATAATTCAAATAAATAGTCTTCTCTCCAAATATGCCTGATATCTCCAGAGTCTCTGGGAAAATCACATAATTAATGCTCACCTGATATTCTAAGAAAGGGAAACCATATGGAGTGTTGTTTTAAAAAAATAGACGTGTTTGTTTTAGAGTTCCAAAGTTCCTCATGACCTATTTGGTAGTCTCAGTGTGTCATATAATTGTGTCTTAATGGACTGTTTAGTTTTTCATCAAAAATTCTTCTGAGGCTTCGATGAATGTACTCCTCAGAGTTATTAGAGCTTTAGAAATATCCATCCTCACCCCTGCCATTCGTGATAGATATCATGTTGTTGCTGTGTTTATGTGCCACCAGGGAGTCAGTTCCTACTCATAGTGGCTCTATGGACAACAGCAGGAAACCCTGCCTAGGCTTGCACTATTCTCACAATTGTTGCTGCTTCAGCCCGTTCCTGAAGCCACAGTGTCCATCCATCCCTTGGAGTGTCTTCCTCTTTTTCACTGCCCTTCGACTTGACCAAGCATGATGTCTTTTCATAGATACTGGTCTTTCCCAATAAACATGCCCAAAGTACATTAGACTACGTCTCCCAAACCTTGTTTTTAAGGAGCATTCTGGCTGTACTTCTTCCAACATGGAATTGTTTGTTCTCCTGGCAGTCTATGATACCGTCAATATCTTCAGCACTACCATAATGCAAATGCATCAATACCTCTTTGGTCTTCCTCATTCGTCATTTATTTTCACAGGCATATGGGGCAATAGAAAATGCCATGGCTTCGATCAGGCACTCTTTCATCCTCAGTGGCATCCTTGCTCTTCAGCAGGTTAAAGTGATCTTGCACAGCAGATAATAAAATACATCATTTGATCTCTTTACTACTTTCATGAGCATTGATTGTGGATCCAAACAAATCCTTGAGAACTTCAGTGTTTTCTCCATTTTTCGTGTTAGCTATTGGTCTAGTCATGAGGAGTTGGATGGAGTTGTAATCCATGCCGAAAGCTGCAGCCCTTGAACCTCAGCAGCAAGTATCTGAAGCCCTTCTCAGTTTCATTAAGCAAAGTTGTGTCATCTGCATACTGAAGGTTGTTAACAAATCGTGCTCTAATCTTGATGCACTTTCTTCTTCATGTAGGCCAGGCTCTCAGATTATTTGTTCAGCATACAGGTTAAATAAGGATGGTAAAATACACAAGGCCAAGGGCAATTTTTACTGGATTTCTGATCATAGCTGTAACAAAAATCGTAGTGAAAACCACCTCCCAAAGGCAGACCCTTATTACCTTTAATAAACTACATCTATGAAAACATGTTATTTGGGTTCTCCGCCTAATTTTATCCACCACATGTCTGTCAGTTTGCCCTACTGTGGTAGTTTGTGTGTTGCTGTGATGCTGGAAGGTAAGTCCCTGGTATTTCTTACGGCAGCAGGGAACAAAACTGAAGAGGTTTCTGTGGTGCTTCCAGACAGAGAACTGACAATGAAGAAGGACTCACGCGCCCTCTTGTGGATGAAGTAGCCCCAGAAAACCAAACGCATAGCTTTGAACCACTGTCACTTGCTGAGGGTCTAGTGAATTGAAGGCGAATAGTGTTAGAGATCTTGCCTGAGTCCCTTGAATCAGAGGGCACTCGAAGGTGACTAAGGAAAAGCCGATCTCTCCCAGTGGAATTGTGCGTGGGGACATGAGTCCGATAAAGCTTGTGGGAGTGCAACCTTTAGGATCTTCATTTGGGAGGGGACACAGCTCCAGGGAAGAAGAAACAGTTTCAAAACGCTGATGATGATCAGAACTTGGAATGCATGCAGTATGAATCTAGGAAAATTAGAGAAAGTCAAAATAAAGTAGAACACATGAAGATCAATATCCCAGTGAAGGGAGATGTTGGACAGTGTAAGATATGACAAAATGATAATTTATAAATTATCAAGGGCTTATGAGGGGGAGAGGGGGAGGGAGGGGGGAAATGATGAGCTGATATCAAGGACTCAAGTAGAAAGAAAACGTTTTGAGAATGATGATGGCAATAAATGTACAAATGTGCTTGACACAATGGATGGATGGATGGATTATGATAAGAATTGTATGAGCCCCCAATAAAATGATTTTTTAAAAATCAATATCCCGGGCATTAGTAAAGCCAGAGTGCTCCTGGCCAGACCTTGTCTTCCATAGTATAGACATGCTGTCAGGAGAGACATACCTAGAGAAGGACATCACACTTGGTAAAGCAAAGGGGCAGTGAAAGAGGAAGCCCTCAGCGAGATGGGTTGACGCGTGGCTGCAACAATGAACTCAAGCATGGGAACAATTGTGAGGCTGGCCCAGGACCGGGCAGGGTGTCATTCTGTTGTGCATAGAGGGTTGCTATGGGTTGGAATTGACTTGGTGGCACCTAACTAATATTATAATAACGCGTTGCTGTTTGGGTTTCCAGGAGTTACATTTCAAAAGCATATATAAAAAGTATTATTGCTCTTCCTTATCTCTTAAAAGAGGCATTACATTTATTTCTATCTGATCTCAGTTTTCAAATCAAAGTGATAGCATTAGAGAACATGGTTTTTGTCAATGGCAAAGATAATTATCAAAGCTGTTCTATTTTTAAGGGAGTTTTCATTTTCACCTAAAATAAATATATAAATGTCATCAATAATGTCAGAAAATTGGAAACATCGTTTAGAAATAGAAAGTGAAAACAATAGATAATAACAGAGAGACCCTGTGGGATTAACCCAAATTGCCAAGAAGTGACCAGTGCTCGTGTGCCCATCTGTTTTAAAACTGAGCCTATTACATCCTTGGACAAAAGATTTTGCTCCTCTCTGAGTTAATCTTTGTAGTCAGATTTGTTCTATAGGCAAAGAACTGAATGAGTTACTTCCCTTTCTCTACCTTGTTTCCCCGAAAGTAAGACATCCCCCGAAAATAAGACCTACTTACAGTTTTGCCTCTCACTGAAATATAAGGTATTCTCCCAAAAATAAGACCTCCCCGAAAAGAAGGCCCCCCCGAAGCTACCATAACTCTGACTCTGGACCGTAGTGGCGGGTGCCACCGCGCAGCTCACTGTTGGCCCCAGCGCAGACAGAGCAGACAGGAAGTGCGAGGTCTCTTTTAATAAAACAATAAGCAATAAATGTGTACCATATTCCTCTTCATGGAAAAATAAGACATTCCCTGAAAATAAGACCTAGCGCATCTTTGGGAGCAAAAATTAATATAAGACACTGTCTTATTTTGGGGGAAACAGAGTATTTATCCATCACCTATGGCTGCAACAAGCAGATCACGAAGCTCTATTATGTTGTTCCAAGATTGGATA
>NW_022103920.1:27088187-27089693 GCF_000313985.2 Echinops telfairi
TATGTACCCCAATTTTTTAATCCATTGGTCCATTGATGGAACTTTGGATTGTTTCCAACTCCTTGAAATTATAAACTACACCATAATGAATATTTAGCCATGGTTTATTTCTTGCCTCTTCTGTGTATATTCCCAGTTTGGGGATTGCTGGGGTATGGTAGCTCGATTTCCATCTGTTTTAGATATCTCCAAATTGATTTACACAGTACCTGTATATACTTACAGGTCCACCAGCAGTGGACAAGAGTGCCTATCTCACCACAGCCCCTCCAACACATATTACTTTCTGGTTTTTTTAATTGGGCAATCTATGAGACTGTTGGGTGGTATCTCATAGTTGTTTTAATTTTCATTTCTCTTATGGCTAATGATCGGGAACATTTTCTCATATGTTTATTGGCCATTTGGATTTCTGCCCTTGAAAAATTTCTGTACAGGTCCTTTACCTACCTCCTCAGTGGGCAATTAGTCAATTACTATTTTTTCTTATTGTAAGCTAGCAGAGTACTTTGGATTTTAGTAATAAGGCCTTTGTCTTATGTGTCATAGCTCAAAATATTTTCCCAGTCTGTGGGCATTCTTATTACTCTCTTGGTGCATTCTTCCAATGTACACAGGTGTATTATCTTCAGTATATCCCACTTGTCAATTTGTGCCTCCTCTGTGTTTGTGTCCTTCCCTATTTCTGATTGCCTATGTATGCCCTGTGCCAAAGTTCTCAGGTTTGTCCCAATTCCCTCATTGATGGCCCCAATAGTTTGAGGCTTTACCTAGAGATCTGTGATCCACCTCGAGTTTATTCTGGGTTTTTTTGTTTTGTTTTTGTTTTGTTTGTTTTTCACCTTGAGTTTATTCTTGTGCATGGAGTTGGATAAGGGTCTTGCTTCTTTTTTCTGCAGGAAGATATCCATTTTTTACAGCACAACTTGGTAAAGAGGGCATCTGCTTCCCATTTGATATTTTGGGGGCCCTTATCAAAGGTAAGTTGTCTAATGATTTTATTTCTGGGTTTTCAGTTCTTTTCCATTGGTCTGAGTATCTGTCATTATACAAACACCACACTGTTTTGACCATTGTGGCTGTATAATAGGTACAAAAGTCAGGTAAAGCAAGCGCTCCCACTTTGTCCTTCTTCTTGAGGAGTTCTCGGCTAATTCTTGGCTTTGTCCCTCTCCATATGAAGTTGGTAATCAGTTTTTTCCAATGTTTTGAAGAAAGATGATGGTATTTATATAGGGATGGTATTAAACTTATAATAGTACATGGGGTATTCTTCCATTTGTTGAGGTCACTCTTGGTTTCTTATAATAGTGTTCTGTAGTTTTCCTTGTACAAATCTTTTATGTTTTTAGTCTGGTATATCCCTAGATATTGCAATTTGTGCTTGGCTATTGTGAAGGGTGCAACCTTTTTGATCCCCTCTTCCATTTTGTGTCAAAGTAGTTTTATTCACGAATGTGTACACGTTTCATAGTACTGTTTTTTCTGCCTAGAGAGCCTAGTTAA
>NW_022103920.1:27090478-27093644 GCF_000313985.2 Echinops telfairi
TACAATCAAGATTCATTAATAATTATTGGCAATTTGAAGGCAAACATTTAAAATAGAAGGAAGGGACAGTAGTTGGAAAATATGGTTTTGGTAAGAGAAACAAGGCTGGAGATCCCATGATAGAATTTTGCAAGAACAGTGACTTCTTTATCACACATAGTTTTTTTCACCAACACAAAAGGTGACTAAGCAAGTGGATTTCTCCAGATGGAATACACAGGAATCAAACTGACTACCTTTTGGGGAAGAAACCATGGCAAAATTCAATATTAACAGCTAAAACCGGGCCAGGGTCTAACTATGGAACAAGCTATCAATTACTCATATGTAAGATGAAGTTGAAGAAAATAAAAGTAAGTCCACAGGAGCAAAATAACACTTAGAATATCTTGAGAGTATCTCAAGAACACTTTCAATACATTGAACACTAATGACAGAAGATCTGCTGAGCTGTGACATCAAGAACATCATGCATGAAGAAAGCAAAAGGTCATTAAAAAGAAAGGAAAGGAAGAAAACATCAAGGTGGATGTCAGAAGAGACTCTGAAACTTGCTCTTAATTGTAGAATAATGTCGGAAAATGGAAGAAGTGATGAAGTCAAAGAGCTGAACAGGAAATTTCTAAGGGCAGCTCCAGAAGACTAGGTGAACTATTGTCATGAAATGTTCAAAGACCTAGAGTTAGAAGACCCAAAATGGAAGAAAACTCAACATATCTTACATTGAAAGGACTCCATAAAAATGTCAAGTCCCAAATTGCGATATTAAAAGGTTCTATGGGCCAAACAGAGAAGCACAAAGAATATGGAAAGAACACACACTGTCACTGTAATAAAAAGAATGAGCCACCATTCCACCATTCCAAGAGTAACTTGTGAGCAAAAATCAATGGCACTGAAGGAAGAAATCCAAACTGCACTGAAAGCATTGACCAAAAACAAGACTCCAGGAATTGATTGACTACCAATGGAAATGTTTCCATAAGCCAATGAAGCCCTGGAAGCACTCACCCATTTATTGCCAGGAAATGTGAAAGACAGCTACTTAACCAGCTGACTGGTGATCCATACTTGAGCCCATTCCAAACAAAAGTGCTCCCATAGAATGCTCAAATTATAGAAAAATATCATTAATATCATATGTAAGTAAAAATTTACTGAGGATCATGAAACAATGGTTGCAACAGTACATTGACCAAGAGCTACCAGATGTTCAGGCAAGATTTAGAAGAAGCCATTGATCAAGGGATATCATTGCTGATGTCAGATGGACCTTGGCTGACAGCAGAGAATACCAAAAAGAGTTTACTTGTGCTTCATTGACTATGCAGAGGCATTCGACTGCATGGACCATAATAAACTAGGATAGCCGTGAGAATGGATATTCCAGAAAACTTAATTTTGCTCATGTAGAAACTGTACCTGGATAAAGGGGAAGTTGTGCAAACAGAACACGGGAATACTGCACAGTTTAAAATAAGAAAGTGTGTCCCTCGTGGTGATATCCTCTCCCCATATTTATTCAATATATATGCTGAGTGAAGAATCAGAAAATCTGGGCCATATGAGGAAGAATGTGGCATCAGGATTGGAGTGCGGGCATTCACAACCTGCAATATGCAAATGAACGACCTAGTTTATTGAAAATGAGGAGGACTTGAACCAATTGCTGAAAAAAGATCATAGATTGCAGCCTTCAGGATGGACCACACTCAGAAGGAAAATAAAAACAAAAATGGATCAATAGACAGCATTGTGATAAATGGAGAAAAGAGAAAAAGGATTTCACCCTACTTGGATCCATAAGCAATGCTCATGGAAGTAGCAGTCAAGAAATCAAAGACTGCATTGCATTGGGTGAGCCTGTTGCATAAGGCCGCTTTAGAGTGTTGAAAAGCAAGGATGTTACTTTGAGGACTAAAGTATGTCTGACCCAAGCCATAGTATTTTCCATTACCTTATATGCATGTCAAGTAGACATTGAACAAAGAGGACCAAAGAAATATTGGTGCATTGAAATATGGTGTTGGCAAAGTATATTGAAAGTACCATGGACTGCCAAGGAACAAAGAGATATATTGGAAAAAGTACAGCCAGAATCCTCTTTGGAGGCCAGGATGGTGAGAGTTGGTCTCATATATTTTGAGAGGTTGTCAGGAGAGACCATTCCCTGGAGAAGGGCATCATGGTTGGTAAAGTGGAGGGACCGTACATAAGAAGATGGCCCTCAATACGATGGATTGACTCCGAGGCTGCAACAATGAACTCAAACATGAGAACGATTGTGAGGATGATGCATTTCATTCCATTGTACATATGGTCACTGTGAGTCAGAATCGACCAGATGGCACCTAACAAGAACAAATAGGATAACATAACAAGAAAATAAAGGTTATTTTATAATTCATAAAAACATAAAGCATAAAATACAACCAAATATATTCACTTACCAATAAGTCATATGTTTTTGAAAGTGAACCTGAGGTTTACATGGGAAATATGATGAACTGGGCAAATAAGATAAGGTAAACAACAAAAAATTATTTTTCCACCTGTAGTTGTCTAGAAATATATGTATGTATTTAAAAATAGATAAAAATTAAGATCATTTCATTCTAATGATACAATTACTAACCAATAATAATAGTAAATGGTAGTAAAAACAGTAAGTAACATTATAAAATATTAATGTGAGATAAGACCTTAGCAGCTAAGAGTTTTCATGGTAATTCTTTAGAGAAGTTCAGAAAGTGCCTGTCCTGACTCTAAATAATAGCCTACAGTGTTGAAAAATCCACTATTTTATCCACTTTCATATTTCCTATCATTGTTAGCTATTGTTTAATTTATATCAAATGTTTAAATCCCACTTATTTTATTATTATCCTCAAACAGCTTCACAAAATCAGTTCAAACATCCCTACAGGTGAAAGTTTGAGGGGTTTTCAAAAGTTCATAAATGCATGGATTTTTAAAATGTTTTGCACCTAAACAAACTCATAAAATGTGCTATAGCTTCTATGAACAGGACCAAGCTTGAGGCACTAAGAATGACAAGGTATCCATTTAAAAAGAGCCCATATTGTGTCAGATGGATCTGCAGACCAAAGAGGAATTGATGAATTTGAATTGTGGTGCTGGTGAATTATATTGAAAGTACCATGAA
>NW_022103920.1:27094715-27149641 GCF_000313985.2 Echinops telfairi
ATTTGATCTCCCTTTTGAACCATTTAAAAATTTTTTCAGCTTTTAATATTTTCTGCTTTCTTTTAAATTGCTTATTCTCTGTTGTGTTTGGTTATTGCTATTGGCTGTCCTTGTTTGTTTTCTGTTGGTGTTTTGTATGATTTTTTTATATATAAAATCCAAGATAGGTAAATCTATAGAGACAGTAACTGCATAATGGTTACTTGGGCTGCAATTCACGAAGTTAGCAGTTCAAAACCACTCCAAGAGAAAGATGGGGCTTTCTACTTCCATGAAGGGCCATGGTCTCAGAAATCCAAAGGACAGTTCTATCCGGTACTATAGGGTCACTATTACCATATATACTCAAGTATAAACTGACCCGAATATCAGCCAAGGCACCTAATTTGACCACAAAAACTGCATTAAAAATGTGCTGAAAAGCTCGGTTATACACGAGTATATATGGTAGCATGGACTCTGACAGCTTTTGAGGGGCTTAGCAGGGGTGGTTGGGGGAAACAGGGAGCTAACAACAATGAGTATAAGAAGAAAGTGTTCTGAAATTGACTGTGGTGATTGTACAACTCTTAATATGATGGAACAATCAAATTGTATGATATGTGAATTACATGCCAATGAAATTCATCAAAAGGGCAAATGGATACAAAGAATTGGAAGTGGTCCAGTCAAAGAAAAAGTGAATATCATGAATATTCAAGAATCGGTCTCATGGAACATTTTCTGAGATGTTCAGTGTGTTTTGTTTGTTGATTTTCTGGAGGGCCAAAGAACAATAACATCTACTTCTTGTGAGAAGAATGTTTTGTGAGTTAGTAAAAACTTCAGGGGGAAAACTCTCAGATAAACTTCCCCAGAGGATCTTTCCCCACCACCACAATGCCCCTGCTTGTTCTTTTCATTGAACGAGGGAACTTTTATTAGAATCTCTGTGGGAAATCCTCCGTTGACATACTGCCTTCTTTTTGTTTCCCATCCCTATAACATCTTTAAAGGGCTTCTTCTATTTCAGTACCCATTGATGTGGTTAAATAGAGTCCCAAGGTCTTTAATTCCTTAATGGTTAGTATGACCACTTTAAAATGTGTGTTGGCCTTCGTGGATCTTATGTTGAGAAATAAAGTTTATAGTTT
Organism: Echinops telfairi; assembly: GCF_000313985.2. Taxonomy (NCBI): domain Eukaryota; kingdom Metazoa; phylum Chordata; class Mammalia; order Afrosoricida; family Tenrecidae; genus Echinops; species Echinops telfairi. The sequence continues at coordinate 27,095,849 of NW_022103920.1, forward strand.
TAATGTTTACCTTTTCATTCCACTCTTCCTTGAACCTTTTGAAGCCCTCTTGTACCACAAATAATCAAAAGCAGCTATCAAGTCTCTAATTCTTTCGTTCTCCAAGCATAAACTCCAGTTCATGCATGCTTGGTCTTAGAGGATGAACCAAAACCATGCCTGTTGTACAGCTTTGACCCTTCCTCCGTGCGACTGCATGATCACTTGTTATCAAATTGATTCTTACTCATGGCAAGCCCATGCGTTACACAGTAGAACAGTACTCCATAAGGTTTTCAATGCTATTGCCTTTTGGGAGCAGATTACCAGGCCTTTCTTCCAAGTGCCTTTGAGTGAGTTTGAATCACCAAATTTCTGGCTAGTCGTTAAGCTCTTACCTGCTTGTGCCAACCAGGACCACCATTCATTCGATTGATGCCTCTAAAGTCAACCTTTCACAACAAAACACAGGACCCTAAGTGATATTCGTCCAGCATAAAGTTAAAAGTTCTGTCCCAACCCCATCATGGATATTCAATTCCCGTTTATGCAAGATCACGGACAACTGTTGACTTTATTAAGCTGATTTTCACATAAAATTAAAATACCTCTATTTGATATGTCACTACTTGTGCTGGCAATGGTATTGATCAATAGAAGGAGCTATACAAGCAGTGTCATGAGGTCCCATATATTCATTTTGAAAAAAGTACAGTGTAATTAAATCAGTCGGTAATGCTGGAGAGGCAAATATTACTCTCCTCATTTATGGACAAAAAAAACATGAGATACAAAGGTTAAATGACTCATACAGGATTACATAGCCAAGAAACAGAATGAGACTAGAATTATATAAATTATATATAAAACCACATTACTGTGGAGTGTGTGTTTTCCAGAGTCTTTATTTATAACACAGTGCATAACAGAATATTCACATATGAAAGTAGAATTTGAGTGAAAATATGTTTAGGCAGATAATTCTATTGTTTTTTGTAATTCTCCTGTGAACATGTTTACCACATCTGTACAAACCTTCTGGGGTTTGTTTGCCACTTCAATAAAGAAGTTTTTTTTTTATATATATATAACATTTAAAAAAGGAAACTCCTTTAATTCAACCTGGCAGGTAATTTTTCTTCAGGGTTTAGAGTGATGAAAGTAGCATTTTATGCTAAGACTCTAGAGACTATAAACAAAATGAGAAGAATTATGTGCTTGAACCAAAAAATATGAACTACGGATTCAGAATTTATTAACATAAACCTAAAAGCCATTTAAAAGATTGAAAATGATGCTGTTTTCACCAGCTTCTCGGCAGAGTTGTGAAGTCCATTATAGCTGTAAACAATGTCTGCATAAGAGGGGTCAGTGGAGTCCTCTCTAAAAGACTGTGGCAGATGCTGGGGATGCAAAAGGAAGAACCCCAAGAACTCAATATGTGTAATCTGTACAAAAGTCAGGAACCCCAGAAAATTCTATTTTCTCAAAAATTTAGGAACATGTAGCTACCTCAGAAATTGTTACTTTTTTTAAGTGGTGGGGTAAGTTGCAAAATGATGTAACAAGGGTCATTGGATAGAGAATCCTGATGTCTCTGGGTCTCTGCCCTCAGTTCTAGTGCCCTTGGGGGGAAACAATTCTTTCCCGAGACCTGAGGAGTCCTATCAGATACATCAGAATGGTCATCTTATCTTTAGCAGAGATGGTCATTTTATAATGTAATCTGTTAAAACGACTCAGCCTGTTGTAAGGTCATTTGACGGTCTTGTTATGTTTTAGTCCCGTCTCCAAAGCCTCACTTGGTTCTGCTTGACTTTGATTCACATTCACTAAAATATGAAATGTTTTATCCATAATATATTCATCAGGTTATGGGAGAAAATGTCTCTGTATGGTTTAAGTCTTTTGAAGAACCAAGAGAAAAAGAAGATTCAATCACCTTCCCTCTAAAGAAGTAAAGCCTGCAGTAACTACCATAATGTATTTCCCCACATTCACTATGTGATGTTATGAAATCATAGAAAGCGCATTGGAGTTAAAGTCAGAATATTTGAACTTTAATCCTGTTTCTGAAAGTGTGTGATAGGATCACTTCACCTCTCTAAGTCTGGGTTTTATTCACTGTAAGTAGGAAAAATTACCTACTTCAGAGCTACTATAATGATAAAATTAGATGAATCCTCCACACACAAGTGGGCCTCCAAATGTTTGAATTTTCTAGCTAAATCCATAATTTTCCTGACTAGGGCTATTAACTTTTCAGTCTTTAGCCCACAATCATACTGTTGGTGTTCATCAAACAAAAATTATTATTCAAAAAAGCAATAGTCCATATAGTAACAGAAGGTAGTAAGCTCTCCACTGAGTAAATGAAATGTGTTAGTAACTGAATTTTCAATATTGAAAAATCCCTTTAAAAATCACAGTAGATTGTTCCTTCCCAGACTATCTTCAGAAAAGTTAGGAAGATTTCTTTTCAAAGTCCTGTTTTATAGTCCCTTCATCAGAAGTAAAGACACAAAATCCTTAACAACCTAAAATTTAAGAGCAGACTTACACTTATAGATAACAGGGAATTGAATTTTTTTTAATTTTAGCTCTTTTTGCTCCTTCTCTCGCCACCACCCCATAGCTTCCTTATTAATATCCTTATCATAGTTCGATTTGAATAAGTATATAACAGCATTTATCAAATCTAATTTTGGTGATGAATTGGCAGCATATTTTAAATATAGAAATAGAATGTTGATGTCAAGAAATATCTGCTTTATTTTTTTTTTTTATCAGGGGAGAGCGCGCTCGCAGTCCCCCACTTCCACAAATCATGCAGTGGAGTTTCCCACGTTTGGGGAAATCGCAGGGGTCAGCACATCCGAAGTTCAATGGAAAAGCCTCACCCTGGGAAAACCACCTTCATGATCATGGGATTGTAAGTATGTTTTATTATTTTTTTTTAAGAGAGAAAACTTCCTGCAATTATACCACCCCCAACTGCACCTTCCAGGAGTCCTGTGATGCATTGGCTAAGTAGTTGGCCGCTAACCGGTTGGCTGCTCCAACCTACAATACCGCTGCCATAAAGAATGCAGACTTGGAAACCATATATGAAATTGCTTCTTTGTGCTACAGAGTAACTGTGAGTCAAGACCAGTTCCCCGTGGGTGGGATGGCCATGCATTTTGATCTTAGTTCTTAGGTGCCATAAAACTGGTTCAAACTCATAGCAGCCCTATGGACAATAGAACCAAATATTGCCCGCTCCACTGCTGTACTAACAAGTCCTCCGTTTGAACACATTCTCATGGCTGCTGTGTCATACCATCTGGCGGAGGGCCTTCCTATCATTTACCAAGAATAATGTTCTTCTCAGGGGCTAGTCCCTCCTGATAACATGCCCAAAGTATTTGAAACAGTCTCATGAGCCTCACTTCTAAGGATCATGCTGGCTCTTCTTCCCACACAGATTTGGTTTTGCTTAATTTTAGGCTATCCATAGCATTGTGAAAGAGGAAAGTGTATGTTGCAGGGAAAAAACTAGATTGGGCAATTCCCAAGTTCATCCAGGTCTAACAATCTTTGGAGGAATCATGGCTCTGGGGCAGGTTCTCAACCTGTGAGTCACGACCCCATTGAGGATAGAACGACCCTCTCACAGGGGTCGTCTGATTCCTAACAGTAGCAAAATGACAGTTATGAAATAGCAATAAAAATAATGTTATGGCTGGGGGTCACCGCATGAGGAACTGTATTCAAGGGTCCGCCATGAGGAAGGTTGAGAATCACTGCTCTAGGGATTGGCCTGTTTAATAGAGTTAAAAATAACACTAAAGTCCTTTGTGTGTAAAATTTAAACAATAGAAAATGAACTCAGGAATCTTTTAGGGCACTTATGTGTTTATAAAAGGAATATATTGGCAGTAGAAGGAGCATTTCTCTCATTATTAATGCAAGCTGTTTTTCTCCAGAGGAATGAATAGTACAGCTATTGAAGATTTACATGGGTCCAAATCAAAAGTGTTCAGCTGAAGTTCCACATGTTCACACTTTTTGATGCTGACCAGAAATATCAAAAGAAGGAAAACCATAGGTGGTGTAGACTAAAGATTCTTCTAAGACACATGTCCAATACAGACTTTGTTCTGTATCATCATCGTCCTAGTCTTTCCAACTACCAGGCTATCCCTGGCACATTAACTACTCAGAATAAAGCAAAATTACTACCAATCCACCTAAATTTAAATTTAAGTGTTCCTTCAGATATGTTTGTTTTCCTCCCTAACGAAGTTTCATATACTATTTTTATCTCATGCTGTTTAAGTTAAGTTACATCAATAAACCTTTCAAATATGACAGAGGGGGCTCTACAGGTTGTTGACAGTTGGCCTTTCCTATTACTCTCCACCTCTGTTCCCTTTATTCTCCCACCTCTGCTCCCTCTACTCTGGAAGTCTTGTTGTGAGGCACCATCAAGTTGGTTTCAACGCATAGTGACTCTGTGGACGCCGCAACAAAACACTTATTTGCCAGAGACTGGTGTCTCCCAATAACATGCCCAAAGTTCATGAGACATAGTCTCACCATCGTGACCTCTGAGGACAATTCTGGCTATAACTTATCTAAGACAGATCTGTTTGTTCTTGTAGCTGTCTATAGTACTTTTAGTACTCTTCACCAGCTCCAAAATTCAAATGCATTGTCCAACTTTCACATGATTATGAAGTTATCAAAAATACCATGGTTTGAGTAAGGCTCACCTTACATCCGCACGTGCATTCTTGGTCGTCAACACTTTAAAATGTCTGGTGCCACAGATTTGGCCAACAGCCTTTGATTTCTTGATGACTACTTCGGTGAAAATTGATTATGGAGCCAAGCAAGTCTGGCAGGTATTCACCATGAATAATGATTTTCTTTCTTTCTATTCTTTTTTCCCACTTTTATTGGGAGCTCTTACAGATATTATCACAATCCATAGTTCAATTAAGTCAAGCATGATTTTACATTTGCTGCCATCATCATTTTCAAAGCATTTCTTTCTTCTTGCACTCTTTAATATCCCCATTCTCCCCGCCCTCCCCCACCATACCCCCCAAGAACCCTTGGTATTAAATATTATTTTTATTACTGTTATTCCTTTTGTTCCCCCATGCATTACACCATGCAATGCATCAGTTCACCTGCCATTGTGTTATTCGTTCCCCTTGATTGGGGTTATACCGTGATCAGTGCTATCAGTTCCCCACCCCTCTCTTTCTGTACCCTCAGGGATTCCATTTTGTTTTGTTTGTTTGTTTTCTTTCTCTTTGGGTGTCTCTCTATATAAGATAGGCAGGATAAACAATCCCAAGGAGATGGCAACAGGACCAAAGGTTCTGGGGGGTGGCGTGGAGATAGGGGAGGACAGGGCAGAGGAGAAAGTGGGGGGAAGAGGAGCATGAGCCAATAACGACCAGGACAGGAGAATGGCAAGGTATCTAAAAGTGATGGTGAGGAGGATGTAGCGTTCCAGGTCATCTTTGATCAATAGAAATGTATCAGAGAGGAATTATTGAGAGGTGAATGATGGGTAAACATGATAGTGGGGCAGGAAGAAAGAAAAAAAGAAAGAGTTAAGAACAAGAAAGTAAAAATTATATATAGGTAGAACTATATATGCAAATATAAAAATATATAAAGATAGGTGTATTTGTGTGTGTATATATATAAAATCTATTATTATTAGCATATGAACTTCAAAAAGTTCATGGAAAAAATGAAACTGAGAGCTAATGGAAAATTTCCATGAACTTTTGGAGATCCCTGTCTGTTATTTTATTTTGTCGTCAATGTCTGTATAGCCTTATTTCTTCTTCTCTGATCGGTTTTAAATGGTATCCTATTATTAATTGTACTTACACCTCTGCTTTTTCTTCTTTTTAAGCTTGCATACATATTTCTCAATCACAATCTGGCAAAATGACCACAAGGAAGCATGTGAACTCAGGTCTCTTGCCTTCAAGGAAGCTATGCTACTTGGTCTGGGTCACTTTAAGTGAAACTTGCTTTGGGTTGAAGTGCTCATTTTATTATTTCTATTTCACATTATATGTTCTCCCTATTAAATTCCACTGTCTATCACCTACCATTACTTTTGTTGTTACTACATGTTGTTTTCATGTCAAAGGTTTTGACCACTAATTATGACATGGATCCTTTAGGGAAAATGGTGTCCTCCTTAGAATTCTTTACATTGTGGTTTCCAGAAGAACTCCAGAGAAAGGAATCACATTATGAGCCTAGTGTACTTTTAGAAAACATCTCAAAAAGGAAGGTGATCGCCAGGGTTAGATTTCCAGGAGACAGTTCCTTCTGAGGGAAAAGCAAGCTCTCTATTTCTCTATATGGACTCCTCCCTCCCCCCCCTCCCCTCCTCCAGCAACCAGCCCTGAAGTGTCTCTATCTTTGTCCTGAGCCGCAGCCTCAGAAATGGGGCTGCTGCCTCCAGGCACACCCACAGCCACAATCTCACTTGTGCATTTTTCTTCTTTATCCTCTTCCTTCCCCGCCGCCTTCATCAAAGCCTTCTCGCTCTGCGTCCTCTCACGGATCTTTCTGTGCGAGTTCCCGGAGCCTTTAACATCGCCTGATCATAGGAGCATCCAATGATGGATGACTTCATTCTGTTCAAGTTTCCATTCCTTTCTCTGGTTCCCATTAATATGTTTGGCCTTAAGACAACCAGGAAATCACATGTCCTTCCTTCCCACATATTTTGTGAGTAATGGCATTTTGGTTGATCACTTCTGTGACCTGCCTTCCCACATCTAAAGTTCTCCAAATGCCAGGGCTCAGGCTCAGACTTTCTCCTTGTCTTAAATGTGTTCGGTGGCCCTATAAATGCAATGACCTCTTTCTCCCCTCTGCTAAAATTTTGCATTAAATATCTGGCTTTTTTTTTTCATACATATAGATCTACCATAATCTAGCCTGCCCACATTTAGGCATCTTTCCAATTTCTATATTATTATACATTGCTATTCTGTCCATGGTATAACCTTCCTCTTATTTCATTTCAGAACAAAATATAATCCCGGCTGGCTTACATCACTATTAAATTTCCCTAATATGCCCCTCATTGTTTGAAGGCAAGCAATTTCTTATATAATTCGAGAATCACCTTTATACATTCTGGATATAAATCCTCTCTCAGATATATGATTTGCAAATATTTTCTCCCAGGCTGTTGTTATATTTTCATTCTTGTAGCTGTCCTTAAAACCAACATTTTTTATTTCAAGCTGCAGATGAATGCTTATATTCACACACTTTATAGTTGCCGCAAGTTGGAAATAACTCAAATACATTTTAATGGGTAAATAGATAAGCTAATTGTGGTGCATCCATATAAAAGAACCCTACTTATCAACAAAAGGAATTAACTATTGCTATAAATAACAGCTTAAACTTCAAAGGCATTGGACTAAGTGAAAGAAGCCAATCTCAAAAAGCCAGGTGCCATCAATTTGGCCCAAACTCATGAAAACTTGATGCACAAGGAAATGAAATGCTGTCTAGTCCCATATGATCCCATTAAGATGACATTCTATTGTAGTGGAGGGAATAAAACAAGAAGATTGAAGCAAAGGACAAAGTAATGGATGCTAGAATTCAAAGGTAAGGGATGGTCTGATTAAAAACCAATTCCCTGCCATATTCTTATTTTTCTGTATCAAGGTATGGTGGTGCTAGAAAAAATATATATGTATGTATTAAAATCCATAAAACTGTACATCAAAAACAGTGAATACTATCAAACAGGTGTGTTTAAAGAGTAAGACACTGACAACTGAAAAGGAATCAGCTCAGAGTCTACTTACAGTCAATAGCCATCTCCCATTTCCTCTTCCATATGGCAGCAAATCCCACTGTAAAGGTTTGCTGTAATACAGGGGTACACTGCTCTCTGTACAACTCAACAATTGATGCATTTTCTGATAAATAAAATGCCCCAACAATTGCAACTGAGCTTAAGTTAATGACCAAAAATCAGTCCAATTGAAAAAATAATATTCATAATAACCATCAAAGGCATCATCACATCATATTCATATTAGATGCAATAAAAGCATCTCAAAAATATTTTGGGATAATAAAATTAAAAGATTATTTAATTTTTTCCACAAACTTTTTGAAGCTCTCTCATAAGCCTATTTGACCAATTTAATAATATCGACGCAAATCATCTACTTTTCTATGACCTTTGATTATAACAAGAGATTTTTAGCAGCAAGAGATTTACTTTTCTAAACATCAACCAACAAACTGGCCAGTGCCTGTTGTTGAGTAGCTTCCAGCTCATGCTTCAGGGTAGAACTGTGTTCCATGTGGTTTTCAATGGTTGAGTTTTCTGACGGAGATTGCCGGGCCTTTCTTCCAGTGTGCTTTTGGAGAGACACTTATTGGATCAGTTTCTGTAGAGAACCCTGACAAAGATCAAGACATCCCTTTACCTTAAAGAAAAATACTGTTCAGAGAAGCTCAGAAAGTCTCATTCAGTGAGAAAATCACAGTGTCAGGATGAGACCACAACTCCTTGATGCCCGTATTAACTACTTCTTTCCACTGTCTCCCTAGAGCAAAACGATAAATATAACCCATGAAAATAAATCCAAAGAAAGATCAAAGGGTCTGTGTCTAACCTTGTAATTCTTGATTTGATAATTGGGTACATACTTGCTCAAATTCAGTTTCAATTATTAAGGTTAAACACAATTCAAAAATGTGATTCCTCCTTCCCATGAGCCACATTCTAAGTGAATGGTCACCACATGTGTCTAGTGGCTACCATATTCAACACCAAAGATATGGAAGGTTTCCATCATTGCAGAAAATTCTCTTGGGCAGCATTGGTAGATGGTGGCATGACAATGTATAAGTGAAGATATACTATTCTTTGAATTAAATCTATAACAGTGTGTTTGCTGTTATTAGCTCTCAAGAAGTTGGTTCAAATTCATGACAACCCCTTACACAATAAAATGAATTTCTACCTGATCCTATGCCACCTTCATGACTGATGGCAGACTAAACAATTTTTATCTATAAGGATTTTATTGCCTGAGTTTTCAAAATTGATCACCAGACTTTTGTTCCTCATCTGGGTTAGTATATAAACTCCACTTAAACTTATTCAGTCTCCTAGTATGTTGCTGTTGGGTGCTGTCCAGTCCATTCTGACTCACACAGTCCCTGTGCACAACAGAAGGAAACACTGTCTGGTCCAGCACCATCCTCACAATAGTTGTTATGTTTGAGGCCATCAAGGAAGCCATTGTGTCTGTCGGTCTTGATGAAGGTCTTCCTCTTTTTGCTGCCCTTCTACATCATGCAAGCATGAGGTCCTTCTCCAGTGACTGGTCACTCTCTCCTGACAACATTCCAAAGTATGGGACAAAAGGTTGCCATCTTTGCCTCTAAGGAGCATCCTAGCTATACATCCTCCAAGATAGGCTCATTTGTTCTTTTGGCAGTCCGGGCCAAAATTCTTCACCAGCACCACAATTCAAATGCATCGATTCTTCATCAGTCTCCCTTACCCAATATCCAACATTCACATGAACAGGAGGAGATTGAAAAGGTTTGGGTCAGGCACATCTTACACCTCAAAGTAATATCCTTGCTTTTAACACTTTAAATAGGTCTTATGCAATAGATTTACCCAATAAAATCCACCATTTGATCTCTTGACTGCTGCTTCCATGAGCATTGATTGTGGATCTAAGCAGACAGCAATCCTTGACAATTTCAACCTTTTCTCCATTTATCATGATATGACCTATTGGTCCAGTTGTGAGGATTTGGGTTCTCTTTACATTGAGTTGTAATCCACACTGGAGGCTGCAGTCTTTGATCTTCATCCACAAGCGCTTCCCGTCCCCCTCACTTTCAGCACATGAGATGCGTCATTTGCATATCATAGGTTGTTGATAAGTTTGTTCCTCCAATCCTGATGCCACATTCTTCATCACCCAACTCCTCTTACTATTTTCTCAGCATACAAATTGAATAAAGATGGTGAGAGGATACAACCTTGATGCACACTTTCCTTGATTTTAAACCATGCAGTACACTCTTGTTCTGTCCACACACTGCTTCTTGATCCATATACACCTTCTTTTCTTCCCAAGGCTACTATCAGTTTGTTGTGGGCCACACAGTCAAATACTTTAGCATAGTCCATAAAATACAAGTAAATAGCTTTCTAATAGTTGCTGCTTTCAAACAAGATCCCTCTGACATCAGCAATGTTATCCCTTGATCCATGTCCTCATCTAAATCTGGTCTGAACCTTGGGAAGTTCTCGGTCATTGTATTATTGGAACTGATGTTGGGTGATTTTCAGCAAAATTTTACTTGCATATGATATCAATGATATTGTTCTATTATTTAAGCATTCTGTTTGATCATCTTTCTTTGGAATGGGTCTAAATATGAATCTCTCCCAAGAGAATGTCTTCCAAATTTCCTGGCATAGATGAGTGACTGTTTCCAGTGTCTAGTCAGCTTATTGAAACATTTCATTTGGCGTTTCATCCATTTCTGGAGCTTTGTTTTGGGCTAATGTTTTCAGTGCAGTTGAATGTCTTTCTTAATACCATTGGTTCTTGCTCATGTGCTTTTTCTTGAAATGGTGGAATGTTGACTAGTCCTTTTTGATCCAGTGACTCTGTGTGGGTTTTTTTCCCATTTTCTTTTGATGTTTCCTGTAGAATTCAATATTTTGCCTATAGAATCTTTCAATATTACAACTCAAAGATTGAATTTTTTTCTTGAGTTAAGATATGCTGAGCATGTGCTTCCTTTTTGGTTTTCTAACTCTAGGGTTGTGCACATTTCATTATAGTATTTTCCTTTGTCTTCCCAAGGTGCCCTTTGAAAGTTTCTGTTCAGCTCCTTGACTTACATCATTTATTTTATGTGTCTTAACTACTCTAGGATTAAGAGCAAGTTGCATAGCCTCTTCTGACATCCACTTTCATCATATTTTGGCTCTTGTGGACTTAATTAAATTTTCTTAAGCTTCAACCTCGACTTATATATAGTCAATTGAGGGTCTGATCCTTAAGGCCCTTGGCCTCTTTTTCACTATTGATATTGAGCTTGTCCATTGTCTCATCCCACAGAGGTACTCAATTTGAATTATGTGCATTCCATATGTGTCTGTGTATTCCAATCAACATCAAAGGGACACACAAACCTCCACTGACAGATGGACGGTGACTGTGGTGTGAGGTTCATTGGCTGGGGATTGAACATTGACTTCCCACAAGAAGGCAAGAATTCCACCAATGAATCCATGTAATGATAAATGCTATGTGTCAATTTGGCTAGATTATGATATTCAGTGATTTGGTAGGATGAGAGCAGCCAATCATTTGAAAGGATAGTTTCCTTTAGAGTGCAGCTGTCTTCCAATATATAAGATCTTCTAACAAATCTTACTCTCCTTTCTCAACCCTGAAGTTTTCAAATTGCTTATCTCTTATTCTTGGAACATAGCTTTCCAGTCTACCACCTCACCCGCCAATTTGTGGTTCATCAGCCTCTAGAGGCACATAAGCCAACAGAGGTCTTTAATCTGTTGCCTGAGCCTTGAATTTGGGACTTCCCAGCCCCCATAATTGCCTATTCCATTTCCTAACACATGCATAAGCTATTTTCTTGAAGTAAATTTCTCTTGAGGGGACTTCAAAAGTAAAAAAGATAATATTATCTAGAGAAACTCTAGATTTTGCTTTTCTAGAGAACCCAGATTAAGACAGCCACCAAAACAGTAGTGAAATCAAAATTAACTTTTATACTCCCTAATCATGCACTGAACCTATCATTACTAAAATATTTTCAAGGAATACTATTAAAACTTTAAGTCAGAAAACTTTCAAGATTTTCAAGATTTTTTTTTGAAATTTTTGTTTTATTAAAAAAGGTTTCTTCACTTAAAATAAAAATACATTAAAACTACAGTATTTAAAGTAAAAAATACATTAAAACTACTTTTATTTTGATTAAAAATATTTTGCTACTCTGAAAATGCTTTTTGTTTATTTTTATTTTTTTAAATCTTTTTATTGAGGGCTCATACAACTCTTATCACAATCCATACATCAGCTGAGTCAGGCATGTTTATACATATGTTACCCTCATTCTTTTCTAAACATTTATTTCTATGGAGCCCTTGGTATCAGCTCTTTTTTTATCCCCCCCTTCTTCATCCTCCCCTCACCCTCATAACCCCCTGATAGATCATACATTGTTATTATTTTCAACTCACGCCAACCGCTGTCCCCCATCCCCCATGTTTCCTGTTGTTCTTCCCCCAGTAGAGGGGTGTATGGTCATGCATCCATCATTGTGGATTGGCTCACCCTTTCTCCCTTCCTCTCCCTCTCTTCCCCCTCCCCTCTGGTATCACTGTTCTCACTCCTGTTCCTGGATTCTGTGACCCCAGTGCTGCTTCTCAATTCAGACTACACCGGAACATGTACACAGGTATAGAAACGGATGGGAGCTCATGAAAATGCCTTTTAATGTTAACTTATCTTTTTATTAGGTTGTGACTTTTATATGTCAGCAATTAAAATATCAGCATATGTACATGGATATTTCTGGTAAAATTAAACTTTTGCTATATAAACTTGAGTCTTAAGTAGCACAACACAATGTCTAATGAGTGATCATTCAGATCAAGCAGGAATTAAATGCACATTGGCGTTTTATAAGAAATGGGTTTGCTAAACAAAATGATAGGTTCTTTCTTCACCTGACAAATTATCTCTCATCTTTGGTATAATTCTAAATCTCACTCAGTCTCTTTAATAAAACTAAATTTTATAGACCTTTAGGGGTCAATATTTAAAGCAAGAGATACAACTCTTTACAAACATAGTTTTATGGTCATCAAATAAAACTCACTGAGTATTCTACCTAAAATCTTGTTAATTATTAAAATTGCTGCAGTGCTTCAAGCAGAAAACATGTCTTTTTGTATAAGATCCCCATACATTTAATCTCATTCTACAAAAAAAATGTACCTGTCTACACTCAAAATAATAAGGCTTCACTGCAGTCATATACAAGAACAAGGTAAATATTAAAGCAGATGGCTATAATTAGGAATATTGAGTATGTCATCTTCATGAAAAAAAAACAACAACTGAAAAGCAATTTTTTCCAGCTATGACAAGCTACAGAGTTTCAAAAAACCTGATAGCTTCTTTTAAAATGATTTTTTTTCTTCCAAATTTGGGTCTTGACATGACTATATTTTTCTTGTCAAGAATGATGATTATAGCCACAAGGAATCAAGTTTTAGGTTATGGTTTTGAAAATGAGTCCTGGAACTTGGCAGCACAAACTGGAGAAGAAAGAATGAGTGTGATTTCCGCGTCAGAGACACGAATGCCGATAATGGCTTCTATAACTCTATTCGTCTTCTCTACGTGAAATTATTTCTCAAATAGCAAAATTTCACAAAGGTTTCCTAATTATGTTATTTATTTGATATCCATCACTTCTGTCAACTATGAACAATTAGTGTCACAATGTTTGATGGATACTACATGGAATTTTCCATGAAAATAGTTCAATTATTCACGATTCACAGTTATGGTGAGATATTTAGATTGTTTTACTCATTTTGGACTATTTCTTAGTCATCATTCTATTGACCCTGAGAAGTTTGTTTTATATGTCCTTTGTACTTACTATTTTCTAGTTTTATTTGTAATTAATTTAGGTCAGGTGAGAATATTCAAATCCTACATAATCCTGATCATCATACATCCCCAATGCTGTACTTTTTCTTCCAAAGATTTAGTGTTTCTCTCCATTGTTACCTTGTTGGAGTCAGAGTCTTTATAAACTTACAGTTATATGGTAAATATGTTGTCTTTTCAACATTCCTAAGGTACATTTACTACTTGTGGTCATTTGTTTCTCACTCACTAAAAAAGTCATATACCCCATCAAGAATTAGCACACGTAGCATCTCTCTGCGAGATGCCCAAGATTGGGCTCCCTTATATATTCACAAAGAGACTTAGATATTATAAGTGCTAGATAAATGAATGAATATTAACCTTACTGAGAGTTCAATGATAAGACAGACATAATTCAAAATGCTGGATAGTCGTGGATGCAAGGAAGTATATCTGTTGTTATTCAATCATGAAGATGTGCCCTCAAGTAGGGATACAATTTTTTCTAATCTGATTTCAAGTTTACTCATGGGATCCATCTAAATCATAGTCTTCATGTTGACAATGCTCTGCTCCCAAGCCCTGAATTCTATTTCATGTCAAATGAAGCCAAACTCTCTTAGTATGTAGGGATGGGAGAATACTGGAAGTTATAGATGAAGAGAGGAAAAAAAAAAAAAAACCTGGAAATATAAGACATTCAAGGATCTTGACCACCTGCCTTCAATATACCATCTCAATTATGTTTCATTACTTCGCACCATATGCTCCCATTGCACTCTCTCTCTCTAAAATGTTCTGCGTATGCTTTAAGCGTCCCCTTTCTAACATTACTTCTGTCAGCCTCTGTTTCCTCATCTGTAAATCAAAGGTAATCATATCTACCTGAAGGAACTATTGTGAAGATCAGTGAGATAATATACAGAACATTGAGTCAGGAATTTGGAAGCTACTCAATGATGGTGGAATGATAGCTACCAATTTGTTATCATCCATACAGTTTTTATTTCCACTACCAAGATTCAAGGCGTAACCACAATACCATAGGAGTCCTGGTGGTGTAGTGGCTATGCCTTGGGCGCTTCCGAAGTTCCCAGGTCCAAACCACCGGCCACTTCACAGAGAAAGATGGTTTTCTGCTCCCAAAAGAGTTAAAGTCTCAAAAAACCCACAGGTGCAGTTCTGTCCTGTTCTCTAGAATTGACTCAGTGGCAGTGGGTTTGGTTTGGTTTATCAGGACACGTAGAGCTTCCTTCCTCCCCAGGAGACCTGCTTCTTCCACCGCAAAGTCTTTCCTCCTATGGCTGTATGTATATATGTCCTTGTCTGGTCCATACATTTCTTGAGGACAGGAGTTGTATTTTTTAATATTTATTTATTTATTTATTATTTTTTTTAATCATTTTATTAGGGGCTCATACAGCTCTTATCACACAATCCATACATACATCAATTGTGTAAAGCGCATTTGTACATTCATTGCCCTCATCATTCTCAAAACATTTCCTCTCCACTTAAGCCCCCGGTATTAGGTCCTCATTTTTCCCCTCCCTCCCCACTCCCCCCTCCCTCGTGAGCCCTTGATAATTTATAAATTGTTATTTTGTCATATCTTGCCCTGTCCAACATTTTCATATGCTATTTTAATGCCCTGCAATTTCTAACATAGACATAGGCAACCTACAGTTTCTCAAATGGTTTTTGAAATACTTCATTCATACTCAATAATGATTTGCTATGCGTTTTCCTGAGAGATGTAAAAACTTCTTTATTCCAACTGTAAAATTGATCCATGTTCAGAAAACATCCAGGAGGACTGTGTGGAAACAAGAGCACCAAGTCGAAGCAGAAGGTGGACATTTTTGCTTCCCAAACACAGTCATGATGTCGCTGTTTTGAATCAAGAGAAGAAGAAATGGCTCAAAGGAAAAACAGTGAGTAAACATTATAGACATTCAAATTCTTGGGATTTTTTTTCATTTAAAACAAACTTTTTTGTTGTTCAAAATTTTTACCATGAATTAGGTGACGATTACCCACTAGATCATGATTTTTGCATTCAATAGCTCAAACACGTATCAAACCTTCCAATGGCTTGCCCTACTTCTTCCAGACACGCCCCCATCATTCTCTGTAGTTTATCATTTCCCCTTCATCCAAGTGAACATCTATCAATCCTTTAACTTATTGTTACCTTTCTTCCTACACCCCAGCCCCGACTACTCTTAGTTACCATCAACATCTGTTTCTTGTGGTATGAGAAACTTTTCTAAAAATGTAACAATGGTCTTATACGCTATCCTTTTGTACTCGACTAACCTCACTCAGTCTAATGCCCTTCAAAACCACCCATGTCCTGAGATGTTCCACAGTTTCACCATTAATTGTTCATGATTTGTGGTATCCCATGGTGTATATGTACAAAAGTTTCTTCATCCATTCCTCTGCTTATAGATGCTTCCGATGTTAAACCTCATTATTATTAAAGCAAATTTCATTCAACTAGGAACTCCAATGTTGTTGTTGTGTTCCTATGTCACATGCTTTTTAATTGCAAAGAAGTTGTAACATCACTTCAACAATTCCATTCACTGCTATCAAGTCAATTCCAACTCATAACGACTCTATAGAAGAAAGTCAAACTGCCCAGGGAGGTTTGCAAGACTGTAGCTCTTTGCAGGAGTAGAAAGCCTCATCTTTCTCCCAGAGAGTTCCTGGTGGTTTCAAACTGCTGACCTTGCGGTTAGCAGATCCACAGGTAACTGCTATACCACCAGGTCTCCTGAAATAGCACTTAAAGATGTTAAAGGAATATTTTTGTAGAAAATACATTCATTAACCAAGGCATGAGATTCTCTTTCAGAGCTATCTTACATTTTCCCATGTGTCCATTGTTTATCTTTAACATGTTTTGATGAAAAGTCCTACACTCAATAACGATTAGAGTCATAAAACATTACAGAATATTCACTAAATATCAGTTACTACATTGTCACTTAGACGTCATAAAACACCAAGGGAGCTCATGGTCAAATAATTGTGAGTGCTTTATTGTTTTTGCATTTCAAGAAAAAGTATTTCTGTATTGATTTCTAAAGTTAGTGGGAGTACAGTTCATTGTGTTAATTCCTAACTGGAAAGTTACCATAACAAAGATACCAGTTTTGGATGCAAATAGAATGCAAATCATATTCGGTCAGAATCCTCTCTGCCACAAAAGATTGTTTCCTGACTCCATTGTTTCTTTCTTCATTTGTCTGTTTGTTTGTTTGTGTAGAGAGATATTTAGCAATTATTCCAGGGTTCTATTGAGAGCTCAGTCTTCCACACACATTTCCTTTCCATCACATTGTACAGACTTTAGAGATGCTGTGAACGATTTCTTAAAGAGAATTGCGGTAAAAGTTCGTGTTGGAATGGAATGCTAAGTTTTCAGTTTTAGTCTGTTTCATATGGGAGGGACCGTTAGTGTGGCTGGTTTATGAACTTAACAACATATCAACCTACTAAACATCTTCCCCGGGAGACCTAGCGTGCTGATGTTCAGGCGCAGTGTTACATCCGACAAATACTTACCTAACCCGACTCGTTTCCCTTCAGCATCTGTTTGATGAGTCAAAAGTAAAATATCATTCCTCGTACTTGTCCAGGTAAATATCAGAGAACCCTGACAGGCACTAGATTGCTGTTCTGTCACGATAGAAAAATGGCACACCTGAGAGAGAAAGATTAGGAATCCAGTCCTTTTGACATTAGCATTCAGCCATATGTTTACAGCAGCCTTTCCTTGGAGAGTTAACCAACTTGAATGAGAGTGGTGATTGCACTGTGATCTCAAATTATCAGAATGGGTTTCTCGGCTATTAGCCGTGATCCCTCCTAAAGAACCTACATAAAGACGATTTGTTTCAAAGGAAAGATTCTTCCTATTTGTCCTTTAGTGTCAGAAAGTAAAGTTAAAAAGGAGTCATTGGAATGCATGGAAAAAATGATAATCATCTACCCTTAAAATAGTGGCATGAAGGTCAATATTTTGACAATAGGATATTATACATCTTATATGCAACACTGAATTGTGGCAACTTAAGCCATAGAAAATGAAGCCACTTTTAAATATCCCAAAGAAGAAACCAGTGACTGGCCAGCAAAAAGGGATGAGATTCAAAAAGAGAAGCGGGTTTGGTGCTGTTTTAATAAGTTCGCTCAGTGCAGAAACTAAAACTACCCTGGCATGGAAGCGACTGCACAGAACTCCTGGAATGAAGTCGCACGATGCTTCATCGCCAGCATCACCGCCACCCAGGACCGCTCCCTACACCAGCTCCAAAGAGAAGGACTTTGGCTTGACATACCAACACTGCTGGTAAAGATTCGGCATGCAGAGCACAGATTTCGTTTTTTGCTGCTTTCTACCAGAAGTTCTTTCTGTAACATAAAGTAGGGGAATAGATGTACTTAACACAGTCATAAAGAAGGTATAAACTTGAGCCTGCTTGTCTGTTAGAATAAGCTTTTTTATGGGGAGAAACTAAGTGCTTTATTATAAACTGACTTAGGAATTTTTAAAGACTGAATAGTTTTTATAGCAAATTAAATTTGCTAATTAGAATGTTTGATGTCTTACAACACAGAAAAATCTTTTTTTTAATTTTATTTATTTATTTTTTCATAGGTTTATTAGAGGCTCATACTACTCTTATCACAACCCATACATAACATCAATTGTGTAAAGCATATTTGTACATTCATTGCCCTCATCATTCTCAAAACATTTGCTCTCCACTTACGCCCCTGGCATCAGGTTCTCTTTTTTTTCCCTCCCTCCCCATTCCCCACTCCCTCATGAGCCCTT
The DNA here is from genome assembly GCF_000313985.2 of Echinops telfairi. Classification (NCBI taxonomy): domain Eukaryota; kingdom Metazoa; phylum Chordata; class Mammalia; order Afrosoricida; family Tenrecidae; genus Echinops; species Echinops telfairi. Next base: position 27,114,419 of record NW_022103920.1, read on the forward strand.
GATAATTTATAAATTATTATTTTGTCATATCTTGACCTGTCCGACGTCTCCCTTCACCCATTTTTCTGTTGCCCGTCCCCAGGGAAGAGGTCACATGTAGATCCTTGTAATTGGTTCCCCCTTTCCAACCCACTCTCCCTCTACGCTCCCAGTATCACCACTCACACCACTGGTCCTGAAAGGATCATCTGCCCTGGATTTCCTGTGTTCCCAGTTCCTATCTGTACCAGTGTACATCCTCTGGTCTAGCCAGACTTTCAAGACAGAATTGGGATCATGACAGAAAAATCTTGCTTGGACAGATCTTTTCAAAGTTTCCCTTTTGAGGAAGCCTGATTTCCCTCTGTCTTAAACAAACCAATTCAAAATCCTGACATTTAGAATTTTCCTACAATTATGTTTCTTTTCTTTTTTGGCAAGAAAAAACAAAACATAATTTCTTTTAGTCTTCTGTAAAGTAAACTCCACTGATTCATTCAAAGTTCTGTTCTCAGATATAATAGAATAAATTTATATATATAGATAAGTCACACAGAAACAACATGCATTTTTGTTTTATCTAAAGGTTTCCCCCTTAAAAGATCATTCCCCACGGTTTGTAGCTACACAGCTGAGAGAAATTATTGTAATAAGAACATCCCCAAAGCACTTTGTTCCAATGCTAAATGACATTTCGTAAAAAGAAAAGAGGATAATACAGAACTTTCAATACCTGTTGTGCTTATTAACAACATATCCAAAAAAAATTTTCAACTTCTCTTAGCTCAGTAGTTCCCAACAAGAGATGATCCACCCCAAGAGCACACTCGGCAATTACTAGAATCCATTTTGGCTATCGCAGATGTGATTAGGAGCTTCCCCAGTACCCAGGGGATAAAAGCTCAGATACTGTGTAAACATCTTACAATGAAGATGATAGCTTCTCAAAACAAATAGTTATTCATCCCAAAATGTGAACAGTACCACAGCCCTAGAAAGCAAACACAAAGTCTAATCCCAAAGCCTTTGTAGTCCAATAAAACCATTAATGAAGGTGGTACTATGTCATACTAATCTATAGGTTAAAATTGTGGTATCGGAGTCTGCAATAAATCTTCCCAGGCTTCACGTCAGTCTGTGGCTGACCCACAACCTTCCGGGCTGGCAAAACAGGGAGGTGAGTCATGTTTTTAATAGGAAATGCTAGTACATGAAAAAAGGACATCAACTGATGAAGGTGAGCACATTAAGAAAGATAAACAGGGCTAGGTGCCACTACTACTTGAATTCAAATTAGGACTTGACTTTTCTCATCAAGGAATAAAGAAATAGGGCTGCTTCATTGCACGGCCGTCAAGTCAGTGCTGATGCCTGTGGTTTTCAGGTGCTTTGAGTCAGGACTGCCTCGGTAGAGACTCAGCAAAGCAAAATGACACACTGCCTGGTCCGTATGTAGGTTCCACAAGAGCACAATAAAGTGCCTGGAATTCCCATCCTGGTCCAGGCTATCCATAGTATGCAAAGACCCACACAGTACAATGCCTTGCCTTAGCCAATAAAACACATCTCTGCAAAGTAGACACCTTTATGGTATTCTCTGCTTTCAACCAAAGGTCCATCTGACAGCAGCAATGATCTCTTGTTCCACATCCTTCTGAATCCACCCTGGACCTATGACTGAATCTATATATCTGAACCCTGTCCATGAAGTGCTGCAACCATTGTTGGGTGATCTCTTAGCAAGACTGACTCATAGTCACCCTGTAAGATTCCCAAGGCTTGGTAAATATTTACACAACAGACAGCTGTTTACTGGAGCAGAAAGTCCATCTTTCTCCCTGGAAGCAGCTGGTGATTTCAAACTGCAGACCTTGTGGTGAGCAGCCCGATGCACAACCACGACCCCAACAGGGCTCACTTCCATGAAGAAAACAAATGGTAATCAAAAAGACAAGCAAGGAAAGATCAAAGGTGATGCAATCTACTCTTGTAAGGCCTGCAAGGACTCCATTTTCCTCTACACTCTTCAGGCAAGTACATGTTCCAGTTTTCTCCACAAGCATGGCTAGTGCGTTTGAACCACCAACCTTGTGGTTAACACCACCCAGGGTGCTTCATAGGACTTATACATTGTGGGCTACAAAGGCAGCTGGCTCATGGACTAAATGGACTGACACCTATCGCCGGTGTCACTTACAGAGTCATAGCCAGAGAGAGCAAAGGCCACCCTGTGGTGCTGTGTCCCCCCATACAGAAAGCCTTTGCGAATTCATCTTCTTGGAAGTTCCACATGGGTTACTTATCAGTTATCAAGATGGATCAGCCACTCATTGCAGAAAACAGCAAATATTAAATAAGGTAGAGAAGAGAAACATTAAGAAACACCCCAGTTTTTGTTTAAGTACAAAGCACTTAAAGTGATCATAATTCTCTTCTGGATTAAGGTAAGGAGTGAGGTGCTGGAGGAATTGGACAGGTCATGCTGACACACACATATGAGTGTCCCCATGCTTTGTGGCTACAGCTGTAAGGTCTGAAGAAACCAATCTAGAATTGGATTACTACGTGTGTGCAAATGAGTAAAAAAGGAGTAGAGCCAAACAAGGTACAAAGTCATCATCGACAAGAAACCTGGGAAAAGAGGGCAGGAGAAATGCAGAGTGATCGATGGGAAGAGGAATTCCCTTGTGACAATAACATCAAAAGGTGGCAGCTGGTCTGGTAGCCGAAGAAGGAGACATTTCTTAAAGATGTTAGCATATAAACTGGGGCTGGATATCAAGTAAACAATGAGGCAGACACCCACACTTTTCCTGGAACACACTGGGCAAACACAAAAAACAAACTCTACCTTAAACCCACTGCCATCGCATCAATCCAACTTATCACAAACCGCTACAACTAAGTAGAACTGTCCCTGTAGGGTTCTGAGACTCTAATCCTTACTGGAGTAGGTAGACTCATCTTTCATCTTTCCTTTCCTTCCTGTCGATTACATTTTGCTTTCTAGATGATAGTGAGCCCTGGTGGTGTTGTGGTTATGCATTGGGCTGCTAACCGAAAGGTCCACAGTTCAAAATCATCAGTCGCTTGGAGAGAGAAAGACAGGCTTTCTACTCCCCTAAATTGTAAACAGTTTAGGGGCAGCCCTACCTTGCCCAATGGGGTTGCTATGAGTTAGCATAGACTCAATGGCAGTGAATGTGGTTTGAGTTTTTCTTCATGAATGGGTCCTCGATGGCCTCCCACAGCCCATCAGGTCTTCTGTCATTACTGTTCAATACCTCAAATACGTCCTTGAGATGTTTTAAAATACAAAATAAAAGTGGAATAAACTTAAGGCTGTGTTTTGGCTCTTGTGGACTTGTGTGGTAGTTACATAATCTGGTGTCAATTTGAGAGGATTATGAGTGAAGGGGTGGAGTCTGGCCTGTCAATCAAGATATAAACAATGAGGCCTCTGTGTGGGCATGGCCTTCTCCTGAGAAATCCTGCTTTTCCTGCTTAGAGGCAGGAGACACACTCTCTCTCAGCTCTTTCCCTGGGAGACATTTCAGCTCACAAGCCACATGGAACTATGCTAGTGCCCTGAACTGGAAAAGCCACATGGACCTACCCTGATACAACCAGACCTCGGAAGCCGGAGAAGCCACGTCGAGAGCCCTGCCAGCGCTGAGATGCTTACACCACCACTGGATCTGAAGACTTTCTACCTGCTGGCCTGTGATCGTCCTGCATTCAGCATCATTGCATGTGTTTCATGAGTCTGAAGAGGACTTTATAGATGAGTATCAGACACCTGGGCTAATATTGGACTCATGAGCTTGGACCGGACTGGATTGGGATGTTTTCTTAATGTACAATTCCCCTTTATATAAAACTCTCTCTTATACACATGAGTTTGTATGGATTTGTTTCTTTAGTCTACCCAGACTAGCACAACTTGTTTTCAGTTTTCTTCAGCATTAACCTGAACTTATATATGAGCAATTGATTATCTGTTCCATAGTCAGCGCCTGGCTTGATTTTAGCTGAGGATATTGAGCTTCTCCAGCAACTTTTCCACAGATGAGGTTGATTTGATTGCTGTGTATGCCATGTGTATGATCACCTTGGTGTTGTTGAAAACAGGTAGTTTCTATAAACGAGTCATTGGTCTTTCAAAATTCTACCCTGCGATCTCCTGCTTCAATTTATCACCAAGTCCAACTTGTCCAATGACTGTTCTTTCTGCGTTGTATCCAACTTCTGCTTCCAATTGCCAAAGATTATCAGTGAATTTTGATCGCATGTTTGATCAACTCCAGAATGACAACCTTGGTAAGAATTCTTCAATTTCTACATCACTAGCTTTAGTGGTTGGTGCATAAATTTGAATAATAGTTGTATTGACTGGATTTCCTGGTATGCTTATCTAATCCTAACATAGACAGCATTGCACTTCAAGATAGATCTTGGGGTATCCTTTTTGACAATGAATGGAACCCCATCCCTCTTGACTCTGTCATTTCCAGCATGTAAACCATATAATTTTCTAGTTCAAATGGCCATTACCAGTCCATTTCATCTCACGAAGGCTTAGGACAGCAATGTGGTCCATATCATTCTTGATGACTTCCAGTTTTCCTAGAGTCATACTGGGAACATTCCAAGCTCCAATGATTAATGATGGTTCAGCTCTTTCCTCTCATTTTGAGTTGTGTCCTTTCAGCAAACCAAGGTCCTGATGGTTTTACTCTCTGCGTCACGATGGTTGACTCAACTTGGAGAAGGCAGCTCCTTCTCAGCCCTCTTTCATGTGTCTTCCAACCTGAGAGACTCATCTTCTGGCACTGCATCTGAAGATAGTCTACTGCTAATGTTCATGAGGTTTTCAGTAGCTCACAATGTTTCCCTGCTATCTATAGGTTTTCACTGGCTAATTCCTCAGTGGACAGTCAATTCCTTCTTTGTAGTCTGCTCTTAGTCTGGAAGCGCTGTTGAAACCTGTTCACTTGGGGTGACCTGAGAGTATTTGAAATTACCAAGGGCATTGTTACCAGCATCACAAGCAACACACAAGCCACAACAGCACAACAAAGTGACACACAAAAGGTGAATGACCTAATATAGAAAAAGAAAAACTAACCCAACTAGGACAAGCAGACACTCAATTGATGTAAACTTGCCATCCTACTTAAAGCTTTTAACCAAATTCTAACAAGAAGATCTGGAGGAATTTGGCAGGAAGAACTTGTAATATTTTTCAAGGGTAAATTTCAAAGATTTCAGCCCACATACTCCTTGAATAATAAACATTATTTTTGAAAAATTGATGTAAATCAATTTAGGATCCCTGATGACCATGTTTATGGGAATTCCATCCAATGATCTTGAACTTCTGCTCCTCCCCGCATTTGTGCAAAGGTCCAGGGAAGGCCTGTGGTCACTGGAAACCAGTCAGTTCTGACCATCATTCACCCAGTCTCATTTGTTCTAGACTTGGAACAGAGGATTGTTGAGAGGGGGTGGGGCTTGTTATTCCCCTAGGATGTCAGTGTGGAAAAATGAACTATTCATGGTACCTATCCAGGCTCTGGAAAGTTTTCCAATATCTCTATGCTCAATAGCCTTCTCACTCTAGCACATTGTTTCCCCCAAAGTGGGTGCAACCATCCCCTGGGAGCACTGGAATGATTCAAGAGGCTGCAGAAACAGATAGCTACGCTTTACTTTAGCCTGGATGATGGAATGTAGTACCAAAGGTATTAATTGCCAGTAGGCACTGAATAATTTTTTTTAATGTAAAGGTAGTGGTAAGCTGGTTCATTTGGGGACCTAAGCTCCAACACTTCATCTTCAAAATGTTTAGGTATTTGTCAAACAAAAGAAGAAGCTTTGAATTGAAAAACCTTTCTGCTTTCCCTACCAAACCCAGCAATGTACTTACATGAGGGGAAAGAAAATTAAAGACGCACACACTAAGATAAATATTTTAATAGATTATCCTTTTCTGCATCATTTATTCATAACTTTAGGATGTGAGCTCCACCAGCTGGTAAAAACAGATAGAGTCTCATCAATATATGAATCTCCATGCTCCAACAACCCACCTGCTAGGGGATGGGGAATTCCTTCTTGGTTACCGAATCAAATCATGTGTGTGCCTGTGTTAGCAAATCAGAACTGATTTCACCATTAAACCATCGTGAACACTGATCTCCAAAGAGCTAGTCTAAATCTAGAAGTTCACTTTCCTCTTTTTTACTGCCAACACTGCAAAAACCACTGCCAAGTGAAACTGGAAATCAGCTGCATTCAAAGTTGACAAAATGCCACTGTCATTGGGTTGGCAATAAAGTTGTCAATCTACATTGCTCCTAACTGTAAAGAGAATAAGCCTTCTGTGTTACATTCAACAGAGGTAGGCTAGAGATGGTGTTGCTTGTCCAAATTAATTTGGTAGATAGTGATATGCCTTTTCTATTGATTGCCCCTAAAAACCGACAGCTCACAATAGGAGAGCCTTGTGGAAAGGCACTGGCCCTAAATGGCAGACCATGTCCTCTGGTTACAGCATCATCACCCAACACTACACTACTATTTCCATTAAAATGCCCTGAGCAATGAAGTAGGAATTGGTAAAATTACCTAGAGCCAGTCACCTAGCCACAAATAGAATCCGTACTCCTCTTATTACTCAGGTTTCATTGCTGGAGTGCTACACAACATGTTCCCTTTTTACCACAAAACTAGCATTTATTGGGGGCTTCCCTAACCATCAAACTGTCTAAACCCCATGAATAAACAGAAATCAACACTATTTTTTTCCTTCCTGTGCTCCATCCCATTAGAAGATACAAGTGAATATTTGGAAGTTAGGACCTATCCAAATCTGATACCAGTATAACTATTCACACCAGAGTTTGGGGGCTACCGAACATAAAATTATGATTGTTAAATGGAAATGCCTTAATTAAGGATCCCAAAATGGAACAATTCACTTAAGAAGTAGTCTTCGTGGTTCTTGTTCTTACTGTTAGTTACCATCAAGTCCTTTTCAGCTCACAGTAACCCTGTGTAGATACGGAATGAAGCACTGAGCCATCCTCACAATTGGTGTTATGTCTGAGGCCATTGTTCCAACCACTGTGTTGATCCATTTTCCCACAGATTCTCTACCAAAAACGGTTTCCTTTTCTGGGATCTGGCCTCCCCTGAGCACATGTCCAAAGTTCATGAGATGAACTCTTTAACAGCCTCAACACTAAAGATCATACTGGCTGTACTTCCAAGACAGATTGATTTGTTCTTCTAGCAATCTATTTTAATAAGATTCATTTGGGGGGTTGGGGGTTTGGTGGTTATGCACATTTTGCCCCAGATTTATTCTCATCCCTCCTCTGTGTTCCATTGTGTGCTCCCAAATTCCTATGGATCATTTCTTGCCAGATGATTCCTAGTTGGATTCTGTCCATTGGAGGCATTAGTTGGATAGTTCTACCCGAGCCCCTCTGTCCTCTCACGGGTGCTTTCTGGAATTAGCACCTCTCCACTTCTCCATGCCTCTGGCACCCTTTGTCTAAGGACTCCAGCTCGCATTCCTTAATAAATAATGGATTTTCAAGATTAAGAGTCTCTAAATCCAACTTCCTTCTTAATTTCCTTAATCTTTCCCTAACTCTGAATTCAGCCTTCATAAAAGCCTCTTATACTAATTGAGTTTGATTCTGTTCCCTGCTGGGCCTCTAATTGTTACAATGGACACTCTATGTACTATATGCATTTTGTGTGTTTTCGATCACTCCATCCGTGCTAATCCATGCCAGTTCTACTTTCCTCAAGATACATTAGTCATTAGGAATCCTACATAAACACCTCTCCAAAGATAACCGATCAGGGAAACCAAAATTACCCAGAGCATTCCAGAACCTACAACCTATCAGTTCAAATATTAGCTCTGAATTATTAACAGGGGACATGAGCAACAAGATGTCTCTAAGATTGTCTACAATGCACATTGGGTGCTCACTAATGCCAATAATATTAAACAAATTACTAATATTAAAACACTATTAACATTAGAGCATTTATAGTAAATACTAACACCAGAGCATTTTGTATGAGCAGTCATTCCCACTATAGATGTGTCTGCCACAAAATGATGTTCTTTTCAATACAAAGCAGGACTAGAGATTTACAAGATGGTTTATAACATTGATAGGTTACACTGAGCTCAGCCTTGTTACAACCGAAAAGGAATACAATATGAGGGTAGATGTCCCAAGCAAAATAGCTAAGAATATTTTATTTTAAATTGGAATTTAAGTCATAGGAACAATTTCCCCCAGACAAGTGAATAGTAAGTGTATTTGCAACATGCTACTGTATTCTTGCCCAAGAATGGGCAAGATGGGAACCATGTTTTAATAAATGAAAATCGACAGACCGTGTCATTCCCCTCCTCTTTACCTCCTCTCTCCGTGAGACTGTGTGTACTCATGTGAGTTCCGGTGTCACACTGGGCAGTGGAATTCAATATTGAGAGAATTTGCTGACAATCCGTTTGTGGCTAAAATGTTTCAGCAGAGAACACAAAAATACATATCGACTCTATATTCATCAGGTTAATCTGATTTGGCCAAATAGTTATAAATATGGTTATTTCAACAGTGAACCAGCTAAGAAAACACCATACTGCAAAGAACTCTGAGAATGGGGGAAATGCCACATTATATTTCATTTTCAATTATGCTCTCCCTGCTGCAGAGTGAAGTTAAGCCCTTATCAAACAGAAGAGTGATACGACTTCTTTGGTAATTGAAATTGAAAATGACTTAAGATAGCCTACTTATTAAAAAATCTAGATATATTATTAAATCATTTGCAAATGTCTTTGATCAAAGTCTTCATACACTTAGGCATAAATGAAAAAGATTAAGTATTAAGACATGATACCTTCAGGCATCCAAAATGTATCCCATATTTCCTAGTGTGTTAAGCCGGGTTGACTAGAGAAACATATCCAGACACTCATACACGTGTAAGAAAGAGCTTTACATCAATAAAGCATTTCAGCCCAGCTCAGCACAAGTCCATATGTCCAATACTAGTCACGCAGTCAAAAAGAATAATACAGAATTCCAGAAGAGCACAGGCCGGAGGGGTGGGTGCAAAGTCTTGTGGATCCAATGGTGGTGGAAGGGTCACAGGGCTCTGGCAGGTCCCAGAGGGGCTTGCCAGCAGGAAGGTGAAAGCAGAGAGAAGGCAGGTTTCCAGAGTCTTGCTTCTGAGAAGGCTTCTCCCACAAGGAGGTACCATCAAGCTGTCACCTGATTGACAGGCTAGACTCCACCATTACAAACTTTTATAGAGAGGTGACATAAAATTATGTAACTACCACACTTACATGTTGAATCCACAGTATATTCCAAGAGGCTGCCCAAGGGAGTCATTACATTACCTCCCCTGCTGTAAAGGTTTTTTTCTTTTACGTGGTCATTATATGCAATGTCTTAGCAAGATTTATTCTTCACCACATAGACCAGTCATCTATAAACACATTTTAAACATAGAGATACCTCGAGTGGAACCTATAGCTATAGGCCTTCCTATCTTTCTATTGCAGTGCATTACATCTATATGAAATGAGTAACTCAATTAAAAATAGCTAGAGTAAATCCTTGAAGAGTATGAAAACAAAAGCTGAGATAAAATATGGGCATTGATATGTACTCATAGTTAAATTTAAAAGCACATTTTTGTCATCTAGAGGTATATTTTGAGAATTTCTTTTTCACATGCAGAAAAGCTAGTCTAAATGGTTATACATAGAAAGGCTCATTTAAATTTGTGGATCATCTACTGTGTAATTAGATCATGGTCAGCATACTAAAGAACTCCAAAATATAAAACAGGACCACTCTAAAGCCGCCCTAACCCATCATTTCCACCCCTAGATATACACCCCAAAGAAATGGAGATAGAGACTTGAATACCTGTATGCCAGTCTTCATTGCAGCACTATTCATAAGAACTAAAATAAAGCACACCTACCGAATGTCCATCAATAGATGAAAGGCTTAATAACACGTTGTGTGCACATACAATGAAAGACTCAGCCCGAAGGAGTGAATACTGCTATGTGCGATAGCATGGATTGAGTGACGAACAGCATGATACGTGAAACAAGCTAGACACAGAAGGTCATCTATTGTATGATCCCACTTACCTTAAACATCTAAAATAAACAAACTCAGAGAAAGAGAGTGGGCTACAGGTTTCCACGGAATAAGGTTATGGGAGAGATGGACATTTATTACTTAAGAATTGAGTAAATAATTGAGTTACTTAAGAATGACAAGAGTTTCCATTTGGCATGAAAAAAATACGTGTCATGCCAAATGGAACACATTATGAGTAGAATGAGTCCCCTGAAATGTACACGTAATATGGTTAAAATGGTCAATTTTATCTTATGTATATTGTATCACACTGGGGGGAAAAGTTTTAAGCTAACTTTACATACTCATATAAAACCATTCAATAACTGGTTATATGTGACTATGGTATGAGAATACGTGATTATGGGGTGATTGTTTCAATGTAAGCTTGCAAATCATTCACATGTTGATTCTGCAATACAAGCTACGTCTCCCCAAACTTCCCAAAGTGCCAAAGTGCAAAGCGTGGCGAGCGCAGCTCATCTCTCCCGGTGGCTGTCTTTGCCTGCTCTGGGGAAGCTTCTAATGGCTTTCTCATTATCTCATATCACAGATATTGCAGTAATAGTTTGATCAGAGTGGAATATGATTGTGACATTATAGAATATTTCTACCCTGAGCACAAAGTTTTAAAGTGAAAAGGTGGTTTCCTTTTATCTTCTCTTTTACTTTGCTAGAGCGGACGATTGCTAGTTAGCTATCACTCTCCAAAAACTCACTGTGAACAAGTCAATTCTGACTTACAGTGACCATAGGAATAGAGCAGAACTTCCCCTATGAGTTTCTTTACAGGAGTAGGCAGCCTCATCTTTCTCCAGTAGGTTTGAACCACTGACCTTGTGGTTAGCAGCTCAAAGCGTATCCCACAACACCACCAGAGTTCCTTTAGGTATTACAAGAAATTTATATTTACGACAATGGTTTATATTTGATATTATCCTATTATTAGTTTGAATTTATAAACTGAATTTGCTTTTAATTTCTATTCCCTTATAAACAATGACTGAAAAAGAAGATGAGAAGAAAGCTCTCTTCTGACACCAGCTGTCCCTCCCTTGGAGCTCTGGTGGCTGAGAAGTCACTGCTTTGTTTCAGGCTCTGGATCCTGACCCACTGTTGCTGCTCCTCCACCACTCCTCTGCTGTCTCAGTTGTCCCATTGGACAGGGAGGTTCACGGTGCAGGGATCTCAGAGTCCAAAGGACGTGCTCCACTCCTAGCTCTTCTCTCTGGCTGGTAGTGAGATTCATTCCCACCTTCTTGTTTTTGAGAAGGATGCTTTAGTACACTCAATAACCAGAAAAATGGCATCACAATTAATCCTGTTCAAAAATTCCTCACAGCTGAATCATATAACTGAATCAGTATCTTCCTCCAGCTTCTTACCTCGGGAGGAAAATGAAGGCAGTTTGGTGGGAGGAACAACTGCACGACTAGAAGAGTGAAATAAGTTATTGCAGTGATGCAGGCAGCATCAAAATAAGATGAGGAATATACAAGGTCAAGGCACGATATGTATATTCAGTGTTTAACCATTTCAGAAAGTAGAACATTATTAAGAACCCATAGTCTTGGTGGATGAAGTCCAAGCTGCATTCAAGGTACCAAGAAAAGCAAACAAGGTCCCATGAATTGACAGAATATCCATTGGCATGTTTCAACAGTCAGATCAGCCCTGAAAGTTCTCATTGGTCTCTGCCAGGAAATTTGGTAGAGCAGGACAACCACCTGGAAAAGATCCAAATATGTGCCATTCTCAAGAAAAAGGATCTAATAGAATGAAGAACGCATCAACCAATGTCCTTAATATCCAACTTAAGTGAAGTTTTGGTGAGCACAATTGAGAACCAGTTGCAGTCATGCATCAACATCAAAGAGCCACATATTCAACCTGAATTCAGAAAATGACAAAAGACAAGAGAAAGCATTGCTAATATCAGACAGACCATCTTGGCTGGAAAGAGAGAACGGGGGAACATGTTTCCTTGTGCTTTATTGACTGTGCAAAGGCATTTGACTGTGAGTCATACAGATGATGCAAACCATTGAAAAGAATGGGAGTGCCGGAACCCTTCACTGAATTCATGTCCCTCTACGTGGACCAAGAGGAAGTCATGCAAACAAAACAAGGGGACGCTGCATGGCTTTTTTTTCAGTGTGTGACCTGTTGTGGCCTTTCACCATACTTGCTCAATCGACACATTGAGCAAATACTCCAGGATATTTAAATATGAAACACAACGGAGCATGAGGTTTAGTGGCAGAGTCATGAGCCTGTGATGTAAATGTGGCACAGACTTGTTTGCTGAAAGTGGAGAGGACTTGAAGCACCTACTGATGAAGATCAAGCACTCTATCTTTCAGAATAGGTTGTAATTTAACAGAAATAAAAATCCTCAGAACTGAATGAATAAACATCGTGATCAACTAAGAAAAGGTTTCATTTTACTGGGATTTATAATCATCGTCCATGGAATTTCCATGTGGCTTGCATCTCTCTTCCCCATCTCTAATTACTCCTACAACTTGCTTGTATGATCATTTTTTTATACTTCAGAGGAGATTGACATAAGACACACCCTAACCTGATAGTGTCTGAATGATATGACAGACAGCCCATGTCTAGTTTGGAATGTAACTGTAGGCATTGTCAGTTTAGATGCCATATTGACCCGTGCACAACAGAACGAAACACTGCTTGATCCTGTGCCATCCTCACAATTATGTTCACATCTGAACTCATTGTTGTAGCCACTAGATCCATTTTTATTTTGGAGGGCCTTAAAGGTCTTCTTCTTTGTCACTGTCACTTTACCAAGCATAGTGTCCTTCTCCAGGGACTCATCCTGTTAGCATGTCCAAAGTACATGCCACAAAGTTTTGCCATCTCGCTCTAAGAAGCATTATGGCTCTGTTTCCTCCTAGGTAGATTTGTTTGTTCTTTGGCAGCCCGTGGTATTCTGAATATTCTTCACCAACACCATAATTTAAATGCATCGATTCTTCTCTGGTGTTCCTTATCAAACACAGGCATAGGGGTTATGATTTACTACACCTATTTGGGGATGGGAGTATGGACAATTCAAACCATAGATTTCCACACAAGGGCTCCTTTTTTCTTTCTCATGTGCAAAATCCTTTCACCTTATCACACTATCCCCAAAGTCTTAATCTACTCCAACTCCAAAATCTCATCTTCTATATCATTTCTAAATCCAGTGTAGATGGTAGTTTGGGAGTATTCCATCCTGGGGCTAAATTCCTCTTCATCTGTGAACCTGTAAAATATAGACTATAAGTTATCTATTTCCAAAATACAATGGTGGAACAGGCATGGGCTTCGTTTTGTTAAAACCAAGGTGGAGGTAGCGCACCACATTGGAACACCTGAAGATGATAGGAATTGATGTGTCTCCCCTAGAGTGGCTCATCAGGCTGAACTTAGCTAGCAAGAGTCCCAATAATAAATATCAAATTTTGATAGGGATGGGGCAAAAGAATATTTTTTACCTAAAATAAAGAAGGATCAAAGTTTATGCAGTTGTGAGGCTAATATTCCAATTAATCTAAATATAAGAAAATAAAGTTATATCGTATTAATACATATGCATATTACATATACATATAATACATACACATATATATTAATATGTACATTAGATTTTTCCTGCACATCTAAATAGTACCAACTTAACATAGAAAAGTTAACATTTGATATGCCTGGCAACTTACTTGCAACTTTTTACTTGTAACTTCAACTAGAAATTTGGTAGGAAAATAATGCTGTTACATGATATACAAAGTATAATATGTTCAAAGGAAAATAAAATTATATTTAGAATCCACGATTTTTTCCTATTATAAAAGAATCAAAGTTCCCAGGATAATTTGAAGATATATATGTATTCGTTAATTCAATCAATACATGAAAACATAAACTATAATGAGTACTATGTATGTAAATTAAATTTAAAATTAGTTTCTAAAATACAATGACATTCCCTGATACATAAGCATGAATCATCAGTTTTATTTGTGAAACTCAGATGCCACCTATTGTTCAGAAAACCAAGCACAGCACCTTCTTTAAAGGAGTTCTAATTCTAATAACAGGAGCCAGGGTGGTGCATCCATTACATCTCGGCTGCTTACCTAAAGGGCAGTTGTTCAAATCCAGCAGCTGCTCCTTAGGAGACAAAACACTGCAGTCTGCTATTGTATAGATTACAAAGATGGAAATCGATGGGGCTGTTCTACTCTGCACTGTAATCTCTGTGATTTGAAGTCAGCTCCGTGGCAGTGGGTGCAGATGTTTATTACCGATGTACCTGTCTCTTGAAAAATTTGAATATTGTACACATGGAACAGAGGTAGATGTTTAATTGAACATAGTTAGAGGCTTCTGAGACATAAAAACATTAAATTAAGCTCTCTAAAATTGATACAAGGTTAGAGGATGTAACTATCCTTACATTTCTGTACCTTTCAAATTCAAAGGATGTTGACTTGAGTTGGGTTTGCATCTCTAACTACTATCTCTGACTCTAGACCCAGATTTAAAGGACGCTTGTGATTAGGTCAAACTCACACAGGGTGTTTCTCTTTTGCCATTTAACCTCACAAGCATAAGAATGATACCTTATCATGTTCACAGATTCTGCCCACCCTCAAGGGAAGATGGCTATACAAGGGCTTAGATCATTGGGGGTCATTTCATTATTCTTTTTAACACACAAGACACAGAAGCTCATATATGCTAAAATACAACTTATTATTGTAGAAGTCAAACTATCCAGTTAACTAAAAGTTCTTACCAGACTATAAAATATTTTTTTGTTTTAGAGCTGTCATAATGAAGTACTGATATATAATGGTAACTCAATAAGTATTTATTGAATAAAATACTTGACTTCTCTTTGTGATTAAGAGCCTTCTAAAGCCTTTGTTGATTAATCTTACTTTCCAGAAATTCCAACTGCTTTAACTTCACAAAGAAAATCAAGTGACCTAGATTCTATTCGTAAGTCACTGCTGGTTGAACAAAATGAAATAATAAATCTGAATAAAATCAGAACAAGTCTACACTTTATTTCCCTACATTATGAGAACCCTGGGTATGAAAAAGGCAAGGGTAATAAATCAGTCCACACACATGCAAGTGGGTGCATAAATTGGTATTAAGGAAGATATGCTTCAGTAATAATAGAGCAGGTCCACTAACTTCTAACTATTTTCCTTGATAACTCTGAATGATAATAGTCCTCCTAAGGCCTGGAACTAGACAAGACTGTCCCTTCTCACTATTCCAATACCACGTCGTGCTGGAAGACCCAGCTAATGTAGTGAGACAGAAAAAGGAATGAAAGACCTAATGTCGGTAAGGAAAAAATAAAAATGCTCCTTTGTACGAATGAGATGATTGTTGTTGTAAAAAATTCCGAAGAACCAACTCCCAACCTGCTGGAATGAATAAGTAATTATAGCAAGGTTTCATGATACACAGTAAATATAAAAAGTGAGCTGCATTCCTGTATATCAGCAACAACAACAAAGTGGAACTTGACATTAAAAATGCAGCATTACTTACAATAGCACTGAGAAAATGAATGCTTAGATGTATCTCCAATAAAATGTGTAAAGAAAATCAATGTATATGAAGAAGACTCAATGATCTAAATAAATGAGCATCAATAGGGAGACAATATTACCAAATGTCAATTCTCTTCAGTTTGATCTGTGAATTCAATGAACTGCCGATCAAATTCACAACTGATCCAAAAGTTTGTATGGAAAGGCAAAAGACTCAGAATAGCCAATACAAGATTTAAGAAGAACCCAGTCAAAGGATTGATACTGCCTGAGGTAATGACTGATTATAAAGCTACAGTTCCCAAGGCAATGTGAGATGGGCATCATAGGGTTATGTGCCATCGAATCAGTACCCTTTGCAGCCAAGCGTATAAACACTGCAACATTAGGGGGTCTTTGATGGACCACTAGGAAATTTCCAAGTAAGCAACGAGAGGCCAGTGCACACCTATTGTTCTTGAGGTTAGGTGCTATTCAGTCGGTTTGTTCTCATGGCAAGTCTATGTACCAGAGAAAGAACTACTGCCCTGTCATGTGCCACCCTCACCTTGTTGCAGGCACGGTGACAATCCATCTTGTTAAAGGTCTTCTTTTTTGTTGCCCCTCCACTTTACCAAGCATGGTGTCCTCTTCCAAGGACTGCTCGCTACTGAAATATAACCAAAGTATGTGAGACTAAGTCTCTCCCTCCTTGCTTCTAAGGAGCATTCTGGTTGTACTGGTGTCTGGGTGTGTCACAGTTTGCTTATCTACTCTCCTATTGAAGGACATCACGGCTGCTTCTACCTTTTGGTAGTTATGAATAAAGCTTCTATAAACATTCATGCACACATTTCTATAGGCATAGTTTAGGTTTACAGAGGAAAGTGATTGCTGGAGATCACAGAGCAAGCCAGTCTTTAGGTTTTTAAGAAAGTACCAAACTGTCTTCCCAAGTGGATGCATCATTCATTCTTCATTCTCACTAGCAATGAATGAGAGTTCCTATTGCTCCCCACTCTCATCAGCATTTGGTGCTGTCAATGTTTTGGATTTCAGATTTACACGGTTTAAAATCAAGAACAGTGTGCATCAGGTATATCCTCTTGCCATCTTTATTCAATCTATATGCTGAGAAATCATCGGAAAGACTGGATCGTATGAAGCAGAATGCAGCATCAGCTTTAGAGGAAGGCAGATGAACAACCTGCCATAGGCAGACATTTAGCTGCTGAAAGTGAGGAGGTTGAAGATCAAGGACTGCGCCTTCACTATGGATGACAACTCAGTGGGAAGAAGACCAAACGCTTCACAACCAGGGCAATAGCTGACATCAAGGTAAACAGAGAAGAGACTGGAGTTGTCAGGTATTTGATCTTGGTTGGCTCCGCAGTCAATGCTCATGGAAGCAGTAGCCAAGAGATCAAAGGGTGCATGGCATTGTGTAAAGCAGTTATACACGACCTTTTACAGTGTTTTGCAAAACGAGCATGTGACGTGAAGTACTAAGGTGCCTCTGACCCAAGCCATGAGATTTCCCATCGCCTCGCGTGCAGGTGAAAGTTGGACTTTGAATAAGGAAGACTGCAGAAGAATTAACATCCTTCACTTAAGGTGCTGGGAAAAAGAATACTGAAAGTACCATGGACTGCCAAAGGAACAAATAAATTTGTCTTGGAAGAAGACAGATGGAGTTTATTCAACTTGAGCTATCAAAATATAAAAAGATACAGAGGAACTTATATGCACACCATTAAACAAAGAGGCCAATCTTAAAAAAAAAGTTTTGCATATATTATTTCAACTACATAGCATTTTGGAAAAGAGACAGCGAAAACATTAATGGATGAATAGTTGAACTATGAGGGATTTTCTGACAAAACACAGGCTTGGTTTAAAGTTTAACAACCCTTTCCCACGGGTCACCAGATTCATAACTGTAGCAAAATGACAGTGATGAAGTAGCAACAAAAATAATGTTATGGTTGGAGGTCACCACACCAAGAGAAACTGTATTGAAGGGCCGCGGCATTGGGAAGGTGGTGAACCGCTGGTTTAAACCGTCTGCCATGAAGGTGTGTGCAGCTCCCACCGGGAGGGAGTGAACTCAGAGAGACTTCCTCAAAACTCTCCCCCTAAGGCTCTGCTCCAGCTGGGGGAGTAGCTGAGGGGAAGGAGAACTGCAAATGTTCCTTACAGTCTTTAAAAGCAGACCGGATCTTAGGGCGGGCTCAAACCTCCAACGTTTAGATGAGCAGATGAGATCGTGAACTATTTGCTCCACCAAGGGTGTCCAGGCATAAACGTCTGCCATCCTTGCTGCTGCTGGTAGTTGCTGTTGAGTGGGTCGGACTCCCGTCACCTAAGAGAACCAATGTTTCCTGGTCCCGTCGCACCTTTCTGGTTGTTGGTATGCTTGATCCTGTTCTTGCCACGATTGTGTCCGTCCATCATCACTTTCCTTACTCTCTCCATCAACAGTCCTGGTGCCCTTTTCTAGAGAGTGGTCCTTCCCGTGATGGGTCCCACGTAAGTCAGTGGAAGCTTTGCCATCCTTGTTTTTAAGGAGTGACCTGGTTGTATTTCTTCTACGGTGATTTCTGTCCTCCTGGCAGCCTTCAATATAGACAACATTCCTTGCCAGTGTCATCCTCCAACACATCAATTCTGCTGTCTTCTGTTTCATTGTGCAGCATCTTAATGCATATTGAAAAAACCAAACACTGCCATTGGGTCGGTGCTGACTTAAGGACAGGACAGAATGTCCCTGTGCGTTTCCAAGCCTGGAATGCTTCACAGGCGTAGAGAGCGCCCTCTTTCGCCCGCGGAGTAGCTTGTGTGTTCCGACTGCAGGCCAGGCTGCTAGCAGTCCAGTGTGGAGGCAGAGCTGGGTTTGCATGTCCATCAGGGGACTGACTGAGAAGACCGTGGCTTGTGATGGGTGCACCTTAGTCATCAGAGTTTATGCTGACACACATGGAGGACAACTGGTACCAGGAGTTCAGGGCTTAAAAAATCATTAAGTGTTGGAAAAGATAGTTTTACAAAATGACTTTTTTTTTTTTTTACGTCAGAGCTGACTCACTTGTATGATATCTTCAAGTAACCTTAAAACTTTCATTAAAACCTGGATAAAAGATGTTCCCTATAGAGCATTGTGTATGAAGGAGTACATCTCAGAACTTTAGAAATAGGTGATAGAAGATTAAAATAATGTCAGTGCACATACCATCCATTCCAAAAGGCACTAATTGGTAGACATCCAAGGATGTGTTAATGGCTGGATGCCTTTTAAAATATTTCAGTTTAACTGGATCTTATTACTCCAAAACTAGGAAAAGGCACATGGTACAATGTTGACTGCCTTAATTCCATAAATCCCGATGCATTTCCATAGGCATCCATGTTAGGTTAGGTTGGGTTGTCTGGAGAAACAAATGCAGTAACACTCATCTATGTATAAGGAATTGCTTTATAGCAAGAAGTAAACTTATATCAACAAGGCATCCCAGCGCAAGTCCGTAAATCCGATGCTAGTCCACAAGTTCCCCCTCACTCTCACAGCTGCATGTGGTGCTGCAGACGGTGAACTGAGAAGCAGGAAGCTCACAGGCCCGCAGTGCTGAGTCCTGTGGATCCTAGGTCAGTGGACAGACACATGGCAGGACCTGACAGCTCTCAGGGTCGGGAGGGCCACATGGAATCATGGAGTTTGCTGTTCTATCAGGCTAGAAGGTAGAGAGACGAGAGAAAGGAAAACTTCCAGTTTTGCCTGCTTTTCAGAAGGCCACACTCCCAAGGAGGCATGATCAGGCTGTGACCTGACCCCTACACTTGGATCAAATTCAAGCTGACATAAAATCCCAAGGTCACGGTTTCATCGTTCAACTGAGTCACTTCTATTGAAGCCACAGCGAGGGGTAGTGAAGGATGGCGGTGCACGTTCCTAGACGCTGACAAAATCAGGCAGGCAAGCCTCGGGAAAGCCGCTTTTTCAATCTCTCTCTCAAATAATTTGTAATCCTGTTATTTTCTTTTCTCTTGAAAGTATCTTTTAATCCAATTTCTTTCCTTTCTGGTTTTGCCCCAGCTCACTCTGTTTCTTACGCCCTCGGCATGAATCATCTCCAACTCTATCGGTTGCAGGCCCACCCTCGCTCTCCGTGGGTCGCTCTCCTCTCTCTCCGCCTCCCTTCCTTGTGGCAGCCTTTGTTCACCTCATCACTGCCCTAGCTTCCGGATCACCTCCTCTCTCCAAACTGTAATGACATTTGGGGGGAAAAGCATGCTGATGTCCTATAAATTAATTTTTCATCTTGAGTTTCTGAATAGTGAATCTATAATAAGAATAAAAGAACGTGTCTATGATGAAGATCCGCAGCTTTAATTAATATTAACAAAAATCAATAGAGAAAAGAACGGGGTTTTTTTTGTTTTGGGGGAGTTTGGGTTATTTTACTTTATTTTTTGGTCCTAAATCATTTGAACTGGTACACACTAATAGAAAGCACATATCCCTACAGGCTAGTTCTGATCTGGTTTTATCTCTACTTGTTAATATTCTGCATTGTTTTGTTAGGTACTGTGGAGTCAGTTTGAACTCAAAAGTGACGCTATGCTAACACAAACTGCTAAATCCTGTGCTGTCGTCAGAATTGCTGCAGCCCATTATTGCTGCCACTGTGTCAGTCCATCCTGTGGAGCGTCTTCCTGTTTCATGACCCTATACTTTCACAAGGATGCTGTCCTTTTCCAGGAGCTGGTCCCTCCTGATACTACTATGTGCAAAGTACATGAAATGACATCTCACCATTTCACAAAGCTGAGCATCACTTAGATCGTCCACTAGATGGCAGTTACACTAAAAAGCTTTCTTTATTTCTTCTTTGTAATGATTTTACAGAAGTACACTTTTATTATAAGATCTTTTTTAAAAAAATATTTTATTGGGGCCTCTTAAAGCTCTTATAACAATCCATACATCCATTGCGTCAAGCACATTTGGACATATGTTGCTATTATCCTTTACAAAACATTTTCTTTCTATTTGAGCCCTTGGTATCAGCTCATTTTTTTTCCTACCCCCACCCCATGAACCCATGATAATTTATAAATTATTATTCTTTTCACATCTTACACCAAGAACTATCTCCAGGAAGACCCTTGACGCAAGTGTCAAGTAAGATGTCCTAAAACACTTTAAATCATCAGCCAGGATGAAATTCTTCCAAATTCCTATTGTCTTCCAATTATTTATTAATCAAAAACAAGGAAGATATGGATAAATAAAGTGTTGAATAATGAACAGTTTTCTTAGATGTAAGGGATTAAACAAGAAGTTAAACAAATATAATCACTGAGTTTAAGGCTATAAATATGATGAAAATGAGCCATGGGCAGTCCTGTAACTGCAATGGTTTAGATGACTGTGGTCACATATAATAATTAATGTGTCAAGAATGGGGAAATACAGTACTACATGAAGAAAGCACATTTAAATGATGTCACAGTACTCAAACTCACTTCCATCCAGTCGTTTTCAACATACAGTGACCCTATAGAACAGGGTAGAACTGCCCCTGTGAGTTTCCAAAACCACAACTCTTCATGGGAGTAGAAAGCCTCATCTTTCTCCCGCAGAATGGTTTTTGATCTCAAACTGCTGACCTTTGGGTGAGCAACCCAATGCTTAAGCCACTATGCCACCAGAGCTATTTATATAGCAGCACGGTTGGGGCTTAATACAGCACTGGTGATGATTACTACAAGAAATCACCAACTTTGTTGGACCAAGTTAAAATCAAATCTGTGGTATATACTCTATTATGTTATTATGGGTAGACTAGAGAAACAAATTCAGAGCAATTGTATATTGAGAAGCCTCCCAGCCCAGTCCAAATCAAGTCCATAAGTCTGATATTAGCCCATGTACCCGATACCAATCTATAAAGCCCTCTTCAGACTCACGAACCACATGCAATGATGCTGAATGCAGGAAGATCACAGGCCAGTGGGTGTTTAGGCCTTGTGGATCCAGTGGCGATGTAAGCATCTCAGCACTGGTGTGGGTCTCCACGTGGCTTTTCTGGCTCCAGAGCTCCAGCCTAGCTCCATGTGTCTTCTCAATGGAAATGTCTCACAGGAAGTAACTATGTATCTCACCTCCAGCGAGCTATTTATCTCCTTAGCACATCCACATGGGGTCATCAAGCTGTGACCTGATTGACAGACCTTCACCCCTTCACTTGTCTCAAATTGACAATAGATTATGTAACTACCACATCTGTCATATGTAATAAAAGTGACAAATATTCATTCAGTCAAATGACTATTTAAAGTATTCATGTAAATCAATAAGAAAAATGGAAACAGATGAATGATATGATCAGGAATTTCAAATATTTTCAGGAGCAAAAAACCTAAAAGCTTTCCCACTATTAGCATCATAGGGTTGCTATGAGTCAGCATCAACTCGATGGCAGTGAGTGAGTTTACCTGGATTTGCTAGTTTAATGGGGCAAATGCAACAAAGAACATCAAAGGTCAGCAGAGTCACCATGAATTTGAAGCTTGTCCTGGTCAGAAGCTTCAGTACCAAAGGTTTCCTTTTCATATTTTCCACTAGGAGAATATCCCCTGAAGACTACTACCAAATGCTTAAATGGTTGCTGCTGGCTTGTCTAAATAAATCAGCAATGTATAACAGTGTACAAAAGTATTTGCCCTCTTTTCTGGTCATTGCCTGAGAAGATATTCTAAGACGTAAAAAGAACAAGTCAAAGAGTAAATAAACACTTGACAATAATAAGCTATTGGTTTAAATAAGTCTTAATTTGGGTTGAACAAGAGAGTCTGCCTTTATGAAACAGTCTACAACATGCATTCCTGTAAAGGTACTTCTTAAACATTTTATCCAAAGGTTTTTAAAATGTTGGAGCTCAAAGGGTGTATGTAGTGAGTTCTCCTGGCGTGCAAATTAAGATGGATATTCTGTTCATCCTGTGAACTGTGTAAATCCAGAAATCTCCAACAAAGGCTGTGGGGTGTATAAACCTCTAAGACCCACAATGACAGTTACATTTCCCCAGGGGACATAGTCTCTTACCTGCTCCTCAGCGGTGGTTAGAGTCTCCTAGTCCCACCTCCCAAATACAATTATATCTCATCACCTGGTGCCAGTGGTTTCAATTTTCATCTGTTTCCTTATGTTTTTATAAGGAGCCCTGGTGTTGCAATGTGACTGTTGCTAACCAGATGGTTGCCCCAGAGAACCTACCTGCCTCTGCAGAAAAGACCAGGGGATCTGCTTACAGCCTGGGAAACCCTAGGAGACCATTCTGCTGTGACCCTTAGGTGGCTATGGGTCAGAGTGGACCCAGTGGGACACTAAAGCACAAGCTCTAACTTACTATTCCGTGGAGCACAAAAAGAGGCACAGACTTCTAGAAATACTTTGCCAACAAATTAAAAGAGGATGGCTCTCTGTGTGCTTAGGTGCCCGAGTTACTGAGGGTCTAAGTCTGGGCAGCCGAAGAGTGTGGTTAGCAAGATGAACAAAGATGCGCAGATGAGAGCAGCAATTAACCAAAAGTTGATAGAAACTGGAGAAAGAGAGCGCCTCAAAGAATTGCTGAGAGCTAAATTAATTGAATGTGGCTGGAAGGATCAATTGAAAGCACACTGTAAAGAGGTAATTAAAGAAAAAGGACTAGACCACGTTACTGTTGATGACTTGGTGGCTGAAATCACTTCAAAAGGCCGAGCCCTGGTACCTGACAGTGTAAAGAAGGAGCTCCTACAGAGAATAAGAACATTCCTTGCTCAGCATGCCAGCCTCTAAGATTGGATTAGATCATGTTATTCTGTGGTTTTCTCTCTGAAAGTGAAACTCGCCATACATTAGAAATCAGTTTCCCAAAAATAAAATCCTTTTTGTATGATGGTATACAATTTTCAGTAATGATGTATACATGTATTAATTTTCCCCTAAATGTGTTATTTTAATAAATATCTCACGAATGAAGAAAAAAAAAGAAGATGGCTTATTACTTTACCTATTCTCCACGGACTCCAAGGAAGAAAGGATCCACATTATTCAAAATCACAGATTCCCCAGGACCGATCGGACATCATGTTGCATTATGTTTTGTGTGCATTGCCTTTGCACAGACTTACTTAGCATGTTTAAGAAAACTTTCTTAATAACTTCAGCATATTTATTGTGTCTATAAAGATATATGGCAGCTATGTTTGAACAGATTCAAGAGCTTTTGCTTGAAAGTGTTTTATTGCACGCAAATTCACCTGAAATATTGCATGTAATTAAAGTTTTTGTTTTTCAAATAAAACGGAATAAAGAACTGCATCATAAAAAGCCACAGAGTGACACTTCTAAATTTAATTACTCTTTCAGCAAGACTGTAATCAAACAGTATCAAGGAAATGGCAATCATCTCTGTAATAAAATAATCTTTAAAACTATTTCAAATACATTCCTAAAATTCAAAACAAAACAATGACAGATAACAATCAACCAAACTATATGCGTATGTGTATTCATATATTTAAATCTAGCTCCTAAAAGGAAATGTTTAATTCTTAAGATGACTGTGATTAAGCAAGAAGCTAAACCATACATAGTTTTCTAAAAGACAATCTGAGGGAGTCAGAATTAAAGGTAACACACATACAGAAGACACAACACTAAGCTGCCTACCCTAAGCAAGGTCACAATGACAAGGCATGGGGATAATAGAGCCCTACTTAGTCCCTCTTCCCACAGAGAGGGAAAGAGGGACTGTTGAAGCAGAAGAAAGAGAGGATGTAACATGAAACAGTATGATTTGCATGAATGTGGGAGTGGGGGGCGGGGGGGAACCAGCAGCAGACTGAGCTCAAGGTCATCATGCGTTAGGAGCTAATGAGCTCAGCAAAGCTAATGCTGAAAGACAGGTTTGTGGGCCACAGAATGAGAAAAATGGGAAGTGACTGATTATCAATACCAAGAAACTATAATCTATACAATATACTTTTTACAGTATATCATAGAAGCCCTGGCGGCCTAACAGCCATGCAGCAGACTGCAAGCGGAAAGCTCACAGTTCAAAACCACCGCCAGCGCCTCCTCTGGAGAAAGCCAGGCCTCTCCACGCTCAGGAACAGTTACAGCGTCCCCGAAGCTCTGCAGGGCATCTCCCGGGTCCAACAGGGTCCCTGTGAGTCAGCATCCACTCGATGAGGGTGAGTGTGAGGTTTCTGGGTTTTGATAATATATATTGTAACACATTATATACATATATATAAATATTAGGTACTTTAACTTTTCCTCAATACCATTGATTCAATTTTCAGCAATGTATATTCTATATCTAATTATTTCCAATTGACATCGGTTCTGTAATGATGAATCATTACAATATACATATGATTAATTTATGTCAATGAACTGTTTCAGGTATATATTTTATATAAATATCATTGTTATTAATATATGATATGTATCAGTCACATATGTATATAGAGATCATTACAGATCTGATTTCATTGGACATAACTGATGTACAGTTGACCTTTGGCAAAGTGTGAATGGATGCGAAGGATGATAATGGTACCTTTGAGCCCAAGCTGTGCTGACCCCAACGGACCTGGATGTTCTTTATGAGAAACGCACACCACCGTCTTGCTGATGCTCCAGCATCAATTCAGTCATTTATTTTCACGAATGTTTCCAGAAAGTAGTGCTAGTTCTTTGTACTGAACTAACAGGTTTTCTCCCAATTGTAGGCTATTTCAAAGTCACATAAATAAAATAATAATCCCCACCCCACTTCATTTCTTGTGGCAGGCAAAATACACCACCTCTCACAGGACCCCTGGTGCCCTCATGGTTACATGTTGGCCTACTAACCATGAGGTCGGCAGTTCAGAACCACCAGCCACTACATGGGGGAAAGATGGAATTTCTACTCCAATTACAGTCTTTGAAACTCACAGGGGAAGTTCAGCCCTGTCCTAGAGAGTCGCTATGAGTCAGAATTGATTTAATGGCATTGATTTTGGTTTTTCAAAGTTGCCTGTGCCCTAATCCCCAGAGCTTCTCAATGTCATGTAGCAAGAGAGACTTTGAAGAGGGGATTACGCTCAAAATTTTGAGATGAAGAGATTAAAAATTTTGAGATGGAAGATTAACTTGGTTTCTCCTGGTAAACTCTATGTTTAATCTCAAGGTTTCTTAGATGTGAAAGAGGGAAACTTCAGAGTCCTTGAAGGAAAGGTGTGGACAGGCTGGGTGAGGCAATCGCTGGGTCCAAGGAATGCAGGCAACCTCAGGAGTTAGAAAAGGCAAGAGAATGGCGTCTTTGCTAGAATTGCAAAAGAAAGTGGGTGAAGGGAGATGTCGGGCAGTGTAAGATATGATAAAATCATAATTTATAAATTATCAAGGGTTCATGAGGGAAGGGGGAGCTGGGAGGGAGGGGGGAAAAAGAGATAAAAATGAGGAGCTGATTCCAGGAGCCCAAGCAGAAAGCGAGTTTTTTTGAGAATGATGAGGGCAACTAATGTTTAAGTGTGCTTTATACAATTGATGTATGTATGGATTGTGATAACAGTTGTATAAGCCCGAATAAAATGATTTTTTTTAAAGAAACAAACATTGTCCTACTGACACTTTAATTTTAGCTCATGAAAACCATTCTGGACTTCTGACCTCCAAACTGTGATTTAATAAATCTGTGTTATTTTAAGCCACCAAGTTTGTGGTTTTGTGACAATTTCTCATTGAAGCACAAGGACACTAGTATAACTCCTTAAGAAAGAAATAGCAAGTATTTCATTTGAAGCATTTAGTTGAATACCTAAATCTGAGTGGGATGCTTTTATTTCTCAGAGGAAATAACAGAAAAAAAGAAGTCTATGTTACCCATAGACTTCTTCTTCTTGTGACGACTTGTGGAAGAAAGGCCCGGTTTCTTGAACATGTCCTTGACCAGTTTCCAGTGGGATGCTGACAAGTTTCTTGCAAGTTTTGTGGCAAGAGAGAGAGAGTCCGGGGAAACTCAGAAAACAGTGAGGAGGACTGAGCTGCTGTGGGATGACAACAGGTGAGAGGAGAGACCTTGATACGTATCAGTTTTATGTGTGTGTGTGTGTGTGTGTGTGTGTATCATTACAGATCTGATTTAATTGGAAATAACTGATGTAAGGGATGCCGAGAGCACTTCATGTAAGAATTAAATGGTAGGAGCTACATGCTGTGACTTTTCCCACAGTTTCTATGCTTGTCAGCTTTTGCTGTGGCAATCAACAATCTCAAAGTATTTGGTTTCATTAATCCATAAAAATAGAGGTATTGGCCTATGTTCATATATTTATATGGCAATACACTGAGGTTGTGGATGGACTTTGGGCCTCAGCTCATAGCCTCCCCTCAATACAAGAACACTTTGTTCTAACAAACTGGCATTTTGTGATGCTCACCACCACACCACACCACCCACACCCCAGCACAAATGCTGAAGACAAAATGGGTGCATAAGTAAATGTGGTGATGAACGTGGATGGTGCCCGGCTATTAAAAGATCTAGCATCTGGGGTCTTAAAGGCTTGAACTCAAACAAGTGGCCCTCCCGCAGTGAAGCAACATAGCCCACATGGAAGAATTATACCAGTTGGTACAATCATGAGGTGTCAATTGGAACCGGGTAACAGGCATGGGAAGATCTATAACAAATGAACAAAAACATATTGTTGAGAAGGAGAGGAGTTGAAGCGGAGACCCAAAGCCCATCTGTAGACAATAGGACATCCCTCCACAGAGTCGTCGCAGGGAAGGGATGAGTCAACCAGGGTGCAGTAAAGCACCAATGAAACACACAATATTCTTCTGGTTCCTTGAAGCTTCCTAGCCCCCCACTACCATGACCCCAGTGCTGTGTCTCACTCTGGAATAGACTGGAGCTTGGACAGAGGTATGGATAAGAGATAAAAGCTCACAACACATTGAATCCAGACACGGGAAAGAGAATAGCAATATCAGAAGGGTAGGGGGAAGGGGAGATGGAGTAGGGGAGGAAGGGAAAACCAATTGCAATGACCGACACATAGCCAAACACCCCCATCCAGGGGGAAGAACAATAGAAATCATGGGGGAAGGGAGGCAGTGGTCCGTGTGAGATATGAAAATAATAGTCATTTATAATCTATCAAGGGGCCACAAGGGGGGTAGGGAATAAAAGAGTAGCTGATACCAAGGGCTCACTAGAAAGTAAATGTCTAGAAAAGAATGGCAACATAGGTACAAATATGCCTGATACAATTGATGTATGGATTGTAATAAGAGTTGTAAGAGCCCCAATAAAATGATCTTTTAGTAAAAAAAAGTTTTTTAAAGTGCTTGGCTTAAACAATATGTTTAGTTCTCACTCGTGGGTCTGTAGATGCCTGTCAGGGAAGCTAGCCCCTAACAAATCACCACAGGCGGGCCAGGCACAATTGTATAGGTATAATATATAAAGATTATAGTAAAGTCATAGAGAATAAGAGAGATAGGGGAGAGAGTAAAGTGAATGAAGTCAGACACATTTCATGGTAGCAAGCTCACCTCCTGGATGGCCATGATCTCACCAGCAAGGGGAGGACTGGAGGAGAGCAGAGAGGGCCAGAGAGAGCATCTTTACGTTTAGGGCTATTTGTAGATAGCCATGAGACATGCATATTCAGTAGTTACATGTGTTACAGAGTGGATGGTAATCATAGTAAAGTCCCTGAGCTCACAGGTGAGGAAACCCAAACCTACATTGGGGGAAGGCAATGAGGGGGATGGGTGCCTCGGTGGGAGGAGATAGTCAAAGTATGGCTCCTTCTACAGGGAGACAGAATCAACCATGTGCTCACTTTAAGGCAGCATAGCTGTTGGGGGAGAACCCACGGGAATGACATTTGTTAGTTTCCCACAGATGTTGGTGGTTGTCTCCCAGGGGTCCCCTAGGCTTGAGTTCACACCTGCAGCCTGTGGGGCTCATTGTGGGACCCAAACTGAGGCAGCTTCTGCTAGCATGCTCGTCTCATAGAGGACGAGAGCCAAAGTGTGGTGGGTTCCTGCATGTATACACACACACACACACACACACACACACACATATATATCGATAAACATATATATGCATATGCATACATCCTGTTGCTACCCAACAAACCCCACTGCCATGGGGTGGACTCCAGCTCATATATATATATATGAGCCCATCACTTCCACCCATATTGCTTTGAATCATGGAAAGTCACGTGGGCCATCCAAGTCAGCAGGGAAGGTAAGTCAACTCTAGACAAAGGGGAGAGTGAATAGTTACTGAACAATATTCCAATCTTCTATAATCCCCGTATCACTCCAGTCAGATGAGGAAAGTATATACCTGGTATCATGTGAAATTTGGTAAAAGCCAGAATGTAGGCTGAGTTTTATCTGGACATCTGCACAAAACAGAGCAGTCGGCCCAAATGTCTTCAGTCGGGAAACAGCAGAAAACGATATATAAATGTGGATGTCTTCTACCCAGAATGAAAATGGAGTTAGCATGCTGTGAAGCACCGCCTTTTCCTGAGGGCTCCAGCTGATTAGAGACACGCATTTACTGTCACACACGTTTCAGGGGAGGATATGAGTTTAGGAGAGAAAGTTTCTGCCCTAGTTCCTGGGTGTGCATCCTCGGGGATAGACGGCTGAAGAAGGCTGAAGGAAGGACTACGGAACAGCGGGGTTCTTAGTGGAACTAGCAAATGACTCCTCAATATGTGAAGACCAGGAAAACCCAAAGATGTGGCCACCTCCTTGGAGATGGGAAAGGAAGTTACAACAAGCTGGGCCAGCAGCCCGCAGAAAGGCAGGCTCTCTGGGATTCTGAAAGGCTACGGCAAGGTAGCAAAAGTTAGAGCTGCAAATCGCCTTTGAAGGTTAAAAAATTTGCTAAAGGTGAGCAAGTTTTAAAGAACTGAAAAGAAGGCCACAAATTAATATATGTTTTGTTTGGGTGATGAGACTAGAGGTGACTTTTTTTTTCATTTCTATAAAACCCAACTTACCAGGCAGTATAGTTTTTAATCAAGAAGGCTTTAACAGTGAAAACAGTTTTAAGAAAATATTATATTATGCATGATTACTCATAATGATGTCCTCTCAATTGTAACTGAAATGTTCCTACTTTTACTTTATTTAAATTTTCTAATGCCTGCCTAGCACATCTGTTACAAAGTTTATATTTTAATGTTGTGACTCTAATTTTGTCCTGCTAATGAACTGAAAACACATTGCATCTTTTCAACCGAGACCAATCTGCTGACATCGGTGTCTGTCTCTTGAGTGTCTCCATGTCTTCTACGGTGAAACATCATCTCCCTTTTACAAACTTTTCTTCAAGCAGGTGGTCAGTGAGCATGCTTTGATGAGTCACTTTGATGAAGCATCAATGGATTTGTACAAATGAGGTTATTCACCTGGAAAACAAATTATATTTGTAGTATCTGCATTTGTGCTCAAATATTTTGTTTCTGAGCATATTTCTTAAATGCTATGCCTCCACTACACTATTCTAATGTAGCATTGGTGCTTTTGAATTTCATAGCAATTTGCAAAAAGGGAAAATTAAAGCAACCCTTTGTAAACTGATGAGGGAACTACAGGAAGTTGTCTGCTCCCTTAAAGATTGCCCCCAAGTTCAAAACTCAAACTCACTGCCATCAAGAGGTCTCGGACTTACGGCAACCCAACAGGACAGGGCAGAACTTTCCCTTTGGGTTCCGAGACCGGGCATCTTTACAGGAGGAGAAACGGCTGCTTTCTCCTGAGGAAGCGGCTGGTGGTTTCAAACGGCTGATCTTGAGGTCAGGGCTCCTTCCTAAAGATGCATAGCCTCAGGGACACAAAAATGGTAGTTGTACCCTAACCTGCAGGGTCACTTTAAATCAGATTGACTGCATGGTAGTGAGTTTGAGTGAGTTTTTAAGTTGGGAAAAAAAATACAACTTTCAAGTTTGCTATCTTTTTGCCATCTTGTATCTGAAGCTAGTTTTCTTAGCCTAATGGAGCAAGCAATTGTTCACTCCACTGCTAATCTAAGGTTGGCAGTTCAAACTCACCCAGCCAACTCCACAGAAGGAAGGCCTGGTGAATTGTTTCTGGTGGACCTTAAAGACTACACTGAAGAAAACCTTCTGGATAGTTCTACTCTGTAATAGACAGGTCTTGAAGAGTGGGAAACCAACCAACCAACAACATTTCTTATCAATATTCAGAACATGGAAATATTAACAATCCCAAAAGTTAACTGGATCATATGTAGGTAAAAAAGGTAAAAGGACTGAGAGTGACTTTTTAACATTTGCCATCAGAAGAGACTCGAAATATCAGAATAAAGTTGCTTCAGAAGTGTCTATCTTAATGGTTTTGTTCTCCCTGAGAAATGCCATATAAACCACACAAGTCCTTTACTTCTTAGAGAGGAGTTGCCTTGTAAAAACAAAACAAAATAAGTAGCAGGAGAGGAAGAATTAGGCGTCCGGGACCCCTGGTGGCGTAATGGATTACAAATTCAGCTGCTAGCCTCTAAATTAGCAGTCTGAACCCCCCATCCACTCGGGAGAAAGATGAAGCTTTCTGGTCCTGTAAAGATTGAGTGTCTCAGAAACCAGGGCCAGTTCTACCCTGTCCTACAGGATCACTGCGCGACAGGACAAACTAGATGGCAATGAGTTTGTGCTTTGTTTTTTGTTTTGTTTTACAAGTCTCAATGCCCAAAACTTCTTGAAAGCCTTTATGAGATTACATAATAAAGAAGAATTCAGGAAGTCTTCTCATAAATGTACCTGTCTAGAGTGAATAACACCAAGCATTGTTATAAACATCCTAACTGTGGAGTCCAGAGGATAGAGTCAGTTTGAATAGGTGACATTTATATGATTTCTTGTTGCTACCCAAGACACCCCACTCCCTTGGAGTTGATTCTAACTCATCAAACTCACTGTAATCTTGTCATTCTGACTCATAGTGACCCTGTAGGACAGAGTAGAACTGCACCTGTGGGTTTCCAAGATGGTAAGTCTTTATGGAGGGAGATTAGTCTCATCTCTCTCCCTTGGAGGGGATGGTGGGCTTGAACTGCTGACCTTGAAGTTAGCAGGCCAGTACTTCCTTGAGAGTGCTACCAGGCTCTTTCCTGTTGCCACCAAAGCAAAACTCCAAACTTGATGACTCATACTGACCCTGTGGGTTTCTGAGATTGTAAGTGTGTAAGGTTGTAAGTGTGAAAGCCTGTATTTGTCCCTTGGAACTGCTGGTGGTTTTGAACTGCCAACCATGTGGATCACAGACCAATGTGTAACCAATACACCCCTGACCGGATCCTCTTTATTCTTCTCCCTTCCCTCTTATTTATTCTCTGATTGAAATTCTGACTGGGCATATGTTTGCTGGTGACAGGAGATAGTTTTAAGAATCTTTCTTTCATTCAACAACAAAATTGGCAATGTAAGCTACATTTACAGGAGAAAGGAAGTGATTTGTTGACTAAAAGTAACTCTATGCATCCATAAAGCAGCAGGGTAGCACAGTGGCTAAACACTGGGCTGCTGAGCATGGCTTTTCAGTGGGACCCAGATATGACTGCCTGCCCATGAAGATGAACAGCCTCAGGAACCCTGTGGAGCAGTTCTACGCTGATCTATGGAGTCCCCGGGAGTTAAAATCGACTCATCGGCCGGGAATGGGTATGGATTGTTCATGATGACTGTGGTCATCACCTAACTGGTGTCAATTTAAGGATTAAGAGTGTAGGGGTGGAATTGAGTCTATCAGTCTGGATATAGCCAATGAGACTTCTGTGTGGGTATGGCCTTCTCCTGAGAATTCTGGGAAATCTGGTACTTCCTCCTTAAAGGCAGGAGACACTACCTCTCTCAGTTCACTCCCTTTGAGACTTTCTACTGACAAGGCTGACTTCCTGCAAGACATCCCTGAGGAGATGCCACATGGACCTACCAAGATGCAGCCCTGGGAACTGGAATGGCCATGCGGAGACCCCTGCCAGTGCTGAGATGCTTCTACCACCAAAGACTTTCTACCCACTGGCCTGTGATCTTCTACATTCAGCACCATTGCATGTATTATTTTGTGAGTCTGAAGAGGACTTTATAGATTGCTATCGGATATATGGGTTAATATCGGACTTATGGACTTGATCTCGACTGGGCTGGGATGTTTTCTCAATGTTCATTTGCTCTTGTATATAAATCTCTTTCTTATACACATATGTGTGTCCATGGATGTGTTTCTCTAGTCTACCCAGACTAACACAATGACTACCAAAAATTATTTTAGTAGATGCCTTGTGAATCCCATTTGTTAATTTTGTGTCAAGTTGGCTAAGCTATGGTGTCCAAGTGTTTGGTCAAATACTAAGCCAAATGTTGCTCTGAACTATTGATATGTGATTAGCACTTAAACATACTTACTGTATATACTCATGTATAAGCCAAGTTTTTTCAGCACATTTTTTATGCAGTTTTTGTGGTAAAATTAGTTGCATCAACTGATATTCGGATCGGCTTATACTCAAGTATATACGGTACCAGATATTACTTAGAACAGTGTGGATAGATCTCTTCCAAGTGGCTGAAGAAAGACTTGAAGAGCAAACTACAGATTTCCCTAGAGAGGAGTCTGCCTATAGATGAACATCTGCCAGAATTATTCTCCCCCCATTACCCCCTAATTTACAGATTCAGATATAAAACTGCCACAATCACCTGCCAGTCTAGAATTACCAGCCAGTCTCTTGATCAATTTCTTGCCAGCCCTCATAACCCTGTGAGTCAATTCCTTTAAGTAAATCAATAAATGTTTCTCTCTTTCTGTTTATCCTCTATCTCTTTATATGTACATATTTATTATATCTTTTAAGATATGAGTATCCATTATCTACATTTAGTTAGTTCTGTTTCTTTGGAGAATTTTTACTGTAACACAATTCTTGACAAATAGTCTATTATTTAATTTAAAATTTTGTATAATACAGTGTGTATTATGTTAACTTTTATCAAATATAGAAGTCCTGCTAACATAGTGGGGTTATGCATTGGCTGCTAACCACAGGTCAGCAGTTCAAAACCACCAGCCACTCCGAGGCAGAAATTTGAAGCATTTTACCCCGTACAGGTTTGCAGTCCTGAAAATGCACAGGGGTAGGTTTACTTTCTCTTATAGGGGTGCTGTGTGTCAAAACTGAGTGAGCTGAGTATTTTCAAGAATGCTAATCTAAAGTGTTTAGAGAATAACATAAACATTTTGTAACAGTTTTATATCCATTAAAAATCTCTATATACATGTAATATTTTTCTGTATATATATTTTTAATCTAGTCAAGAGATTACAGATGAATATGAGATGCTAAGCAATCATTCACTAAATCTTTACATTATGCTTTCAGGCAACATAGTTTCAAAGTATTCTAATCACAAATATTCTTACATAATGCTTTTTTAAATATTTGGCCTTTCACATTAGGAGAAAATGTCAGTCTCAAATGTATATATTAGTTAAGGAGGCTGTTTCCCTTCTTAAAAATCAAAAGCAAGAACAAGAAAAATGACTGGGTTGGTTTTTGGGGGCTCTTTTTGCATTGCCTTACCTTTCTTCCGTTCAGATAGATATGTGGTGCTCACGGTGGTATTTCCAGAATCAGATGTCTTTTTAACTTGTTTCCCCTTTCCATAATTAGCCATTAATTGATGATATCTACCCATCGAGAAAATATGTATGAATTCTGGCACTCAGAAAACTCAAATGCATATAATAAACAACAGTGCAATAAAAAATGTAGAGTTTTGCTGATGCCTTCCCAAGTATATGACCCAGCCTTTGCTGTCCTCGAGCCTTCTCTCAAATATCAACATCTAATCCACAGCACACAGGCAGCTTGTCAACATAGTGTATCCTTTCAAAGGCTGAAACACAATGAAACTGATTACACTTTAGGGCCTGTTAAGTCCCCGGTCTTCTTCCCAGGCCCTGAGAGGAAACCCAGCCCTGTGCTCGCTCAGTCAGGTCTTCTGGTAGAACCAGTAAAAGGAGGGTATTTTGAACAATCACTAAAGCTTCCTGTCTCTTTCTATTGAAATATCTTCTCTTCTTTCTTCTTGAGGGGGTAGTATTGGAGTAACCCCAGATGCTTGGGTTTTAAATTTTGCATTTTTCCAGAAAAGGCTCTCCCAAATTGTTAAAGCCCCAGAAGACCCCACCAAACCTGGTGCTACACCTGCCTATGTGATTCCACTTAATCCTGAAAACAGCGTGACGGATAGATTGTATTGTTAGGGCAGGATGCATGGACACGTGTTCAAACAGTCTGTAAATATGTTTCAACACGCAGTTCATGAATTCCAAGTTGTCACTACTGAGAAGTGTTTATGAATTTCCATTAGAGGGG
>NW_022103920.1:27149906-27155305 GCF_000313985.2 Echinops telfairi
AAAAAAATAGCCTACACAAAGACATTTGGAAGGGGTTTGTGGCATCTGAACAACTTCCAACTATCATGATCAATAGTCAATAATACAAAATCACAGCATATCCACATTTATTTCAAGGCATTGTTGTTGGTAAAAATAATGCTGTATCTTACCCACACCCTAAATCCCCACCACCCGCCCCGGCAAAAAAGAATTCTAGCTAAAATTTCATGATGAAGAAAAAAGATATGAGTTAAAATTTTGGGTGTGTGAATGTATACATAATACACCCATGCATGTGTAATTAATAGACATATGGACTTCTCTATACCTTGCTGTGTTCTGGAGATGAGTATTGGAAATATTAATAGAACTGCCAGAACTTGAAGTTATGAAAGAACTACTTTAGTCGAGAGCATATAGAGGGAGAACTGAGGACTGTAACAGACTGAACACTAAGAATAAAATCAATATTTAAAGATGATGAAGCCATAACTGTTTTCATCATAGAAGGAAAGGAAAATCCAGAGAGATAGAAGGATAAAGAAATTAAATCGTATCTTGGAAAGTAAGAGAATAGAAAGTTTGAAGGGAAAAAAAAAGAACAATAGCGAGAACAAGTGAGAAAGGGGGTTTCAAAAATTCCTACTGGCGTGGATAATGAGGCTGTAACTGGTAACATTAGCAATGACAGTGCTAGCAGCACATAGGACACTGCTCTTCCTGTGAATCTGAGACAGTGAGGCAATGAAGGGAGAAATTAGAGATGTCTCCCCTGTTGCCTCCTCTGAGTGGTAGAAGTGCCCTCAAGAAAATACAAGAAAAGGAAGTATAATTTCCCCAGAGCAAACAGTAGTCCATAAAGACACAACAAACACAAAGAATTCATACTTTATGTACAACTGTTAAAGGACAAACGGGGACCTTGTTCAATAGCACTTACATAGTAAAGCCATTAAAAGAAGCATATTCCTCGGCTGTGAATCCGTGAATATCTTGGCGAGATAGGTCCACATCTTGCTGAAGAATGAGATTGACCAGAATAGTTGGTTCCTCACTGAGAGCAATCATAAGGGCTGTTCTGGAGCAAGAGAGAGAAACAAATGTCAGTTTACAGATCTTCAATTCACATGGTCTTTGAAAGTTCATCTTCTCATTTTGCTATTGAAATGTAGCCTTTCAGGGAGAGCGGGGGTGAAAATGCAAATGTGGGGGCAAATCTGTGCCGGTCACAGATCTGCAGACAAGGAGTCTCTAGAGAGCAGACACTGGCTTATCAATTGAGTCATCACTTAGTTTCAAAGACAGAAAAAAAATTGATTCTGGAAGCCTAGCAAATTTGCTCAACATTATAAGCCATATTTATCCTGTCTCAAATACATAGATACTGTATATGTAATATACTTTTGGTAAAATTTTATATATATAACAGGAATACATATGTTCTTATCCCCTAAGGTGCCTGTAGTTAGTTCTACGCTATCACGTTGATTTTCAGTCACTATACCTTTGAGACTTGTCTGAAGCATTCACATCCGCCCCTTTCTTCAGAAGGAACGCTACCATTTCTGCATTATGTTCAGTAATGGCAAGTAAAAGTGGGCTATATCCGTCCTGAAGAAGATATTTTAAATGACCATACAAACTATTATATCAGATATTGCATGCATGTTAGATTTAAATTAAAAAATTAATGTGTGTTTTTAAGAAACCTCTGGATATACATTTTCATTTTTAATAGGCTTTACTGTAAAAATCAAGAAAACAAATTGGGGTTGGGCCAATCAAAAAATAAAATTAAAGCCTCCAGATTTCTAGGCTCAATTCAATTGTGAGAAAAGGCCATATGGAGAGTTTCAGTGAAAACCATATCCCATTTAATAATATAGGTACTGCATATTATCCATTTACTTCATGTTGCCACATTTGGGCTTCCATAGTGTTCCACTCACACCTCTGAAGCTGGCCAAATAATATTGAATTAAGAATTTATGATACTTAAAACAAAATGTATGAATTAGGTCTTCATAATTTCTCAATATGAGCATTGGATCACTCTTATAGCATAATAAGTGATTTGCTAATTCAGCCCTTTTCTTATCCTTATTTGTGAGAGTATCAATAAAAGGAAGAGAGTGAGCTTTATGATTTTTATCATTACCCATGTACAATCAACTACTTCCCATTTGAACTAACAATCTAGACAAGTAGCGTGTTAAATATGATGTCACTTTGGAGGTTGAGATTACAACACAAAATGAACTGAAGAAAGACCTTATTTTAAAAGGAACACCTCAATTATCGGTTTTTAATCGTCTCCTTGTTCTTCCCTCCCTCCTCTCAAATCGACGTTGGAGAAATTCATTCACTGTAAAATTTGTATCTCAACAGATGTGAAGTATCTGCTATCTTCTTCAGTTGTTTTCTAAAATATAGGAATAGAAATTTACCCTATTTTGAGCTTCGAGATTAGCTTTGTGCTTGAGCAGCTTTTCCACTAATGAGACACTTGTACCGCAGACAGCATAGTGGAGGGCAGTATTGCCGTGGCCGTCGGTGAGGTTTGGGTCTGCGCCGTGTTTGAGAAGAAGAACAGCGCAATCCTCCTTTTGACACTTCACTGCCTGCAGTACAAGAGCGTATGAGTTGCCGACTTACATGGTAAAGTAAGGTTCAATAGCATGATCTGTTAATGTTTGATACTGTGCTTTAAAGTATGAAAATGCACGACATAACCCCAGGGAAGAGCTCAAACACCTTCCATAGCCACAAGTACAATTAAACAGGAAAAACCAATACCATCATCAAGGGAGATCTGTTTTCTCCATCCTGGGCGTGTATATTGCATCGTTTCTCTAGTAAGGCCGACACGATGTGTGGATATCCATTCGCACAGGCCAGATGCAAGGGTGTTCTACATCAATACAATGAAACGCAATGTTAGAGAGACGTCTTCATTTGACAAGTTACTTCTGTTCCCCAAGAGCGAGCCAGAGCCTATTTTCTGAAAGTATCTGTTTCGTGTGCTTGTTGACACTGGCAGGTTGTCACGTCATGCCACCAAATTCAAAAGGCAGGGCAAATGGCTTGGAGGATAGATGTTTAATAGGTTTTACCTTCAAGGGGGGGGGAAAGGTATTTAGGATTGGGAAGGAGGCCAATATTAGGTAGGTATTCCAGTAAAATTTAGAAATGGTCTCCAAAGTCTGTGTTATATGTAACACTTAACAGGGGGCAGGAGGGGCGCACATTAGATGTGTTAGATGTATCCAGCTGCATGCTGACCCTCCCTCTTTGTTCAGCGTTTGAAGTCGGCGTTTGTCTTCAATGAACACAAAAGGATAGGTTTGGATTTAGGTTGTGGATCTTAGTTTAATTTTGAGTGAACTCACTTGTGTATGCTCCCCACTGAAACAGCCTCCTGTGCGACCTCTCAAAAGGCAAGGGCACATTCATGAGCAATGAGGACACGAATCAGTTCCGTTGACACTTGGCAGCTTTTAACCCTGCCCTCAATAAACTTCTGTCAAGATGATATTGTTGTACAAAAGAATCGATTCTTTTAAAATATGATGTTGAAGAATATTGAATATGCCAGGGACCCTAAGAAGAACAGGCAAATTGGTCTTCACAGAAAAACATTTCGAAGGGTCTGTAGAAATGAGGAAAGGAGCCCTGAGGGCATAGTGGGTGACAAGTTGGGCGGCTCACTGCAGTGGTCGGCAGTTTGAATCTGCCAGCCTCTCAG
Source organism: Echinops telfairi (assembly GCF_000313985.2). Lineage (NCBI taxonomy): Eukaryota > Metazoa > Chordata > Mammalia > Afrosoricida > Tenrecidae > Echinops > Echinops telfairi. The sequence goes on from NW_022103920.1 coordinate 27,153,634, forward strand.
AGGGTGAAAGGTGAGACTTTCTACTCCTGTAGAGAGCTGCGGCCTCAGAAACTCCCGGGGGCAGTTTTGCCCCATCCCATAAGGTCACTATGAGTCTGATGAGACCTGATGACAGTGAATTTTGACTTTTTTCAAATGTGAAGTGGGCAAGACTTCCTCTCACTGGGTCTGACCTGTGTCCAGAGGATGTAATTCTCAGTAAAGCAGATGGTCAGCAAGAGGAGGAAGAGGAGAGGGACTGGCACTGGGGTTGCAGCCATGGTCCCAGACCCAGCAATGCTGATCAGAAAGGGGCAGGACCACGTCAGGGGCTGGCTCTGTTGGGCATAAGAAGAACTGACGTAGTGGCACCGAACAGCAATAACATAGATAAATTGACATATTCATTTATATGTGATTTATGTCTGCTGCCAGTGCGTTAGATGGCCGGAAGTCTGTTTCCCTGAGTTAACTATCTCTGGAACCCTGGCAGTGTCAAGGACCAGTCCCTGGTAGCCAGTGAAGTCAGTGCGGGATGTCCAGCCTCTGGCCTCTAGGGAAACCTTCTTGCAGCCATCTAACGGAGACAGGCCTGCCACAAGTCTGTCACATTCTTAACCTCTCCTGCCACATTTTAACCGAGAACTGTGTCAGTCTAGAATGATACCTTTCTTAACAACAAGGACAAAGTACCTTCTATCAAAAGCTAAGATGGTCTTATGGCATTGTAATTATAACTAGAACTTTCTAGAAAAATAATCTCTCTCAAAATAATAAGTACAGTCCTTGAGAGGATCAAAAAAGCTTCTAGGTGAACAGTGTTTCCTCCTACCAATAACTATCCATTGTATAAAGACACTTGGAAACGTTGATGGGAAATTTTTGCATGTTTTTTACTGCATCAAATTTCTAATTATAATCATTTTAATTATTAAATATAATGGAATATTATTGAATCCTAGAGAGAAATGAAGTTTTGATATGATGTGATACAAATGAACCTTGAAATACTATACCAAATAAAATAATTCAGACACAAAACAACAACTATTACATGATGGCACATATGAAAAATCTGAGGAGCCCTATTGGCGTAGTGGGTTATACAATGAGTGCCTATCACAAGGTCACCAGTTTGAAACCACTAGTCTCTCTGCAAGAGAAAGATGAGGCTTTCAATTCCCATAAAAAGTTCCTCTCAGGAACTCCCAAAGATAGTTCTCGTCTGTCCTACAGGGTCACTGAGAGTTGGAATCGACTCGATGGCAGTGATTTAGAGTTAATATGAACTATCTATGATAAGAAAAGTCATAAAAGCAAAGATGCCTAAGTGGTTCAACAGAGGCTGGGGATGGAGTATGGGCATGGGAAACTGTGGCTTAAAGAGTACTGAGTTCCTCATATACACTTTGGGGGGACTTGTAAATATACACAATCACTACAGATAACTGAAAGCAACAGGGAAGTGAACTTCTACACAATCCAGCAACACCACTATTAGGCATCTACCCCAAGGAAATGAGACACAATATGAGTGGATGTATGCTTTCCTACGTTGATAGTTGATAGCACCACCGTTCACATAGCAAGAAACTGGAAGTAGCCCAAGTGCCCAACAGTGGAAGAATGGATGAACAAACCATGGTCCACACACACAATGGAATATTATGTATCCCGAAAACACAGTGATAAA
>NW_022103920.1:27155951-27170069 GCF_000313985.2 Echinops telfairi
CAAGATCAAAACTATTTGTAGCCCTTGGACTTAGGACTGAAACTCCCTGAAGGAAGAGGCAGCAAACGATGGCCACCCCAAGACCATGGAAAGGGTGGTCGTTGAACCTAGATAGGACCCCTGGCTTAGTGGGCACCCAATGAAAGGGGACCCAGATTCACCATATATTCAGTACCTCAGTGCTCCCCTTACATTAATATGAAAGGTACTAAGATGATAGACAAGGATCTGCCCTTGTAAGAAATGTTACAGAAAACATCTCCTAGCACCAACCCCTGTGCTCAATGAATTAAGAAATCTATCTGTACAAAGTAATATCTCATGGATAGCAGCTCATAGGTGGACTATATTCGCATGTACTGTCATATCAACAGTGCCTTACACTCTATTACATTGGATAAAATATTGATGTTACCAAAGCCAGAGCCTTATACCCCAGGGGGATGATTGACAATATTTTTCTTTTTTGTTTGTTTGTTTGTTTTGGTTTGGTTTGGCTCTGTCTTTGTTTGTTTTTGTTGTCTTTGGTTGTTGTTCTTGTTGGGTTTTATTCCAAATATCACGAATGGAATGGTATCAGAGCTTAAATTGTGGACACTGAAAGGCTAAGGAAGACAGTGGGAGTCCAAAATCTGCCTGTAGATTATCTAGTCAGATTAAGCCACTGGCAGATCTCACAGGCGAAAGATTCAAACAGCCTTGAGAATGATGAGGGCAACAAATGTACAAATGTGCTTGACACACAATGGATATATGTGTGGATTGTGATAAGAGTTGTACAAACCCACAATGAAATAAATTTTAAATATGTGTATATATGTAACTAAACTATTCTGACAATAAAAATTAAATAAAATTTACTTCTAATTCAATAGTCAAAAATAAAAGGTCAGACAGAAACTATTATAAACTTGATTGTGGTGGATCAAACTACAGTATATTATAATACATGGCCCAGTTGACCTCCCTCTTAAAGCAACCTAAATTGTCTTGAGGCTTAAACATTTCTCACTTTTGTCACAACTGAAATATCTTCTCTTTTTATTAATATTGTTAGCGGTCTTTCCTTTCATAGTCTTTATTTTTATCTTTATATTATTTTTATTTTCTTTCTGCTTTGTTTTGGTTTGTTTCTATTATTTTTGTTAAAGTTTCCAGTTTATGAAACACAGAAGGAATGGATGAATACAGGCAATAACCAACACATTGGTTTATCAGCAATGGTCGATGGGGAAAGTGAAGTGAATGGGGGAGCTAACAATGAATGCTGGAGGGGTGAGGGGACGCTAGAATTGATTGTGATGATGTATATGCAACTCTTTTGAAAAGTGACTTAACAATGGAAGTGTATGTGGAATAATTTGGGAAAGGATATCAATAATGGTTGCACATCAGAATATGATCAATGGCACTGAATTATATGCATGTACAAGGTATTCAGTTGGAGAATGTTTTGCTATGTAAATTTTTGCCATAATTAAAAAGTAAAATTAAGGAATTAAACTAAAATTTTCTAAAAGAGAACTGAGTTCCTGATAATGAAAATATTTGGAAATGTTGCACCAAACATGAATGGTAGTGTTACTGAATTGTACCCTAAAAATAGTTGAAATGGCTATGTTTCACTAAACAAAAAATTTTAAATATTGATGAAAAGCTATATTCCTCAAGAACTCTAATTTCTTCATGATGCCAAAGTACTTTACATATACAGTGAACTCTTGGTTCTAAATCTCAGTATAACCCCAAAGTCTCATTTACAGAGATCTCCTTTTGTCTTACAAAATTTCCTTTCTCAAGATTGGACACAGGAATCTTATATTATTAATACCACTGGTTTCAAACCACTTGATTTAGTTTGACTCATTAATATAACTTATTCTTTTATAGGGAAGCAGTTTCCTTTTGGTTAACTTACTGTATATATTCGTGTATAAGCCAAATTTTTCAGCACATTTTTAATGCAGTTTTTGTGGTAAAATTAGAATGCTTTGGCTGATGTTTGGGTCAGTTTATACTCACATATATATAGTAAATAGCTTTACATTCACCTAATAGAACTCCTTCCTAACAAATATTTATATATTTTACCTTTGTACACTGTTGCACATATCTCATATATCAAGAATTTATTCACAAGTTTCTTTGTGGGTTTTTTGTTTGTTTTGTTCTTACTCAATAACTACCTTTGCTTCCGAGCCCAATTCTTCTTTCTTTTGTAATTAATTAAAAACAAAAAACCAAAACCATTTTTCTCTCGTAGGGAAAGTACAGAGCATGTGTGCAATTCCCACTTGGTCTTCCAAAGGGGGCCACTGTTCCCCAGTTAAATAATCAGACTCATCCGATTGAAGACTAAAATCAACTGTGACAATAAAAACCTTTATATAAACCTCGGAATCTATCTGTATACTCCTAGGAATTTAAGAATCAACCACAAATTCAGAAAACTAGCCATGAAAACCCCAACTTTCTAAGGAAATGCTGAGTGATATACTTCTAAAGTCTTCCACAAGAAATCTGAAAATAAGACTACGCTATCCTAAGCAGACATGAAACCAGCAAAATGAGTTATCACTCAAAGTTTCAAGACAAAGAAAATTACCAAGAAAATTAATTTTACTTGAAATAATCTTCATCCTTTTAAAGGAATTATTCGTGCTTAAACAATAATATTGTGTGATATTTTTAATTCTATTTTATTGTGGTGTAGTTTATATACAGAAAACCTATGTGTATAATTTCTGAACGCTGGCCTATGTGTATAGTTATATAATGACCAGCATGTTAAGAATAAAGACTATTTCCAGTATCCCAAAAGTACCTGCAGGTCTGTTTGCAGTCAATCATCACCTCCAGTTGTCCCTGGTAACCACTAGTGGCTTTCTACCGATCATTTTGCCTTTTTTATAACTTCGTATAAAGGGAAATACTTCCGATGTAGTCTTTTATATCCAACTTTTTCACATCGTATGCCACCTTTCAGATTCATCCGTGCTGTTGCCTATAAGAGTCATTTATTCCTTTTTTATCATGGGCTAGTATATTTGAAGTATCATACATATGTGTATGTGCTCATGATTTCATCACTTTATTTTAAAATATTAACTGAGCATTCACTATGCGCTAGGCACAGTTATAAGAAGTCCCGGAGGTGCCGTGGATTAGGTGTCGGGCTGCTCACAGCAAAGGTGGTAAAACCCACCACCCACTCTACAGGAGAAAGGTGAGGCTGGCTGTTCCCAAAACGACTTAGTCTGAGAAACCTTTCTGTTCTTTCCTATAGAATCAGAATCAATTTGATGGCAGTAAATACACTTGTTTCAGGGGTGGGGGTCATAGTTGTTGTGTACAAAAAATCAAACAAAATGGACAAAAATATCTGATCTTGCAGATTTGTACATACGATTGGAAAGGTGAGCAAAATCTAAAGTACATCAGAAAATGTTAAATGCTAATGAAAGAATATCAAGCAAGCAGGGAAAGGAATAGAAAATGTTGAGAAGGAAACTTGCAATTGTAGTTAAAATACGATAGCCAGGGGAGGTCTTGCTGATACAATAACAACTGAATAAAGACAAAGAAAGGGAGAGAGCAAGCCATGTGGATTTCTAGTGGGTGAGGGAGTAATTCCAGGCAAAGGCAATGGCCTTAAAAGGATTAAAAGGCCTTAAAAGAATATCCTGATTTTTTGATAGAAATTCTAATCTCCACTGCAGGCATTACCATAAAACAAGTCTTCAGGAAATAACAGAGTACCAAATTATCAATAAACTGATGAAACTCTAGAAGCACCCACTGGTCTATGCCAAGAAATTCAGAAGACAGCTACCCAGAGAACTGGCTGGTAGAGATCATATCTGCACCCACTCTAAAGAAAGGTGCTCAAGAGAAAGTGGAAATGATTGATCAATTACCATTAATGCCATATGTAAATTTTTGTGGAATATTATTCAACAATGGTGGTAGCAGTACATTGACAGAAAGCTGCCAGATTTTAAAAGATTCCATAAAGGATGTAACATCTCCAGCTGATATCAGATAGATCTTGGCTGAAATTAAAGAATACCAGAGAGGTGTTGACTTGTGTTTTATTAACTATGCAAAAACACTCAACTGTGTGGATAATGATACATGATGGATAGCATTGAGAAAGATGGGAATTCCAGAACACTTCATTGTTCTCATGTGGAACCAGTACATGAACCAAGAGGCATTCGTTCAAACAGAAGCAGGAATACCGAGTGCTTTGAAATCAGGAAAAGTGTATGTCAGGGTTGTATATCCTTTCACTGTTATTACCCATTCACTATGCTGAGCAAATTTTACTTGCTAAAAGTTAGGAAGACTTTAAGCACTTACTGAGGGAGATCAAACACTTCAGGGGATCACAGCTCAAGGTAAGGAAAACCAAAATGCTCATAATTGGACCAATAGATAACTCCATGAGAAATGGGAAAAATATTCAGGTTGCCAAAGATTTAATCTTGCTTGGATCCACAACCAGTGTTCACAGAAGCAGCAGTCAATAAACTAAAGAAAGTACTATATTTGAGCAAATCTCCTGCACAAAGCCTCTTTAAAGGATTGAAACAAGGATGTCACTTTGAGGACTAAGTTGTGCCTGACCCGAGGGACAACTGCTTCATATCGATGTGAATGTTTTACACGGAATAAAGAATACTAAAGATGAATCAATGCATTTGAATCACAATGCTGGCAAAGAATCCTGAACAGACTGCTGGAAGGACAAATAGCTCTGCCTTAGAAAATACAGAGATAGCTCCTTAGAAGTGAGGGTGGCGACACTTTTTTTTCCCCATGTACTTTGGAAATGTTACGAGGAAAGACCGGTCCTCAGAATAGGATATCATACTTGGTAAAGCAGAAAGTCAGGGAAAAAAGAGGAAGACCTTCAAGAGGCTAGATTGATGTGGTAGCAAGACTGTTCAAACAGAACAATTGGGAGGTGGGCACAGGACCAAGCAGCTGCTGCTTCTGTTGTACCCGGGGGTCACTAGGAATTGGCAACTGACAGCAGTAACATACTGTGATGGGGAAACTTTCCCCAAAAAGATTTTAAAGCAGCCACAAGTAATACATATTTTCTGATATTAATACCAAACACCTAATTTCATTTCTTAACATGTAAAATGTGTTGTTTTTTGTTTTTGTTTTTGTTTTTGTTTTGTTTTGCAGTAAATGTTCATGGGTGGGTTTCTTGCAAGTAAAAAAATTTTTTGCAAAGTAATCTACATTAAAAATTTTGCTTGGTTTCTCAAAGTCTTAAAATCTTAAACACTTCTCTAAATGGTTGCCTCAACTATTTTCTCATTCATCTTAGAAGGTCTAGAGATAACCTCCCCCAAAGAATAAAACAAGTATGAAAAGGGAGTACTGTCCAGTAGAGATAACAGTCATGGGAGCCGTGGACAAAACCAGGGAGGGCAGGAATTATGTAAAACTCAACTATCCAGGAAAGCATGAGGATAAGTCAAAACGGATTGCACAACATAATGGACACCTTTATTAAATAAAAATAGCCAAATGTAAAGCTATTGTTTCTCAGCACATCTTCCAAGTCTACACACTTCTGAAAGCTATCTTTCCTCCTCTCTAACCCATCCTTGAAGAACTCTCTGAGCTCCTTGATTTTTTCACACCTTGACAAAACACCTCGGGGAGCTTCCAGGGGTTCAAACAGAGGCCTAAAGGGGCAAGATCAAGTCCGGAGGGTGGGTGGGGAAGGTTTTCCAATGAAAGGCTCATTTCACAGCCCTTCCTGCACTCAAAGAATGAGCAGGGACATCATCATCTGTGGGAAAATAAAATCCCTTGGTGCAACTTGACTGCCCTGTTTTCAACAATGCAATTTTCAAATTTCCCTTCCTGTGCCCTCCGAGAAAAATCGATGCCTAAAGCAGTCCTGTAATCTTCAGAGCTGAACTCCTAGCCTTTCATTAAACTGGCCCAGCAGGTCCCTTCTCCATCTCTTGTTTTTACTGAACTTTGTTTTTAAAGGCAATTTAAGAGATAAAGAAAACTTGGCTGCAGCCATCCATTAGGACATAGGTTTAAACGTTTTGTTTGGAATAAATTCATGCAGGTATGAACTGGAATCTTAGAAGCATTTTTCTTTTTACTTACCCCTGTATTTTAAAAATTTATAAAAAGCTGAATGTTGGACTGTGACCCGATGCCAAAGGTTACCCAACAACCTTTCAGCGCACTTGGAATGACAGCCAACAGTCGCCTCTCCCTCCGATGCCTGTATCAGGACGGGCGCCCTAAGGACCCCACTGGCCCCTCTACCTGCGGGCTCCTCTGGTCACCTGTGGGCTCTGTCCCGCATGTTCACATCATGTTTCTTGAGGTGAAGGTATTCCTGCACTTTCTCCAAATCCCCCACGGAGACAGCCTTATGGATTTTCTTCAAATCCTTGTCCCTGAGCCTGTAGCCAGGTGGTGGGGGAGGACGAGCACGGGGGTGGCTCCTTGTGCTGCCCGTCTGAAGGTCGGTGGGGCAGCTGCGGGTGTCCCTCCCACGCCACCAGTTGAGAAGCTTCTTCATGGAGGTGCCAGCAGCAGCCCTCTGGCCGCCCCTGAGCTCTACAGGCGATTGATTCCTAAGAGCCCATGGCTCTCCACCTGGCTGCCAGACTCAAGGCCTCTCCAGCGAGGTCCGCACCCTAGACACAGAGCGGAAGGAGGCAGAAAACCAGACTGGAAGCTGGAAGCGCGGGCTCTGCACCAGCCTCAGTTGCCAAGCAACAGGAAGTTCTTCACCCAGCCTCTTTGTGACCACAGACCAGGCATCCCTGCTGGGATTCGCATCCACGCACCTCCCATTGGATCTTCAGCCTTTGGATGGAAGCTAACTCCCTTCCGTGCACAATAACGCCTCCTTCAAGAAAGGACTTACTGACTGGACGCTTTCAACTGAGATTAGCTTTCTATGGAGAAAGGGATCCTTTCCTGTGACTTTGCCCTCCATCCTACCCTCCGACTCTACCTCCGTGTTCAAACGATCCTTTAACGATCATTGGAATAAATTCTCCATTCCCAATGTCAAATCTACTTTTTAGACGTTTTCCATAGGTCCAATTCAATTCCGCCAGTCTCAAAACCCCAGAATTTCTTCCAACTCTCCCTGTAATCTAGTCCCACTAACGGCACCTACCGGTATCATCTGTTCACCTACCCCACACCCTCACTGATCTGCTTGCTTAGATTCCATCCCATGGGTGACCATGATAACTATTATCATGCATGCATCAATACTTTTGTACCCAACCCTGTCCTTATCTGTCTACTTAAATGAAGAGGAAACAAATCACTGCCATCGAGTCTTCTGATTCATGGAGACTCTAGGGTAGAACTGTGAGTTTTTTGAGACAGTGGCTCTTTGGGAGAAGAGAAACCCATCTTTCTCTTGAGGAGTGACTGGTGCTTTCCAACTGGTGACCTTGTACTTAGCGGCCCAATGTGACCCCCTCTGCCATCAATGACAGCAATAGTTCAATCTAACTACCCATCTAAAACTTTCTGGTCTTAGTGACTACTTCTGAAATGCAGGCACAGTCATCCATACCATCCTATCTCCAGCAGCAGGGGAAACCCCAGAGCTCCAACCCAAAGTTTGAGATCACAACTGGTTTTCCTGATAACTGACAGTAAAAACTTGTCCCAAAGGATTGCTAGTCTAGTGAAAACCAGTGATGCTTGTTGGTCACGATGTGGGGGAAGAGGAAAAGAGGGGGAGAGAGGGGAACTCAGCCATTGAAGGAGCCCTCGTGGTCACTCAAAATGCCAGTTGTTCAAGTGCACCCACCAGTGACTCTTCAGGAGAAAGAAGTGGCGGTCTGCTTCCACAGATTCCCACTGCCATCAAGTTGATGCCGACTTATAGTGAGCCTACAGCCTTGTTAACCCAACTGGGAGGTTCTGTAAGATACTGTGAGCCAGATCTGCCTGACAATAGCAAGTTTGCTTTGGATTTGACTGTCATTGATCACATTTTTACAATTCTTTACTAATCACTGGATAGGTTGGATTTTTATTTCCCTTGCTGATGCCTACAGAGGTTGCCGGTCTGAGTTTTATTATTATATAGATATATAATAATATACCTTATTATTGGCCATCTGGCCATGGTCTCTTTGTATATTCATTGTCTCACACATTTTCTAATACTAATCTCTTTACTTTCTTCTGACTTCTCAGTTTTAAAGCCTGAGAAAATGTGGGCACTTAACAAGAGTTAAGGAATCCTGGTGGTACAGGGGTTGAGCCATTGGCTACTAGTTGCTAGTTCAAACCCACCAGCCACTCTGTGGGACAAAAATATTGTAGTCTGCTTCCATAAAAGGGGAGCCCTGATGGCATAGTGGTTATGATTGTAGCTGTGGTCTGCAAGTTCAGCAGTGCTTAACCACTAACTGCTCCACAGGTGAAAGACAGGGCTTTCTACTCCCGGTCAGAATTGCTGTCTCAGAAACCCATAGGAGCAGTTATACCCTGTCCCATAGGATCACTATGAGTAGCCGTCTACTCAGTGACAGTGAGATTCCATAAGGATTATAGCCTTAGAAATCTTATGAGACAGTTCTACTCTGCCCTGTATGGGTTGCTATAAGGTGGAATTGACTCAAAGGCCATGGGTTTGGTGAATGTGTTGTAACAGAACTAGTAGGATTGGTTCAACTGTTTCAATTGGTCCAATTGTGTCGGTAAATGTACTTAGCCATCAAAGGCTGGTCTTGAAGTTGTCCTGAAGTCAGACCTTCCTAAGCCAGGAACTTACTGTAATTAAAATGCTCTGTGAGGCTATTCATCTATCTCTCCAGTATTGACTCTAAATCTCCTTTAGGTGCTTCTCCTATGGGCTCTCACAGCATCGAGTACATACCTCCACCATGTTGTCAGTATTTCCTTGGAGAGTAAATGATTGCACCTAGACTTGAGTTCTTGAAGGTAAGGACAGTATCTTATTATTCTTTGTTTCTGTCTAAGTTGCCAGTACTGAGGACAGTGTCAGGCATAAGGTGTGACTCTCATTACTGAACAAATTGGTATGAGACTATAGCTATCTTCCTTCCTGTATCAACCATAAAAGGTAAAGTCCCAAAATATAAGAATTATACATCTGCATACATGTTTTGGAGACTCTTCTTTCTGTCTATATCACTTCTGAAAATATGGCCCAGGTTGTTGTGTAATACTACTAACAGAACTGTCCTGTGGTGTTTCCTAAGCTATATTCTTTTTTTTTCTAATCATTTTATTAGGGGCTCATACAACTCTTATCATAATCCATACATACATCAGTTGTGTAAAGCGCATTTGTACATTCGTTGCCCTCATCATTCTCAAAACATTTCCTCTCCACTTAAACCCCCTGCATTAGGTCCTCATTTTCCCCCTCCCTCTCCACTCCCCCCTCCCTCATGAGCCCTTGATAATTTATAAATTATTATTTTGTCATATCTTGCCCTGTCCGACATCTCCCTTCACCCACTTTTCTGTTGTCCATCCCCCAGGGAGGAGGTCACATATAGTTCCTTGTAATTGGTTCCCTCTTTCCAACCCACTCTCCCTCTACCCTCCCAGTATCGCCACTCACACCACTGGTCCTGTAGGGATCATCCGCCCTGGATTCCCTATATTTCCAGTTTGGGAGCAGATGCTTACATCTACTCCTACAGAGCCAGAGACACAGGGGATAGGTTGGAACCATCAACCTTGTGGTTAACATCCAAGTACTTAGCCATTGCTCCCCTTTGTCTTAGTTTATAGAGTGGAATGACTGGCATGGACCCTTCACTTGAAATGGCCTACCTCCATTTTCTCTGGCAGATAACTGCTCCTTCAACACTGCTTACACTTTTAATGTCACAGACCCAAACCACTAATTAAACTCCAGTGTAAGGATGAAGTATAAACTTTGTCTTCATTTTCAAAGCCAACGGTTCCCTTCCTAGCTTATATAACAAAATTTTAACTGTTGCAACCAAGTCCATTACAACTAATGGCAACCCTCTTGGTGTCAGATTAGAACTGTGTCCATATTTTACTATCTCACTTTTATCGATGCAACCAACACGTGGAGAGATTGATTTGTAAAAGCTGCAAAACGATGTCTTGCTCCAGAGCCTGTGATCTTCACTGCCACATGACCCTGGCCTTGCCTGTGTGTCAAGTCCCTGAACCTGATGCAGAATGGGAATACTTTTAAATTTTAAAAAAAATCATGTTTAAAAGAATGTCAACTCATCTTTTAACTCCCATGGTGGCCTCTTAAAGATGCTTTATTTTATAACATAAAAGCCAAGTGCAACATTGAAGGAAACCTCCAAGTTTGAGGACACTCCGTCACCGTAAATCAGTATAGGCGTTTCCCTCTTTGTAGCGCACAATTAATTATAACCTGTCAGTTTCCACCATAAGGTGATTCAGATGAAATATATGACGTGTGTATGTATTTTCAACTTTCAAACAAAACTACATTGTCTCCTCAGTCTACCTCATGCCCCCCCACCACCACACACACACTGAGTTTTCTTTTTAACACATGACACAACGTGTGTGTTCTCCAAGTTTGTTCTCACCCACCTCCCTCCAGTCCTAACTTCTTGCCCTTCATTTTTAACTTACTTCAACTCCAAGGACTATATAGTTCTGTTTCATTCTATAATATTGGTCAAATGAATACATGTAAAAGAAAGATAATGCTTAAGAGCAAAATGTTCATAGAATAATTAAACATTGTCCTAAGAGAAGAAGTACCGTCTTACACAGATGGAAGAACATTGGGGTGGGGTTAAGAGGGTGAGGTTGTGATCCTATTTGTGCCACTTATAAAATAATCTTAAACAAAAACAACACAGGACAGGGGCATAAAGAAAAATTATTATTTAATTAGATGCTATATTTTTGTTCTGTTTTTAATGCTAAATCTAAGGGGGGAAACATTGGAAGATTTTTGGTAGAACATTGCTCAAATCCATCAGATGCTACTAGTCAGCAGATGGTATACTTTTAACTAATGAGACAAAGGTCTGGTGAACTTCTATTTTATCTTTGTCCTTATGGTTTTTCAACCTACACAGATTTGTTGTTGGGTTTCCTAAAGAAGTAAAAGCAGCATGTATATGTCTATAGAAATAGATTTATATCAAAAAATGGGTCACACAGTTGTAGAAGTGGGTAAGTCCAGCCCGGTTCAAGTCTGTGGGTCAGAAGTTGAAGGCTTCTTCTGATTCCTGTAAGCAGGGAGATCACAGGCGGTGGAAACAGCTGAAGGAATCTGAGATGGCCGATCTTACAGAAGGCCAATGGACCAGATGTAGGCTCCAAATCCAGCGGTGGAAAGAAGTTAGCTTCCACACACTATCATCTTCCACTGACATTAAGCATAGGCCACACCCTGAAGGAACCCCATATCCACGATATCAAGACTGTGACCAGATTAACTGAAGACCTTATCACGGAGTTGATCACGTTATGTTAGATCACATCACGGGGGAATCTTGGCCCCTCGAGCTGACACAGAACTACCTACCTATCACAGGGGCCAGTGAGTCACTTCCAACTCATAGCAGCCCTACGTTCAACAGAGTAAAACGCTGCCCAGTCGGGGGCCATCCTCACAATTGTTCCTACAGTGGAGGCCATGGCTGCTGCCTGTGTCCATCCATCTCCTTGAGGGACTTCCTCTTTTTTAACTGACCCTCTATCAACAATGATGTCTTTCTCCAGGGACTAGTCTCTCCTAATCACACATCCAGAGTGCATAAAACAAACTCTCTCCTCTAGCATTTGATGGTATTTCTTTCAAAATAAATTTGTTTGTTCTTCTGTCAGTAAATGGTACATTCAATATTCCTCACCAGCACCAGGATTCAAGAGCATCAGTTCTTCTCTGGTCATCCTTATTCATCACCTGACTTTTGATCTTAATTCATAACCACCCTCGGTGATGATAACTGTCCCACAGGGTTTACTAGACTGTACATGTTTTTGTTTGTTTTTACATATAGTAAGTTAAGTGAAGTTTTACAGAACAGATGAGTTCTCAATAATTCATTGTTACAGTTCTAACTCATAACAACAGAACAAAATACTGACTAGTCACAATAGTTATGTCTGGGCCCCTTGTTGCACCCACTGTGTCAATCTGTCTTGTCAAGGATCTCCCTCTCTTTAGCTGTTCCTGTATTTTACCAAGCTTGATGTACCAGAAATTCATATACATTTTGTTTCATTTCCATGAGTGCAATCCACAGCATGTATTCACCCCTATCGCACTTCCTCCATGTGTTCCTGTTTCCATTCCTGCTTTTCCCCTAAGCTTTCTGAATTGTATCCTGGGGTAAAGGCTGCCCTTTTGATCTCAAATGGTTGATTATTCTAAGTGTATATACCTCCTAAGGTGTGGGTACCTCACAATAGGATTGTTTCCCTCCCAGGCATGAGAAGTGACTCAGGAGCCATAACTTCAAGGATTCTCCCAGTCACTGTCTGACCAGTAAACCTGGACATTGTAATGATGTTGAATTTTCCACAGTTTTCCTCTGAGGATTGAAGTTGTCAAGGATTTTGTCTTGCTTGGATCCACAGTCAATGTTCATGAAAGCGGCGGTCAATAGATAAAACAAAACGTTGCTTTGGGTCAGTCTGCTGCACAAGAACTCGTTCAAGTGCTGAAAAATTAGGATATGATGTTGAGGATGAGGTGTGCTGGAACAGGTGACAGTATTTTCAATCACCTCATGTGAAAGTGGGACATTAAATAAGGACGACCACAGAAAAATCAAAACATTTGAATTAAAACGCAATTAAACATGGACAAAACAAATCCATTTCAGCCAACTAATGCCCACAATGTCTATTTTCAAGCATTCCATTCCATGTTTCACAACTGCCAATTTCCTTGATTCAAGCTTTGTACATTCCACACTCCAATTACTAGTTATGTTTGCAACTATCCCTTCCTAATTGGAGTTGTGTCACATCAAAAAATGAAGATTCCTCTCATCCACATTATTAAGGTTGACTCTACTTTCAGGAGGCAGGTCTTCCCCAGTTATTTATATATAATTTTATTATTGTGGATCCAAGTGAGCTGAAATTCTTTTTCTTCTTTAATCATTTCATTGGGGCTCATACAACTCATCACAATCCATCCATCCATTGTGTCAAGCACATTGTGTCATACACTAGCTGCCATCATCATTTTCAAAACATTATCATTCTAGTTGAGTCCTTGGTATCAGCTTCTCATTTTCCCTCCCCCTCTCCTACCCTCTCTCCCTCATGAACCCTTGATAATTTATAAATTATTATTTTTTCATGCCGTACACTGACCAATGTCTCCCTTCACCAACTTTTCTGTTATCTATCCCCCTGGGAGGGGGTTATAGGTAGATCATTGTGATTGGTCCCCCCATCTCCCCACACCTTCCCCTTACCCTCTTGGTATGGCTACAATCAATATTGGTCCTGAGGGGTTTATCTGTCCTGGGTGCTGTTTCCAGCTCTTATCTGTACCAGAGTATATCCTCTGGTCTAGCCGGATTTGTAGGGTAGAATTGGGATCCTGATAGTGGGGGGAAGTGTGAAAGAACTAGAGGAAATTTGTGTTTCATCACTGTTATACTGCACCCTGACTGGCTCGTCTCCTCCCCGTGACCATTCTGTAAGGGGATGTCCAGTTGCCTACAAATGGCCTTTGGGTCTCCACTCCGCACTCACCACTCATTCACAATGATAGGATTTTTTTGTTCTAGGACTTTAATGCCTGATACCTGATCCTATCGACACCTCGTGATCACACAGGCTGTTGTGCTTCTTCCATGTGGGCTTTTGTTTCTCAGCTAGATGGTTGCTTGTTTATCTTAAAGCCTTGAAGACCCCAGATGCTTTATCTTTTGATAGCCGGGCACCATCTGCTTTCGTCACCACATTTGTTTATTCACCAGCTTTGTCTTCAGTGATTGTGTCGGGAAGGTGGGCATCATGGGATGCCAGCTTAATAGAAGTGTTCTTGCGTTCAGGGAGGACTTAGGTAGAGGCCCAATGTCCATCTGCTACCTTAATACTAAATCTATAAATATATGT
>NW_022103920.1:27170567-27183326 GCF_000313985.2 Echinops telfairi
AGGTCTGTTTGTTGACCTTTAGGAGTGTTTTAAAGTTGAGTCTGATGGGGTGCCTCGCCCTGGCCCCAAAGTCTATTTTTGGTGTTCCCTGGGGACTTCATTGCTCTGCTCCCCTTGCTGTTCTGCTGCACAACCTTAGTGTTTCGCCTCGGTGTGGTGGGGTCAGATCAGGCACAATTCCCACATTGTGTCTCCAGTGTTGTCCCCCATAGTGCTATGGGTCAGTGAGGGATGTCATGTCTCATAGTGGGGCCGGCCCTATGCTCCTCTTTGTTCATTGGATGCTCTGAACAGGAATATTGTCCTCAGGGCTTGGTGGGCCAGGATGTGCTCCACTCTCTTCCTCCCGCTTCATTTGCTCCCATGTGCTCTGATCAGTCATTTTCCTCTCCCTGAGCTGTAGCTTCAGTGCTGTCCTCTGAAGTGAATTCTTCTGTGGGGAGGAGGTACTGTCCACATAGTTCGGATTGGGGCCAGCCCTGCAGACCTCTCTATTGGTTCCCTGCTTCATGCTGATATGTTGCATTCATGTCTTGGAGCACCGGGTTGAGGTCTGGTCACTCTCCCCAGATATATTTTGAGTGTCTTACAATCTGATAGGCTTATCTTTTGACACTAAAACAGAGGGTGTTCTATTGCTATTTATAAGGTTTTCACTGCAACATTTTTTATCAAAAGTATATTGCCAGGTTTTCTTCCCAATGTGCCTTAGTCTAGGAGCACCATTTAAACATTCTAAATTTTTCTACTTAGCAACCTTTTAAAATGGGAAAAAAAGAAATAGTATGAATTATACCCATTTAAAAATATAATTTCAGCAGACGACATAATTCTATACATAGAGAACCCCAAAGAATCAACAAAAAAATGTTGGAAATAAGTTGGAAACTTAGCAACACAGTAGAATACAAGATCACTGTGCAAAAAAATCTATCAGATTCCTGTGTACTGATGAAGAAAATTCTGAAAAGGAAATCAAGATAGAAATGCTGACCAATGGAACAAAACATAGAACTCCAAAATAATTCCCTCCACCATCAGACAACTGATTTTTTATAAAGAATCAAAAATTATCAAATAGGGAAGAGATAGTCTCAACAAGTAGTATTGACAAATTAGATTCTATTTGCAGAAGAATGAAATGAGAGCCATATCTCACTCCATATAACAACAACAAAAACCGAAGATGGGTTGAAGATACAAATATAAATGCTGGGACTGTAAATATCAGTAAACAAACAGAGGCAATTTTAAGTTCCCTAGTGCATGGGGCAATGATTGATTGATTGATTTATAAATCATTTTAGTGGGGGCTCATATAACTCTTATCACAATCCATACATATATCCATTGTGTCAAATGCATCTGTATATCTGTTGCCATCATCATTCTCAAGACATTTCCTTCTACTTGAGTGGCAATGGATGATTTCATGGGACTTTTCTAGCCAAATTCTCTTACCAAACGACCTTTTCCTGCATGGGTCTAGTAAGAAGGTGGGGGAAATGCTGAGAGAATTCACCTGTGGGTAATTGTAAACAGGATGCCCTAGAATGCCATCCTGCTGTGTAGAAAACTAGTCCTCTGAGAAACGAGAGGAGGGAATCTCCTTATCTGACAGAGCCAGGAGTGGAATGGATCCACTGGACATAAGATTCCTGTGCAGTGAGCCTCCTGGATCCAGAAGACAGCTGTACTGCCGGAGGTGCAGTAGTAGAACCAGGAGGAAGAGCCTGGAACAGAGTGTTGACCTTCCTAGCTCACAGAGTAAGTAAAGCTGAGTACTTTTGTGCTGGAGGCTGGCTTATGGAGTTTGGGGGGCCTGGAGGCATTTAGTTACAGAAGTTGGGTTTGTTGACCCACAAAAAGGGAGCTGGGTGCTTTTGGACTGACTGCAGCGGGGTGCCTCTTGGCACTTAGGCAGAAGGCATGCTGACTCACAGAGCATGAGCTGAATGCCTTCAGGTTGAGACTTAGAGTGGAGTGCTATACCCCTTTGAGCATTTATTAGCAGGCCTGAAAAAGCTGCGTATGTCCTGATAAACAACTCAGCCCTGAGCATTTCTGACTGACATTACAATGTGTTAACTTCCATATCAAGCCACTGACTCCTGGATTTGGTCTGTGAGTTCTATGTAGTCATTACAATGGGCAGGAGAACCCAGAGAGGCAAAATTTATTAACACACCTAGCATGTGGCATAAGCACACAATCAAATCCCATGAAAAATGAACACAGAGAAGAAAAAATAGATGGTGACGGGGACCCCCTGAAACTAAGACACTCTCTGGGCATCAAAAATTTTCATCAAAAGAGTGAAAAGAGAACCCACAGTCTAGCAAAGTGTTTGGGAATCATATATCCGAGAAAGTATTAATCTCTAAAATCTATAGAAACTACAGTACCTCACGAAGAAGATGACAAGCAACCAATTTTAAAGTAGGAAGAGGATGTCAACAGACAGGTCATGGAAAAAGACATCTGGTGGGCCACAGACCTATGAGATCACGAGCTGGTGAAGAAACGCAAACCAAAACAACAGTGAGTCATCACCTAACTTTGGCATTGATAGAAAAGTTCAAATTCATGGAAAATAATAAATGCTGGAGAGATAGAGTGACATTGGGACCCTCCTGCCCTGCGGTTGGGACTGGAAAACTGTACAATCACTGTCACAGGTGGAATGACACATCCTCATACAACTGGGAATAGAAAGACCTTTTGCTCTAGCGATCCCCAATGAAACAAGGAACACAGCATGAACAGATACACGCATGCCATGTTCATTGTCGCGCTAGTCACAATAGCAAAAATGACAAATGCCCACCCGTGGAGGAATGGATAAACAAACTATGGTACATACACCTGATGGAATATTACACGTCGCTGGAGATTAATGATGAAATGGTGGAACATCTCATGACATGGATGGACTTGGAGGACATCAAGCTGAATTAATTAGTCAAACACAAAAGGAGAAACATTGCATGAGATTAAGAGTAATAATAATTGTACCCAAAGCAACAGATTTTGATGGCCCCCAGGAGTGAGAGAGGAAAGGAAGGAGGGGAAGTACTAAGAGTAGAGAGTAGACAGATGTCAACTTGGTGAAGGGGAAGATAGTATCCAACAAGGGAAGTGGGGAAAAAAGAGGGGGAGGCAGTGCAGGGCAAGAAAATGGGAGTGTTGATGAATTGCTAGTTGTAGAATACAAAAATGATGATCTGATATGTAAACTCCACTTAATTCACAATAAAAGTTTAAATAAATAAATATACAGCTTCTAGTTGCATTAAACAATTCCAAGTTCCATATACCAGATCCTAGATTAGTGAAAAGAAATCCCTCATGACCCTGGACAATGAATCTAAGTCAAGGTGATTCGGTGACGGTGCTGGATCGATACATGCCTCAGACAGACAAGCACATATTGTTCCCTGTTATATGTAACAGTCTGGTGTGTACCAATGGAGTGGCAAATAGTTCTGACAAAAACCAAGAGGATTTTTGTTTTGTTTAAAGTTTGTGGACATTCCGAAAGGAAACAGTGATCACTAGGAGGCAGCATTGGTTCACAAATACTAAGTCTCCTGGATCATCGTTTCCTACCAGAGAAGAGTAAGATCATATGAAAGCACTAAACCTCATAAATAATCCCCTGGAAACACGCCTAGATCTCTAGCACCTCAACGGATTTGCAAGTGGCTGAAGGAAGGCTTCTTAATGGATGCGTATGCACCTGGATGGACATGGCTCTTGACAACCCTTCTTTCAGACTTACAGGTAAACGAATAAGGCAATTTTCATCAAATTTGCCCATAACATAAAAAATATGGTGACAGCAGCTCCAGGTAGAAAAATCAGACTCTAATTACTAAAAAGAAATTTAAAAGAAATAAGATAAATTTATAATGTGAGATATTGAAAAACACAATAGAGTGCAAGTCCAGAAATGAGGGGCCCTCGTTGGTGCGTGCCACCACTTGTCTGTCAGTTTTGTCATACTGTGGTGGCTTGTATGTTGCTGTGATACTGGAAGTTAGGTCACCGGCATTTCAAATGCCAATGGAGTCACTCAAAGTGAACAGGTTTCAGCAGAGCTGCCAGACTAAGAACTGACTACAAAGAAGGCATAGGCTGTCTACTCTTGAGGGATTAGCGACAGAAACTACCTTATGAACAGAATATGCTAAGGCGTTTGACTGTGTGGACAATAACAAAGTATGGATAAACCTGTGCAAAATGGGAAGCCCAGGACACTGTCCTGTGCTCATGTGGAGCCTGTAGGCAGTTGTGCAAACAGAATGAGGGTATACTGCATAGTTTAAATTCAGAAAGGGTATGCATCAGGGGTGTAACCCCTCATCATATTTATACAAGCTATACTGAGAAAATCTTTGGAGACGCTAGATTCTATGAAGAATGCAGCATTGGAGAAAGGTTTATTAACAACCTGTGATATGCAGACGACAGAATGTTTTTTCTTGCTGAAAATGAGGACTTGAACCACTTGCTGATGACAATCAAGGATTATAGCCTTCAGGATGGATTACAACTGCATGCAAAGACCTATATCCTCACAACTGGATCAGTAGGTGATATCGTGATAAACAGAGAAAAGATGGAAGTTGTCAAGGATTTCTCTATCTTGCATCCACAGTCAATGCTCATGGAAGCAGCAGTCAAGAGATCAAAAGACACATTGCACTGGATCAAATCTGTCGCATAAGACCTCTTTAAAGGGTTGGAAAGCAAGGGTGTTACTTTGAGGACTAAGGTGACCCTGACCCCAGCCTCACATGCATATGTAAATTGGACATTGATAAGAAAGAAGATGCAAAGCACTTAAATTATGGTTGTGGCAAAGAATATTGAAAATACCACGGACTGCCAAAAGAAGCAGCAATTCTCTCTTGGAAGAAGTATACAGCCTGAATGCACCTTCGAGAGCAGAGTGAGAACTAACTCACCTTTCAGACATGTTGTTGGGCGAGACCAGAGCCTGGAGAAGGACCGCCTGCTTGGTCCAGGGGCAGAGAAGCCAAAAGAGGAAGGCCTTGGACGGGATGGAATGATACGGTGGCTGATGGATGGGCTCAAACATAGGAACAACTGTGAGGAAGGCACAGGCTGGGCGATGTTTGCTCTGTTGTACTCAGGGTTACTACGTTGGAACTGACTTGAAGGCACCTAACAAGCTCACGTGCAAGGAGCCCCGGTGGTGTAGTGGTTATGCGCTGGGCTGCTACTTTGGTCAGCAGTTCAAAGCCACCAGCTCCTCTCCTCTGGAGAAAGAGGCGGCTTTCTATTCCAGTAAAGAGTCAGGCTCAACAACCCACAGGGGCAGTTCCACCCTGTCCTGTATGGTTACTAAGAGTCAGAATCAACCTGATGGCAATGAGTAAGTTTCTGTGTGTGTTCATGTGTCATGGGTATAACATGGCTGGCATGGAAGAGAATTTAGTCTTACGCTGTATTTGTTAAACACAGTAAATATTTGAGTATGTACTTGGACATAATTTGAATTCCTCACAATCTACAGATTCTAGTCTTTTATGGAGATCCCTGGTGGTGTAGTGGTTTTGCATTGGGCTGCTAACCTCAAGGTCAATAAGTTCAAACCCACCAGCTGCTCCTTGGGAGAAAGACGGAGCTTGACAAGCCTGTAGAGAGTTAGTCTCAGAAAGCACAGGGCAGTTCCACTTGTTTTACAGGGTCTCTATGAGTTGGCGTCAACTTGATGGCAGTGAGTGAGTTAGTTATGCAAGCCAGTGGGTGTGTGAAACTGTGAAGTGACAACTGTCATGTATGTAACGTTTCCCTGAACCTAGATTTTCACTGCTACATCCTAGAATTCACACACATATTTTAATGCAGTCTAGCTTCATTGATCACAATCCAGTAACATAAGTTGCTCTGTGATAAAGATTAAAATAAAACAAAAAACTGTTGCCATTCAGTCAATGCACAGGACCTGTCTGTAAGAGTATAAATAAAGGCTCGACAGGGCTTCTTGGCTGTAACCATACTGGAAACTGATTGCCTCTGGGAGCGTTCGAACCACCCAACTTGATTTTAGTTTGAGAGCAAACCCTTTATCCAAGAACCTCAATAAGGCTTGCTTAGGAACTCCTTAAGGCACATGGCAAGTGTCAGACTTTTCTTACTTCGGTATTGAGCTAGCATCCCTCTTCCCAGACTCCAAATCTACTGAACTAACCATATTGAGGGCGGTTGTTTTGTTAGGTAGCAGTCAGTTCTCATAGCAACCCCATGTACAACAGAACGAACCACTGCCCAGGCCTTCAGCATCCTCACAATTTTTATGTTTGAGTCCATTATTGCGATGACTATGTCAACCCATATCGTTGATGGTCTTTTTCACTGACCCTCCACTTTACCACGCACGATCTTTTCCAGGCTCTGGTCTCTTCTGATCACATGCCCAAGATCTTGGCATACTACCTTGTAAGAAAGTACAGCTATTCTGGCTTACTTTCTCCAAGACAGATTCGTCCTGGCAATCCATGGTATGTTCAATATTCTTCACCAACACCACAGTTCAAATTCAGCAATTCTTTGCCATGCTTAGTCCCTATTTGTATCAAAGAGCACTTAGAAATTACTTTTATTACCTCACCTTATTAGTTTAAGAGGACAAAATCATTTTAAGCACATTTAAGTTCATTTCTTAATCACCTGTTCTGGGATTAAGATGAGTAACATTTATGCCAATACTAGCTCACCTCCCCCTAACCAAGTCATCTCTGGATCTCAGCATTAGTGTGGTTGTTGGCACTTGGTAACAAATGAAACACATTCAGTTATCTCTTTTTGTACTGACTTGTTTTCTAAGAAAGAGTGAGGTTATTTTCCTTTGGGAAACTGGTGAAAGCACTCCCCTCCAAAAAAATTAAAATCTATCCTAAATTCTTTAAGTATAAAGACAATGAAATCCAGCTACTAAGACACAGAGCCCTTTTAAAAACTGATGTAATTGGCCATATCCACATCTACAAGGTCACAGCCAGGAAGTTCTACCTTGAAGCACAGCAGGGTGGACTCACCCTGAAGCACAGCAGGGTGGACTCGAGGTAGCTTTGGTTTGCTTTGAGTTTATTTTGTGGTACCACAGCAAGACCCAGTGGTTGTGACAGAGATTATATGGCCCTCAAAGCCTAAAGCTGCTTTGACCAAAAGAGCTTGCCAACTCTGGTCTGAACTTCTATTAAAATTTTTACTTACATGGATATATTGTTTCACTTTCTTCTGACAAAGATATATAGTTTTGCCTACCAGTTGAAGAGAATGTCTCTAACCTGTACGCTGCCGTGGATTTTTTAGTGTTATCAACTGACCCTCAGAGGAGTTTTGGAAAAAGTATTTTTAAGGATGATCGACTTAATTGATTCACTCAGAATCAATGAGTAGACTTCCTGTGAAACCAAACTATTTCTTTTCAAATCGTTTATGAACTAATGAGTCACAGAAAATTGATGGTAATAAGAGAATGCACTGATTTAACATACTTATTCACATTTACAAACACTGGTCTAGAATTAGAAATTCCCCAATCCTTATTAATTAAAAGCTGGAAAAGCATTTATTGTTTTTAGGTAATAAACTCCTCATAAAATCATCTTAATGTTGATACTATTACTCTCTAAAATTATTAGGCATCCCAAAATGTTTACAGTATCTTTCAACATCAAACCTACCTTTCTTATTCATCGTGCACATTCAGGTCCCCATTTTGACCCTCATCCGTTACACCTTCCTTCGCTGGTATTGTTCCTTTTCTCAGTGAAACACATTTTGACTCAGACCCACGTGCCAGGAGACAACCGTAAAAAGCACTGGCAAACAACCAGCAGAGCGACACAATCACGCTGGTGGTTCAGACGGTTGCCAAAGCATGCTGCCTGACCTTCTCACGGTCTTAGTGAAAACCAGGTGCACTACTGATGTTAGTTGTATGCTTGCTTTACACCATAGCCATTTCTCTTTATAACAAGTTTTCCATAAATATTTTTAAAAATCAGGTAGTACAGATTTATTCTAAAATTTCCCAAAGAAATTATATTCTCACAATACTGAATAAAAAAAAATCAGGCTATCAAATTTACAATTTAAACCACACACCCATGCACAAATTTTTTCAGCAAAATGTAGAAATATTTTAATTTACATTATCATATTACAATGAACCAATGAGTCAAAATTCACAAGTACACATTCATTAAAATCCTGCACATCTACTTCAGAACAATCAGCTTCTGTACAAAGATTTACAGACGGCCAGGCATCATTTTCCTTAATGCACGACGGAGTTTAGAGGTTCTGCTCTGATATTCCCCAAATCCAGTGCAGAATCTGTCTCTTCATCAATCTCTCCAATGACTGCACTGCAATTATTTATGGAGGAAGGAAAAAAGGCATGAGTTAAAACTGTCTCACCTTACATAAATTCATAGGTTTCAAAAAGCTTATCCATCAAATGGAAACAGTATCATTCTTCCAAAACATCCAATTAAATTGCAAGAATCACCTAAGGTCAAAACTCTGTCCCTCAGCTGACTCCGACCCTGAGGCAATTTAGTTGCACATTTAATCACAAAACTCAATTCAAAGGTAACAGTACTTCAGGAACCCATATGAATTGGCAGCTGTGTCAATGGGTCATGAGTCACTTACAGAAAAAAGGCACATATGCTATATAGATAGCTAAAACCCCCAAACTTCCAAACCGATTATTTCAATTTGGTTCTGGGAGTGTGCTGGGGGAAGGCAAGGAGGGCACAAAATAAGAAGCAAATAGTTGACAGCCTCATCTTTCTCCCAAAGAGCATTTGGTGGGTTTGAACTTCCAACTATGTACCACCAAGGTTTAATATCTATTATCCTTTAGTATCTGTTAGTTACCTTTTAATCATTTCTAGGTTTCCACAATTGAAGTTTAAAAAGTACAATCCTTCATATTCAAAGAAAATATCAACAGGCCCACCGGTATCTAACACATCATTTTTGATGTGATTGGCTAGTTAGATCAGACCAGGCACATTTTCTCGGATTCAATACTAGCACAGTTATAACATCCATAGCATTAATGCCATGCTAGGTAACCATCCCTGTGCCTCTAGCTGAAGACAGTCAATGTTATCAACCAGAATGCAGGAGATCTATGAAACCTCGTTACCACAAAAATACTGGTTGCTGGGTGTTATATTTAAATTATTTGATTTTATTAAGAGTCACTATAGGACACAAGGTCAGCAGGTGGTACCCACCAGCTGCTCCACAGGAGAGAAATGAGGCTGTGTGCCTGTAAAGACCCACAGTGGCAGTTCCACTGTGAGATAGGGTCGTTTGCCGCGAGTCGGACTCCACTGAGTGGCGGTGAAGGGAATAAACCTGTGGGCAGTGACTCTAGAGTGTGGCTATAGAGAAATACATGGAGGACAGAAATTGTCCCACTGTGTTTTACACTATAGTAAGCCTTCAGCTCGTTAATAGCTGAGAAGTGCCAAACTGACAGATTGTCCCCGCAAATGTAAAACAAGTTAAAGACCTTAGTTCTACTCTTAACAATTTAGTGCCACTGAAAATCCTTTAGGCAACAACTCTAGAGTGGTAAAGGTTTAAAACTGGCTCTCCAGAGGAAAAGGAGGCCGCTAATGCCTGACTTCCACATTTCCTGACTTCCACCGTACAAATCTTCTACTCCCACCTTGGATAATTTCAAGCTCCCAATAAGATGACAACCAGTTTGGTGTTTATGAGATATGATCAACTAGTTATGTTGATTTTTCACTTCTTATAGCCCGCCTCATAACGACCTAAAAGTCATCTCTGTGGAATGGCTTGAAACCACTCACTAATTTTTAGTTATGATCAAATAGTTCATTCATTCTAAATCTAGGGGGGATTTTCAGATAAGAAACTTACATGACTAAAGTATTCCCCTTCACTTTCTACATCTCACTTATTCCTCCAAATGCAATGACTGCTACGACAGCTCTTCCATGTTTATTTTGCTAGGCTCTATACATGCACTGCCTAATATAGTAGCTTCGGGCAATCTGTGACTATTAAAATTAGATGCAAATAAATAAAATTGAAAAGAGTTCCTCGTAGACACTTTTCAAGTTCTTAACAATAACACATGGCTAGCCATGGCAAGTCATTGCTGTATCGGACCATGAAGATAGAGAGCCCCCCCAGGAAGTTCCACTGGAAAGCACAAACACAGCGCTGCGCAGTTGCATGTGTTTTGCTACCACTAAAATAACCCTCCTCAGGCTGACATAAGTATCAGGGTAACACAATTTAATTGTGGCCACGGGATTAACATGACACATAACAACACATATCTTTGAAAATATGTAAGTAATGGATGTGGATTCATTTACACTATGGAACACGAATTATAATTTCTCAAAGGAACTGCAAAGACCCTTTCAAATCCTGTCCTTGGAGCCTAGAGGTTTATTTATATATAGGTATTTGGCAAGAACAGTGTTAAGAAGTGTCTCTACTGGAGTATTTGGTACGGAGCAGGACCACTCTGGATTCTATCCAGGACACTTAACTTACAGAAATATGGAAATAGATGAAGTTTACTTTATAGAGAGAAAACTTTGTTAAGTTCTTAAAGTCCTAACACCAAAAATATATTTGCCTTACTTTAAAAACAATTTTAGAAAATTCACATCTACAATGCAAATGAATACACTATCCTAACTTTGCATGGATGATAAACCACGATGGTGTACCTAGAGTCTAATTTTAGTGTGCCTTAAAACGGTGTTTACTTACACATTGTCACCTCTAACAATGTACAATCCTAGAACCACTTGTTCTACTCCCTGTGAAGAGCTGAATACTCGTTCGTGGCTTTCATCCAAAATCAAATTAATGGTCTGGTCAAAACCTTTCAGAGTTCCCTGTGAAGAAAAGCCCCAAGAGGAAAAGAATTATTCCGGTTTATTTGCATGTATAATATTCAGCCAGACAACCATTTTAGTTGCCAGGCAACCCCCATATTAGTACCCATTTTAAACATAAACCCACTGGAAAACAACATACCTTTATTACAGCCAACCGTGTATGAGGCCACAAAACACACCTCTCTTGGTTGTAACAGGATAAAAACTATGGCGCACAGATATGCAGAGCTGGTGAGTTACAAAGGACACTACGAACCAGTGTGCTAACTTTCAAAAGAAATAAGAGTAAAAAGCCCATGTAGTCCAAGAGTTAACTTCCTAAGCACACACACAGCTTTAGTGAAATTTGGGATGGAAGATACATGGAAAAATGTAAAGGACTGACACATACCAGTTGTAACAATTTAACAGCATCACTGCATGCCCTGTGGGGCAGTGGGGCTAAATACAAGAGAGCTTTAAAAAGTTCATGGAAAATGGTATGAAAAGATAATTTATTCCTCTTATGAAGTTTCTGAAGTCCCCTCATACACAGATAGCATCAGTGTCTCACCTAGTCTCTACCCTTTGAAGTAGACACTGAATTATTCCCATTTCAGAAAGTAAAATTGAGATATAGGGAGGGTAATTAATCTCTCAAGGTCTTATAGGGAGTCAGTAGTAGAGTCAAGATTTGACCACAATAGTAGTTCCTGGGCCAGGTCAGTGAACCACATTATATTGCTATACACATGCAACCATAATTTTCCACTTTTTTTCAAAGTAATTCACATTAGTCCTATACACACATATAAACTACACTATTTGCCTCACATACTTATAAATCCTCCCAATAAGAAAGTAAGGTCAATATTAGTATGACTGAAAAAAACTAGAACTAGAATTTGGTGGAAATAGTTGGGAAACAACTATGGGAGACAGCTGGTTGTGAATAAAGGAAGATAAGGACATTGTATAACAAAGTACAGTAATTCAAATGCTATTCACGTTTCTTGAAGAAGCATCATGTTATATCGGTTGTATTAAGTCTCTGAACCCCACTCTTAAAACAAAAAGACTATGCCACACAGATATGCAGAACTGGTGAGTTACAAAGGACAGTACGAATCTGAAAATCAAGATGTATAGAGAATGAAATAAAGTAAAAATATGTTCTGAAAATCAAGATGTATAATGAAATAAAGTAAAAATAATAACCTAGAATGTGGAAGAAACACCAGATGGCATACTTACCCATACTAGTTAGCATATGATCACAACTATCACAAACACCCACATGCATTGGCTTTACACAAAACTATACCGTCAGGGAACAACAACAACATTCATTGCTCTCATGTCAATGCCAGCTCACCATGCCCCTGGCCCTGGTGGGTTTCCCAGTCTGCATCTCTTTACAGAAGTAGAAAGCCCCATCGCTCTCCTGCAGAGCAGTTGTGGGTTTTAAACCACTGACTTTGCACTGTAGCCAAATCCAAAACCACTAAGCCACCAAGGGCCGTCCCTTTCCATTAAGTTCAACATGAAGCAAGATGTTCTTTATAGTGTTCTTTCTATAAATTGCCAATAATTTTCCAATGTATTGCCTACTTTGATAACAACAGTTAAACTTTGGTTATCATAACATATAGAATGGCAAAATTTTCTAATAAGCAACTGGTTTCCTCCCTCAGAGAAGCTGGTGGTTTAGAACTGCTGACCTTGTGGCTAGGAGCCCCATGCAGAAGCACTAGGTCACCAGGGCTCCCAACATACTTCAAGCAGCTTTTATTTGAGCAAAACACATGTCACACCAAACCCAAAGCCACTGAGT
>NW_022103920.1:27184209-27213183 GCF_000313985.2 Echinops telfairi
CTGCTAACTACAAGGTCAGTTCGAAACCACCAGCCGCTCCACAGACAGGGTCATTGTGAGTGGGAATTGACTCCATAGGAGTTTGAGTTTTTTTCAGTTGAGTGCTAAACCACTGTGCCACCAAGATTCCTTAAAGTTAGCAGCCTCACAGCCTTTTCAAGCAAACACAATGTGAATTATACACGAACATAAAATAGTGAAGGAGTCAAAAGCCATGGGATAAATTCCTTTCATATTCAAAAAAGCAGCATCAGTCTTGTTAAGTTCTATCTTGGGTACATGAATTCAATTAGCAACTAAAAAATGTTCTCAAGGCTCAACTCAAGGAGAAAGTCCAAGATTGTTCAGAAATGAGAGAGATTCCTGGTGGCGCAGTGATTAAGCAGTCACCTGGATCAGTAGCTCTACCTTACCAGCAGAAAAGGAGGGGAAAAGAATGGCAGTCGGCTTCCGTAAAGATTACAGGCTTGGGGCCCCTACCGGGCAGTTCTAGGGTAACTAGGAGCTGGAATGGGCTGGACAGGGCAGGCACATTTTGGTTGATTAGCTTGGTTGTGTTACTTTGTATTATGACAAAGGGGAGACCTGCTGCAGTTGAGCCCTTGACTGTGAACTGAAGATTGGTGGTTCGAACCCGCTTAGCTCTGCAGAATGACCTGGTGAGATCAGCTGGCTTCTATAAAGATCAAGCCCTCCAGATAATCTATTGACCAAACATGATAATGAGGTGCACAAGTCTGGGATTACAAAACCAGCTGTTATGCTGCAATAAGGACCAATCGAGAAGCCAGAACAAGGGCCAATGGGAAAGCAAGCTAGGGGATGAGGCAAGCCAACTGGGTACTGCTCCCTGACCCCTAAGGGCCAATGTCATACCCCTAGTCATCAGCTTCCTCAAATCATGAAGTGACTGAAGTGTACTTTGCTTATTAAATTTTTGGTCCGCTTTAAAAAATCAAGCCCTATGGGGTAGTTCTACTCTGTCACACAGGATCACTGTAAGTTAAAAATCAACTCTCCAGCACCTACCAAGCTGAAACAACTGTAACAAAAAGATAAACAATATGAAATCAATTAGTTAAGCATCACATATTGTCCTACAGAACATAGCTCGTGTGAATAGGAATAAGCCACATGAATATTACAAGC
Organism: Echinops telfairi; assembly: GCF_000313985.2. Classification (NCBI taxonomy): domain Eukaryota; kingdom Metazoa; phylum Chordata; class Mammalia; order Afrosoricida; family Tenrecidae; genus Echinops; species Echinops telfairi. Next base: position 27,185,359 of record NW_022103920.1, read on the forward strand.
CTTGAATGTTCATTATATATAGATAGAAACTCAGTAAAGAGCAATTTCTTTCTAAGAAATATATACAAAATTTCTAATCGTTTATGATCCATGCAGCAGCTATGCAAACTTTGAATCGGAAAGAAATAAAATGTGGAAGAGGAAGATAAGTGTAAGCCACAGAGACATCTGCAGACTAGACTAGAAGCTCCCTGATGGGAAGAAACTATCCATCTTGGTTCCTAGCAGGAGCTTCCAAAGTAATACACACTGGACATTTATAAAATTAGGGTACAGGGCAAGGAGTTCAATGATAAGAACATTGCAAAGCAGAGGTACTCTGGTGCACAGGCCTCAGAGGTTTCATGCCTCAGGACCAATAGCTTACAAGGCAGAGCAGGAAAATGCCCAATACTTACCACAATCATTCGCCCATCAGAAGTAATGACAGCAACAGTTCCTGATAACTGAGTCAAGGAGCATTTCTTAAGGGAATACACGTTGAAAGTTTAGACTGGCAAAGGAACAGTGAGTTACTAGGCAGACTTAAAATGTCTAGCTTTTGCAACTATGCTTGATAACTGCATATTATTTTTTTAAAGAGAAACTCTTTTCTCTGTGCGATGAGTATATCCTACATGGAAGCAAGTGGAGTAGTTGATACTTTTTTTCCCCTGAGAAAACCTGACTTTGAACAAGACATATCCCACTATCTTTGGCCGATTTCATTTCTGGAATGAAATGAGACGGCCACTAAATCAATCGATGTTAAATGATTTCTAGCCTGAAGGACCATAACGGGCAATAGAGATGAATATGCTTTCAAAGTCTCCAGTGTTTACTTTTGTTCCCGATTTGCACATACATGCACTGTTTCTTCAAAACGGTTAACGTGTCCATCAGGTTCTCTCCACAATCCACTGAAAAAACATGGTTTTCATTCTCTCAACATGGGAAATGAAGACTCAAAGCGGGAAGAGGTGCGGAAACTCAATGTAAAACGTCTGCCATCCCCAACAATGAAAATGCCTCTGAATAAAACCAGGGCGCCCATTTACGCCACCGTCGCCGCCAGGACCACAAATGACAGTGTTTTCGATCGAGATGCGTGGGCCCGGGGGAATAGCAAGAACGACTGCCTACTGAAGAACTGGAGAGAATTACAATGTGCTTACTTTTATTTGGGGCTCAAAAGTAAGAGGCCCGGGGCCGCGGCACCATCGGCGGGCGCGGGTCCTGACCCCCACCCCCTTCGGCCACTCCCGAGGCCCCCCCCTGAGCAGGGCGCCCCAACCGACCGCAGATCCCGACCCGGGGCCCTGGGGCGGCGCGGACCTAGCCGCCGGGACCGCCGAGGATACGGTTGATGTAGTTCTCCAAAGCGGACGTCATGATGTTCGGCCCGGGAGCTCAGGGCGCACGGCAGCGCCAGCAACAACGGGAGCCTAAAGGACCCGCCACCAGCCGGCCACAGAGGGCAGCAAATATCGCGAGAGTTGGCGGAGCCACAGAGATTGGAAGAGGAACTGCGCAATCAGCCCGAGAGCTGAAGCGTTCACGAATTAGTGCGCTTGCGCGCCGTGGGGAGGCGGGTCTTCCGTGCAGCCATCCCGGAAGTCCCCAGAGACAGAGGCGGAAAACGGAGCAAAGTGCCGGTAGGTGGAGTAAGCGTAAGTGGTGTAAAGGCTTTCCCGAAGAGAAAACCGCACGCAGTGCCATGGAGGCGAATCCCTCAAAGCGACCCTGTCCTGAGTGAGCATCGAATGGCAGTGAGTTTAGGAGCTCTGATGGCAAAGTAGTTACGCTCCACCCGAGGAACGTGACTTTCTATTTCCATAAAAAGTGACAGTCTCAGAAACCTCCAGAGGCAATTTAGTACATAACAGAATATATTTTCTCTAAATCAGCTTTATACGCTTGAGAATGCCTGCGCCTTGGGGAGTTCAGCATTAACTTTATTATTCAGTTTTATTGTATCTAATAATTTACGTAATACAAAGTGTGCTGAGACATAGTTATCGTCTTAAAAGTGTTAATTGTGAGTTAATAAAAAGGAGCTCTGATGGTGCTGTCAGGTTAACATTGAATTGCTAGCTTCAAGCTTGGTGGTTCAGATCCACTCCTTGGGAGAAAGGAAAATTTCTGTTCCTGTAAAGATCTACAACCCCAGAAACCTTACATAAGGTCACTATGTGTCAGAATTGCCTGTGTGACAATGCAAATGCATTTTGGGAAATTTAAAAGCATCATTTATCTAGCAGAGGTAGGGCCTGAAATGGGAATGTTAGCAAGAGTCCAGACATGAGCTTCTGATTTGTAGCAGTAAAAGGAAAGGCTGGAGAAAAGTATTTTCAGAGCCAGGGCAAAAATGACAGGGGAACATGGGTGGCGGGGTGACCGTGGTGGGTGAATCAAAAGGATAAGTAAGAGTAGAGAGACCCAGAAAAAGGCACGACTGACTTCCTGTTAATGAAACAGTAAAAGCCATCTGTAGGTTTCAGTGTGACATGTTCCTCACAGGTTAGTGGTGAGGCCACGGAACACCTTGGTTAGAGTTCCACTCTGAGGTCTAGAAAACCAGTCTATCAGGAGACCCACTGTTTTAGTTTATAAAAGTTGATGCTTATTAAAATTCTGACATGTATTATGGTGAACAGAAGTTCCTTGATTTGGCTCTTCTGGTCATGCCTCACGCCCACCAAAAGTGATTGGCTGGGACTATGCGAATCCAGGGCTGGTCAGTTTGGGTTGGCTTTCCTCGGTGTATTAAAGAGCCAACTCAGAAGTAGAGAAAAGTATAAATCTTATCCTTGATCTTAGACCAGTGCACTGTTTATCGTTGTGTACTGTACCTTTTTACTCAGCTCTTGGAATGTATTAGCCTCATCGTTTTCCCAAGAATACCAATAGATTTGTTTTCCTCTCTTGCAATATAATGTCTTCAACAAATCTGAATGAATTTATTCCTGGAGTATGATTTATACCATTCAATAATAAGGTCAGAATTGAAGATCCTAGAAACCTAACTTCATTCCCACCATCAATATTAATTTTCTATTTTGGCACACCAAAGTCATAAAAAAAAAGACAGTATAGTTTTATCTGTACTGCAGTCCAAGCCATGGGAAGCTAACAACAATGAGTACAAGAAGAACATGTTCTGAAATTGATTGTGGTGATGATTGAATAAATCATCTTAATATGACTGAATGATTAAGTTGTACGATGTGTGAATTATATGCCAATAAAACTTTTTTTTAAAACTCAAGCAGAAACCACAGGAAAAATACAATAAAACAATGGTCATTCATCTACACTACCATGATAATACAAGCTTGGTGATCTATTAATAAGGCCCTTGAAGAGGTTTAAGCCTAAGTGCATTCTTCATACTGTCTCCATTTATAATTTAAATATTAATCCAAGCCCAATCCAAATATGAATCCAAGCCCAAATATGAATCCAAGCCCTAGGGAAAAGTCTGAGGTGTAAAAACTGCCTACTAGAAAAAAATCACCTGCTGCTGAAAGGGAGCATGAACACATCTATAAATTGTCTTCTTTCAAACTACTTTAAACTTCAAAAAAAATGTAATGGTCTGTATGTTACTAACGAATCCTGGTGAGTCGAAGGTTAATTAAAAGGTTGGCAGTTTTAATTCATGGAGTGTTCTGCAGGACACAGATTTGGTGATCTGTTCTCTAAAGATTGTAGCCTAGAAAACCCTATGAGGCATTTCTACTCTGTTACATGATGAGCTGTGGGAGAACATCGGGAACATCATACAAGAAGAAAGCAAATGGTCATTGACAAACAGGAAAGAAAGAAAAGACCAGCACGGATGTTCGAGTAGACTCTTAAGCTTGCTCTACATTGTAGAGTAGCTAAGGCAAATGGAAGACATGATGAACTCAAAGAACTTACCAGAAAATGTCAAAGGGCAGCTCAGGAAGACAAAGCAAAATATGATAATGAAATATGCACAGTCCTAGAGTTAGAAATCCAAACATGAAGGACATCCCCAGCATATCTTAAATGGAATGAATTAAAAAATTCAAGCCTTGAATGGCAATAATGAAAAATTCTATGGGCAAAATACTGAACAATGCAGGAAGCATCAAAAGAAGATGGAAAGAATATAGAGTCCAAAACATAACTAGTTGATATTCACCCATTTTAGGAGGTAGAATATGTGTAAGAACCAATGGTACCAAAGAAAGAAGTATAAGATGCATAGACTGTAGATCGTAACAAAGCTCCAGGAATTTATAGAATACCATTTTACAAAGCACAGGAAGCACTCACTGTTCTGTGCCATAAAATTTGGAAGAAACTACTTGATAACTGAATTGAAAGGTTGTTATTTGTACCCATTTCAAGTAAAGGTGACCCAACAGGATGCTCAAATTATAAAGCAATGTCATTGATACCACATACAAGTAAAATTTTGCTGAAGATCATCCAGCAATGCGTGCGGGAGAACATTAACAAGGAGCTGCCAGAGATTCAGGCTGGATTCAGAAGAGTACTTGGAACAAGGGTATCCTTGCCAGTGTCAGATGGATCTTGGCTCAAAGCAGGACAATACCTGAAGTTGACCTGTGTTTTCTTACTGTTATGCTAAAGCATTCCACTGAGTAGACCATAACAAACTATAGATATTCTTGAGAAGAATGGGAATTCCAGAGCACTACATTGTGTTCATGCAGAACCAGTACATAGATCAAGAGACAGTTACGGGAATAGAACAAAGGCATACCGCATGGCTTAAAATCAGGAAAGGGGTGAAACGGTGGTTTCCTGTCACCATACTTACTCAATCTGTATACTGAGCAAATCATGGACAAGCTGGATTATATGAAGAAGAATGTGGCATCAGGATTAGAAGTAACGGTTATTACGAACTTATGATATGCAGAAAAAACAACTTGCTTGCTGGAAGTGAGGAGGACTTGAAGGACTGCTGATAAAGATCAGGGATTTCAGACTTCAGTATGGATTATAACTCAATATAAAGAAAACCAAAGTCCCCACAACTGGACCAATGAGGAACATCATGATAAATTGATGAGAGGTGTGGTCATTGCATAATCTCCTGTCACTTTCAAGGGGTGGGGTCTAGTCTGTCAATCAGATGATAGCCAATGAGTCTTCTGTGTGGGCCTGGCCTTCTGAGAATTCTGGGAAATCTGGTTTTTCCTCCTTGGAGGCGAAAGAGGCTTTCTGTTCATTCCCTTGGAGACGCACTACTGACCAGGCTCACTTCCTGTGAGCCCAATGGGCCTACCCTGTTGCAGCCCTGGGTGCTGGAGAAGCCATGTGGAGACCCCTGCCAGCACGGAGATGCTTACAATGCCAGTGGATCTAAAGACTTTCTACCCACTGGCCTGATTGTTCTGTATTCAGCATCACTGCATGTGTTTCATGAGTCTGAAGAGGACTTCATAGATTGGTATTGGACATATGGGCTAATATTGGACTTATGGACTTGATTTGGACTTGGCTGGGGTGTTTTTCTCAATATTCAATTGCTAATGTATATAAACCTCTTTCTTATACACATATGTGTGTTTATGACTTTGTTTCTCTAGTCTACCCGGACTAACACAAGAGTTGAAGTTGTCAAGGATTAAGTCTTGCTTGGATACACAGTCAGTGCTCATGGAATGAGCAGGCAAGAGATCAACTGATGTAAATCTGCTGCACAAGCCTTCTTTAAATTATTGAAAAGCAAAGATTTTACTTTAAGGGATAAGGTACACTTGACCCACCCCTAGCCGTGGTATTCAATCAGTCACATGCATGTAAAAGTTGGACATTAATAACGAAGACAGAAGAAGAATCAATGAATTTGAAATTTGGTGCTGTCAAGAATATTGAAAGTACCATGGGCTGCCAAAAAAAAAAAAGAATCATATCTTTCTTGAGAGATAGCCAGAAGCAAGGATGGTAAGACAAGTCGCATGTACTTTGGACATGTTGTCAGGAGAGATGAGTCACTGGAGAAGGACATCTTGGTAATATAGTGGAGCAGCAAATAAGAGGAATACCTTCAAGAAGATGGATTAGCACAGTAATTTGTGGGATCCAGCCCCATGGTTGAACAGGTCCTTGGGAGCAGCGTGTCCCAGAAAATAAAGAAGATGGTAAAAGATGGGATGCAGGGGTCTCATCTCTGATTTTGGAAAATAACAAGTTTATTTAGCAGCACGTTTACATAACAGCGAGGTGTGCAAGCCTCCATCAGGTATATACACGATAGAATGGGCAAAGTGTGGGTCTGGGACATCCTGAGTTCTTTAGGAGAAACTTCAAGATAAATATGAGGCATCTAAGATTCAAAGGAGCAGTTGACTCATTGAGGGGTGGGGACAAAGGGAACCTGACTGCTGTTAAAGATATGTCTCTTTTAGCTGAGTAGCAGGAGGCAGGTGTCTGTAGGAGACAGCTTTATAGTAGCATCTTAATAGAGGGCAATTGTAGAGAAATCTCTTTTTACCTGGAGAAAGTATATCTGGCATTGACCGTATCTTGCAACTGGAGGTCTTCCTCTTAACCCTAGAGCTGATCTTGGTCATGCGTGTAGAGATTAGGCCACTTACACTTCCATCCAGGTTTTCAGTTTCACACAGTAACTGCATCAATGGGCTTAAGCATACAAATTGTGAGGATGGCATAGGACCAGGCAGCGTTTCATTCTGTTGTACATAGACTATGAGTTGGAACCCACTGGATGGCACCTAACAACAATAACATGGAAAGAGAAGATGGAAAAACTCGTATCATCAGTCAGCAGAATAAGATCAATGGTCAACTGTTAAAAGGTTGTAATTTGCTCAAATACAGTTTAAACTGAAGCTGAAGAAAATTCAAATATAACCACTAGTGGCAAAGTATAACCTTGAATGGATCCTACCTGAATTGAGAGATAATCTGAAGGATAGATTTGATTTTTTCAAAATATGTAAGAGTGAAGAAAAAAAGACCATAATATAATATGGATCATTTAAGAAGGAAGTGGAAGAATCAACATTACCTGCTACTGAGACATTTATTCTGTTTTACCTTTTGCAATATTAGGCATCTGTGTTATTAATATGAAGTTTGTATAATAATAGTTTGCAAACTAAAACTTTGAGCCAATGTTTTAAAAATAAAGCTTTGACCTGTGTGATCACTAGGAGTCAATAGGATCAGGTATCAGGCATCAGAAGACCGCAAACAAACGATCATATCGATGTGAATAAGTGGGGTCCGAGTGGAGACCCAAAGCCCATCTATAGACAATTGGACATCCTCTCACAGAAGGGTCACAAGGAAGGTACAAGCCAGTCACAGTGCAGTATAACACCCACAAAACACACAACATTCCCTCATTCTTTATTGCTTCTTCCCCACTACTATCATGACCCCAGGTCTACCTTACAAATCTGGCTAGTTCAGAGCATGTAAACAGGTACAGATAAGAGCTCTCAATACATGGAATCCAGGACAGAAAAAGCCCTCAGGAACAATAATGGGAGTAGCGATTCCATGAGGGTAGAGGGAAGGTGGGGGAAGAAAAGAGAGAAAGGAGGAACCGATCACAAAGATCGATGTATAACACACACACTCACACTCTGCCCAGGGGGACGAACAACAGAAATGTGGGTGAAAGGAGACAGTGGACAGTGTAAGATATGAAAATATTTGTAATTTATAATTGATCAGGAATTCATGAGTATGGGAGGGTGGGAGAGAGAGGGACAAAAGAGGACCTAATACCAAGGGCTCAAGTAGAAAGAAAATGTTTTTGAAATTATGATGGCAACATGTGTACAAATGTGCTTGACACAATGGATGTATGGAATGTTACAAGAGTTGTAAGAGCCCCCCGTAAAATAATTTATAAAAAATTAAATAAATAAAATTTTGTTGGAACATAGCCATGCCCATTCATGTGTGCATAGACAGTGATGGCTTTGGGACTATAATGTGGTTGAATAGTTTCAAGAAACACTGTATGACCCACAAAGCCTAAAATATTTATCATCCCTTTATAGAAAGCTGAAGGACAAATATCAAGAAATGAAAAATTTTAAAGGCCTATATTGTATGCGCATGAATAGGAAGAATTAAAATTGTGCAAAATGTCAGTATGCCCAAAGTGATCTATAAATATATTGCCATTTTGATGCAATTTCCAAGAATATTTTTTAATAAGATGGAAAAACAGATCATTAAATGTATATGGAAAGACACCCAAAATAAGCAAAACATTGTTGAAGAAGAAGAAAAATAAGTCTCACACTTTCCAATCTCAAAACTTAGTTTAAAACCATGATCATTGAACTATATGTGACCTCCTCCCTGGTGGATAGACAAAAGTGGGTGAAGGGAGACGTCGGACAGGGCAAGATATGACAAAATAATATTTTATAAATTGTCAAGGGCTCGTGGGGGGGGGAGCAGGGAGGGAGGGGAAAAACGTACAAATGTGCTTTACACAATTGATGTATATATGGATTGTGATAAGAGTTGTATGAGCCCCTAATAAAATGATAAAAAAAATCATCTGATATTGGCATATTAACAGATCAGTGGAACAGAATGAGAACCTAGAAATAAAATCTCCCAGCTATGGACAGCTGATGTTTGACAAAGATTCAAAGTCCATAAAATAAGGAAAATACAGTCACAAACAGTGCCACACCCAGAACTAGCTCAAATTTGACCAAAGACCTACAGATAAAACCATAAAAGTGATTTTTAAAAAACATAAAGCCTATGGGCTATAAGTTATGTCATTAGTAGACAATCAAATATAATGAAAAATGCACAAACATTTAACCCAGCTACATAGGACTGCCTAAAAGTTAAATACTCTTATGCTCATCCAAAGACTTCAACCGAAGTGTGAAAAGAGAATCTATAGACTGGAGAAAGAATATCTTGGCAACCACAAATTTGACAAAGGTCTAATCTCAAAAATTTATAGACATTTCAACACCTCAACAACAAAGAGACACAAAATATGTTAATGGGCAAAAGATGTGAACAGAGACTTCAACAAAAACATTTAGCTGACAAACATGAAGTGATGTATTGTTAGAGAGATGCCAACCAAACCTATAATGAGATATGTGTTAGTCTGGGTATATCAGAGAAACAAATTCATAGACACTCATATGTATATAAGAAAGGTTTATATACAAGAGCAGTTGAAATTGAGAAAACATCCCAGCACACTCAAGATCAAGTCCATAAGTCCGATATTAGCCCAAGGTCCAGTACCAATCTGTAAAGTCTTCTTCAAACTCACAAAACACATGCAATGATGCTGAATGCAGGAGGATCACAGGCCAGTGGGTTGGAAGTCTTATGGATCCAGTGGTGGTGTAAGCATCTCAACATGGCAGCGGTCTCTACGTGGCTTCTCTGGCTCCAGAGGTCTGGTTGCATCAGGGTAGGTCCATGTGGCTTCTCCAGTTCCCAGAGCATAGCACCATGTGTCTTGTCAGTAAAAGTCTCTCAGGGAATGAGCAGAGAGAGAGAGAGAGAGAGGATGTCTCCCTCCTTTGGGGAGGAAATCCCAGAGTTCCCAGAGTTCTCAGGAGAGGGCTATGCCCGCACAAAGGCCTCATTGGCTATGACCCGATTGACAGACTAGACTCCACCCTTTTAATCCTCTCAAATTGACACCAGATTATGTAACTACTACTAGATACCATCTCACTCTGGTTGTAGTAGCAGTGATCAACGAGAAAGAAAACTGAAAAGAATAGGAAGGGAAGGAAGGAAGGAAGGAGAGAAAAGAAAGAAAATACTAGTTGAGCTGTAGGGAAACAAACTAGTATATACTTCTAGTAGGATTGCAAAAAAAATGGTACAACTACTATGGAAAGGGAATGGCACTTCTTTAAAAAGCTAGAGTTATACCATAAGGTAAAATTAGCATGAAATGCTACATACAGCTAAATGGAAACCTTTAAATATTCTCTACATTTTTAAAAAGCTAGAAATAGAAATAACATATGATCTAGCATTTCCGCTACTGCCCATATATCCTGGAGAAAGAGGAACTATGACTTGAATAGATATATAAACAGATTTGTGACAACATTATTCACAATAGGAAAAAGATGGAAACAACTTAAGGGTCCCTTAATATGGATACATTTTGGTACATAACAGACAATGGAATACAATGCAATGATAAAGAATAATGATGAATCCTTGAAATATCTCACATGCATGAGTCCAAAGGACATTACATGGAGTGAAATAAGTCAGATACAAAAGGGAAATGAATGTGACCACTATTATAAAAAATGAAGGATAGGTTTACTCACAGAAAGAAACATTCTTTGAAGGTTATGAAAGATGGAAAGGGAAGGGAGGGGAAAATAAAAACTAAGTACTACACAAATGTTAAGTGGCAAACAAGTCTTAATTATGGTAAAGGAAATGATAATACATATTGGGAAAATTAACAGAATATGACCAAAGCAATGGAAGACAATAGAAGGTAGCAAGAATTAAGGAGGATAATGATAAATACAAAAGACCTCTCTAAAATTAGCCCATATGTCCAATACCAATCTATAAAGTCCTTTTAAGACTCACAAAACAAGCAATGACTCTGAATGCAGGAAGATCACAGGCCAGTGGGTTAGAAGCCTTGTGAATCCAATGGTGTTTTAAGCATCTCAGTGCTGGCAGTGTTCTCCATGATGGTTCCTTCAGCTCTGAAACGCTGACTGCCTCAGGATAGCTTCGTGTGGCTTCTCCTCAGAAATGTCTGAGAAGGTCATGCCCACACAGAGGCCTTAGTGGCTATGACCCGATTGATGGCCTGGACTCCACCCCTTCCCTCTTAATCCTTTCAAGTCTCAAATTAACATCAGATTATGTAACTAGCATACCATCTAAGAAGCAATTGTTGGTCTTTTTCTAAAGGAAGGCCTTAGTTCAATTAGATTCCTCAACAAGGCCTGTAGAATTAGATGGTGCCTGGCTACCACTAGTGACCATATGGACCAGGATCACAATAGGAGGTTCCAGGCATACTGGGTAAAAAATGTAAAGCAAAATTTAAGAAGAAGACAATGACGACAACAATGATGAGCAGACGTATGGTCTAGAAGATTGGAAGAACCCATGATTCCAACTCATCATAACCAAAGCTATAAATACTCCTAGAAGGAAATAGCCTCATCTCTTTCTATATGAGTTTGAATTGCTGTCCTTGCAGTTAGTAAATAGTCCACTGCCACCAGGGCCACTCCTAGAGGACACCTTTAGCCAATTAAGAGCAGGCCTATAGAAACAGTAATTCCCAGGAAGAATCAACTTATGAGACCCAAAGGGCAACCGTTGCCCCACATGGAAAATGAGAAAGCCAGAAGGGATAGGAAACCAGGCAAATGAAAATGTGGATCCCAGGGATGAACGGGAGGCCAGTGCTGACAACACTGGGGAGATCTCACCTAATGTCATGGAACAGTAAGGTGTACGAACTGTTAGTTGGAAAAGTAATTTGCTATGCCAATTTCCAGCTAAATGCCATAAAATGTTCAAAAAACTGGAAATGAGGTTTTTAAACCTTTTAATATAATTGACTAGTCCTCGAGAGTTTGCCCCATTCACTTTTCCACCAGTTTATTCTCCCTGCTCTCAATTTGATTCCCATTCATGACAATCCTAAAGAACTGTCTTACAGGGTTCCCAAAACTCTAAGCCCTGACTACTTAGTGGTGAGACATTGGGCTGTGAGCTGAAAGGTCTGCAGTTCGAAACTACCAGCCACTGAGAAAGACAGGGCTTTCTACCCTCTTAAGAGTTACCGTCTTGGAAACTCACAGGAGTAGTTCTACTCTATCCTGTATGGTCACTGTAAGTCTGCACTGACGTCTGGCAACCCATTTTTGAGTGAGAATTTTTGCAGAAGCAGACTGCCATATTTTTCTCCCACAAAGCTCCTGCTGAGTTCGAACTGTCAACCTTTATGTTCACAAAGGATCCCACAGAGCTCCTGCTGAGTTCGAACTGTCAACCTTTATGTTCACAAAGGATCTAACTGTTGTACCACCAGGGCTCCTCCTCTCACCGGAAGAGTGACATAATTCATCGTGTTCACCAGCTTTAGGTATTGTAATAACCGCCATCTTTGTTCAGAATTGATGTGGAGGGTAAAGTGTTGGCTTATGAACCACTAGATTGGTGGTTCAAGCCCACCAGTTGCTTGAACAACTGGTGAAGAAAGAGAGAAAGATGAGGCTGCCTGTTCCCATAAAAATTTACAGTCTTGGAAACCCTGATAAACAGTTATACCCTACCCTATAGGGTCGCTGTGAGTCAAAATTGATTTTGGCAGTGCATTTGGTTTTTGATGAGCTTGGGTTGTAATTCCTCCATTTTCCTGAACTTCACCTCTTGTACCCAGAATGACAAAACCAAAACCAAACCTTCAGCTCACCTTTCAGAAAAAGTGTCTGTGTTGTCTCCGCCTTCCCTCCCTTCCTATTGTTGTCAAAATTTCTGTCAAAACCAAGCAGGAGCATTGTCCAAGTCATTACCCAGTATGATAATAATCCACATTAAATGCAATTTTCATGCATATGGCAGTATGTAAAATAAAGATTGATTTACATTGTAACAAGCACTAGAAGGGAAATTAAAAAGCACAGAAATATCGTAGTAAGGCTTTGGTTTTTAAAAAAATAAAAGCAACCAAATCTAATCAAAGACAGCTATTTGTGAGGGGCCTTAATCATTGTTTGGGATGCCCTATATCATAATTCTGTTTTTTCCCTTTTAGTTCCCTATGTATTAGATACAGGGCTACAGAGCTGATTGGTTTTCCAAACTACAATGAATACACATTTTGTTTTATTTTATTGATTGCAAGATCCACAATGGAGCATCACTTATCTTACTTTACCGCTGTGTTTTCTGTTTCTAATTCTTTTCTTTCCTAATCTGTTTGAATTTGTCCTTGGGTAAGTGCTGCCCCTTTGATCTCCAATGGTGGTTATTCTAAGATGTATGTACCTCACTAGTGCTATTGTGGAAGTGTGTCCATGTGGAAGTGAGGGTGCTGGGAACATAGCAGTTATGAGTTGAGCTGCGTGTCCACAAGGTCAGCAGTTTAGAACCACCATTGGATCTGTGGGAGAAAGACAGGGCTTTTTACTCCCGTAATGGGTTACAGTCTCAGAAACTCGCAGAGCGGTTCTATCCTATCCCATAGAGTCTCTTAAGAGTCCGTGTGGACTCGATGGCCATGAGAATTGTTTTAGTTTTGGGGGGGCCATAGTTTCAGAGGTACCATCTCTTTCTGATAAGTAAGCTTGCTTTTGTTTGTTTATTTATATTTTATGACTTTTGAGGGGTTTCCCCTCATTTTCTACCCAGCCTACCCATGATCTTCTAAAGCATCGGTTCTCAACCTGTGGGTCACTACCCCTATGGGGTTCAACTGACCCTTTCACAGGGTTTGCCCAATTCATAACAATACCAAAATTACAGTTATGAAGTGGTAAGGAAAATAATTTTATGGTTGGGGGAGCACCACAACATGAGGAACTGTATTAAGGGGTCACAATATTAGGGAGTTTGAGAACCACTATGATCTAAAGTGATCCCTGTCATAGCTGTTGGTCGTGGCAGCCAGATACCATTTAGTTCTGGTCTCAGTGTTGTGGAGACTGATGTTTGCCTGGTGCATGAGTCCATTGGATTAATTGTTTCTACGTGTCTTCTGTTTCCCTCACTCTTTTCACCTGCACACAGGGCGACACCAATAGTGGTAGCTTAGATGGTTGCTCATGAACTCTTAAGGCCCCGGTCTTGACTTTCATAGTAGGATGTGGAACATTGCCTTGGTAGATTATGTTTTGCCAATTGACCCCAGCGTTTCCTGATACTGTGCTTCTGAGCCCTCGAGCCCAGCCATTCCTTCCTTCAGTGAGACCCTGAAGCAAGGTTTTATGCATGTGGTTGCGTCCCAGAAGAAATCAGGCGAGTGAGACAAGCAAGAAGGGAAGGGAAGGAAACCGTGCTGTTGGAGACCAAAATCTTCTGAGGGTCGTTTCCGTCCCATCGAACAGGAGGACACTGATGGGTGAGCACCTCACAGTTCTATCACAGTCCCATCCTCTTCAGTCCCGTCTCACCAGTCATGATAAAGAGTGCCTGGAGTGGAGAGGGGGAGGTGGGTCAACTGCCAGGCACTTCCAGCTTCTTGTGACTGCGAGAAAGCACCAAGAGCACAAGGGTAAAGAACACTCAAGCTGTTCCTGGTCTCTGGGGGAGGGGAGGGGACAGAAGCTGGGAGAGGTCCACAAAACCACCGAAGGGTCCTTCTGAGGCCTACCTGGAGCACTGGTGGGGTCCACTTCAGTAGGTGGTTTATGTTCTTGGTACTTTATTTTTGGTGATACTTGAAGTGAAGAATACAAAGATAATTACAAACCAGGAAAAGAAATGAAGACGTCCTCAGCTGACAGAACCAATTCAACACCCAACTTCTAGACCAAAGGTGAATGACTCTAATCCATCCAGAGGCCCTTCAGCAGGCCAAAAGGACACAACCTTGAAAACTCAACAAAGCAGTCCTCCTCTGCACATGTGGGATTGCCACGAGTCGGAATCTACTCAATAGCAGCTGCCAACCAAACAGAAGAGACTTAACCAGTGTGAACACACTGCATGTCAAAAAGACATATGATGACAAAATACATTTCTTTGTGATCAAGGCAATTCGTGTGTAACATGGACAGGGATAAGAAGAACTTAGAGGATTCCGTACTCCATAGAAGCATTTCTTATAACAATATTAGCAAAGCTTTATACTGTCTGAAACATTTGTTGGTACAGGGACAATCCTTACATCCGTGAGCCAAGTTGGCTCCAGAGTTCTGATCTCCTGTGGAGATAAAATAAGTCATGTGGCAAAACAGTCACTCCGATATCCCCACTGTATACTCTATCTGCCTCATACGGTGGGTCCAGCCCCTACTGAAAACCTGCGGGTCCCTTTTGGGAGTCTCCTGGGGGTGTCTCAGAAGGACTCACTGAGTCTTCATTCTCTTCTTCTCAGACTTCCTTCCTGATCCTGAGAAGCCCGAGTCCTCTTCAGCGTGTCCCCATAGTACCCGCACCATAGTCAACCTGTGGTGGCAGCATGAATGCTGTGTCCAGAGGAAGAAGGAGCCTGTCTCCCAGCACTGCTGAAATGGCAGCCTCTCAAGCCTACCAAAATGACACGGTCATCCCAGGATGGTTTCTGAACTAAAATCAAGCTGCATGAAGATCTAAAATAGAGCAACTGTCTCTCTCCTAGTCTCTGCACTACAGCTTACCATTAGGCCCCAAGGAGTTTTCAGATCACCTTGGATACTATACCATTTGCATACTTTAAACTCCGTAATTCCTTCTTCCTTTTGTCTCCTTGATAATTACTTTCAAAGGTTTACCCAGGGCTTAGGGTGCTATTTGTTGAATTCTATTCCTTGAATAGAATGAGCTGTGCAAAAGAACCAGTTTGTTGTCATCCAAAAGACCTCTTGTTACGTGTGATTTTTAAAAACTTACCGCCTACCACCATCAACGGTTTAACAACAGCCCTGGAAACCACCACTGGAACTCAAGAATTCTATCAAAGACAGGCTGGGTGATCTCCCAGAGAATTGGTTTCATTTTAACAATCTTATCCCTAGGAACATTCCTGATAAAAAGCTCATGTTTTCTATAGTCCTCTTTTTCCCTCTAAGCTTCTTAAAGATTGAGGTAGTGTTCTCATTTAGATTTGACGAAGAAGAATCAGAGCGGTGCTTGTGTTTCTGTGATCCTGCGTAATAAGGCAAAATTGCATAAAATATACGATGGGGCTTCAAAAAGTTCATGGGAAAATGGAGTTAGAAAATGATGCTATTTTCTTCATGAAATTTTTAATGTCCCTTAGATTAGCCCTTGCATGAGAAAATACAAAACATGTCATTGATAAGCAGCTACAGTATAAAGTGTGGCATATAGGTATGCACAGGTCAGAGTGATATTAATTAAAAATTACAAGTATAGTTTTACTTCTGTGCTTATCTCTTATGTCACATATAGACTTAGGTTGCTTATTATAGAATGTATACTACAAAATAACTTTAGGTAAAGAGATTCATTTATTTTAGAAAAATATTTTTTAAAAAAATAAACACGGCTATTTTGGATATAGTAACAAGCATGAATTTGGTAACATGAACTTTGCTTCTCAGTATATGTTTACAGACTTTTAATAACAAATAAAATTTGTCTTCTGTGTAGAGGAAAAATTGCCATGGTGCCACTATGAGTTAGGCACTAGGTGGCTAACCTTACAAGGGTCACCAGTTCAAACTCACCAACCACTCTGAAGGAGAGAGAGTTACCGTCTTGAAAACCGTTAGGGAGAAGCTCTACTCTGTTGTTTAAGGTTGCTGTGAGTTGAAATCTACTTTATAGCACAAGTTTGTTTTTTTGGTTGATGAAGAGATAATCATAGATAACCTCAAATAACTCTCAAGGTTTAATAGTAACATATATAGTCTATTCAGTATAGAGAAAAGCAAACTCACCTTAGAGATAAATCTGCTCCTAGGCAAGAAATACATAGATGCTTGTAAGGACTAGACATGTCCTTTAGAATGGGTGTATAGAATGAAAAATAGGAATAAAGCAACTTTGCAAGAAGAAGTTTTCATCCAGGAAGTTATTTGATAGAGACATCATTATTTCAGAGATTGTCACAACAAAACCAGATGGCATTGCACATTCCAATCATATAACTCTTTGTTCTGCTTCCATGCTTCCCAAATAAGCTTGTGGTCACACTGGTATTTCTAGATTGCATGACAGTCACACTTATTATTGTGAGTAAGTGGCTTAAATACCAGCCTCCAATGAGCTATATTTATATGAACCAGTGTTCCTGAGACCTGTTAATTGACTGACATGACTAAATTTCTAACTCTGTAAGAGTATTAGTCTGGGTTGACTAGAGAAACATTCATATACACTCATATGTGCATAAGAAAGAGCTTTATATCAAAGAGTAATTGTATATTAAGAAAACACCCCTACCCGGTCCAGATCAAGTCTATAAATATGATATTAGACCATATATCTGATGCCAGTCTATAAATTCCTCTTCAGACTCACACAACATATGCAGTGACACCAAATGAAGGAAGACCACAGGCCAGGGGATGGAAAGTCTTGTGGATCCAGTGGCAGTGGAAGCTTCTCAGCGCTGGCCTCCACCTGGCTCTTCCAGCTCCAGGGCTCTAGTTCCATCAGTGTGTCTCCATGTCACTTGGCAACAGGAATGACTTGCAGGGAGACAAAACAGAGAGAGTGTGGGTCTGCCCTCCAGTGAGCTATTTATTTCCATAGCGCCTCCAAATGAGGTCATCAAACTGTGACCTGATTTGTGGCTAGTCTCCACCCCTTCACTCTTAATAGCCTCAAGTTGACATCAGCTTGGTTGAAGCTGGTGTCAACCTACCCACAGCAAGGTTGAAGGATAATGTGGACTGGGTACCGCTTTGTATGGATATATATATATATATATATATCCAGGTCTCATTGCTTACCTTTTCTCAACTTCTGCAGCTCCATACTATTCACGTTTTTTGTGATTTGAACCACACTTTATTTTAATGCCACATGAATCCATGAGACAGTTTCAAGGGGAAAATTAATTTCTGTCATTTATTTTTATAAAGGCTCGATGTTTTGCCAAGAACTGTTGAGTTATTTCAGTGTCCACCTGGCCCAAAATTGAAGCATCAGACAAATTAAACATTTCTTATTCAAGCCATTGTATATCTTCCTCTTCTCTTTACTTCTTCACTGCCAACCTTTTTGAATGAGCCATTTGCTCTCACTGCCTCCAATTTTTCAGTGCCAATTCCCTTTCCCCCACCCCCAACTCCTCTCCACCATCTGGCTCCCACCCCATTATTCATTCTCCTGAAACTTTCTCTAAGATTTCTAACTTAATAGACAGTGCTTCTTAATTCCTGTTATACTTCTCAGCAGTGTTGATGATACATTCATGCTTTTCTTACCAAAACATCCCTCCCTCTTTCCCTAATGTCCATGATACACCATTTCCTCTTGATCCTGATACATGTATGTGCATGCCTTCGTTGTCTGGTGATGCTGTAACAGAGATACCACAATAAATTTATTTCCTCAGAATTTAGGAGGTTAGAGGTCTAAATTCAGAGCACCAAAGGAAGGCTTTGTCTCTCTGTTGGCTCCAAAGGAAGGTCCTAGTCCACTTTCAATATCTATGGAAGCAGTGTCCCTTGGACATCTCCATGTGTCTTGTCATCAATCTTTCTCTGGGTTTAGAAAGTTCTAAGCACAGGTACCGTGGGTCCAAAGGACATGCTCCACTCCCAGCTCTTTTTTCTTAGTAGCATTGATGTCTTCCCTTCTCTGCTCATTTTCTCTCCCCTTTTATCTCTGGCAAAGATCTATGACCCAAGTAAGGGTGTGGAATTCCACCGAAATTCCCTACAATTTATAAGCTTAGCACATCTGAGGGATGATTACATAATTGCCAAATTACTTCATTCCATGGCTGCCAAGTCATCACATATTTTGAGGAGGAATGTAATTCTGTCCATAATGTTCTACTCTTTGACCTCCCAAATGTATGCCCTTGCCACACATGAGACACTTTCACTTTTACCGTACCATCCCCAAATTCTAAAATCAACTTCAAGTCTCAATTCCATTCTGGAGCAAAATTCCTCTTCATCTGTGAATGTAGAATACAAGTTATCTGCTTCCAAAATACAGTAGTGGACTATGCTCAAGGTAAACATTTCCTTCATAAGTGTACAGATCAGCAGTTCTCAACCTGTGGGGCACGGCCTCTTTGGGGGTCGAACAACCCTTTCACAGGGGTCGCCTGATTCATAACAGTAGCAAAATTACAGTTATGAGGTAGCAATGAAAATAATGTTATGGTTGGGGGGTCACCACCACATGAGGAACTGCATTAAAAGGTCGCAGCATTAGGAAGGTTGAGAACCACTGGTCTAGCTATAGATGTTGAGAAAGGGTAGCTTCCCATTTTGACATTTCAGTTTAATAAAGATTTCTGTGATGTTGTAGCACTACTTTTCAATTTACCCAAATACAGCAGGCTACTACATGGTGATAAAGAACAAATGCTATTCATGCAACGGCATGTATATATCTCCCAAACATTTTGTTGAGTGAAACACATGAAAAGCATGTAAGCCAAAAATTTTTTTTTAAGTGTTAAAAGTCAGGAATTGTTACCTCTACAAAAAGGTTTACAGGTAAAGGCACAAGGAACTTTCTGGGATAATGCAAATGTTATATATTTTTTTCAAGATTATGGTCGCATGTATGACAGAACAAAATATTTCCCCGTCCTGTGCCATCCTCCCAGTCATGGCTCAGTGGAAAGCCCTTTGCTGCCACTACTGTGTCAGGCCATTTAATTGAGGGGTTTCCATTTTTTTTCTTTTTTGCTGACCCTCAAATTTACCAAGCACGATGACTTTCTCCAGGGTGGTCCCTTCTGATAGCATGTCCTAAATAAGGAACAGGAAGTCTCACCATCCTTGCTTCTAAGGAGCATGCTCGCTGTGCTTCCGTTAAGAGAAATGTACTTGTTCTGACAGTCACACTGCTTATTCTTTACCAACACCATCATTCGAAGGCCTCCCTGCAGTTCTTCTTTGGCCTTTTCTTTTCATTGCCTCGCTTTCAGCATGCCTTGAAGACTCTCATGATTTTAGTACAATTTGTTCTGGCCTCCTTAGCGGTGGAAATTAAGCAAATGAATAGCTTGTGATTTTGTCGGAGAACAAGAGTGCTTGTTAAAGAATGTGATCGTTTGGGGATCAACTTAAGTGAGCCAGGATTGTCAGTAGTTGGGCAGTTGAGGCCTGTTGCATATGATCCAACATCATGCCCTCCAACTACCTGAGGAGATCTGCAATGAGTAGCCAAGCAGTTGTTGGATGATTAGGTCTGCAAAAGCAAAAATCCACTGCCATCATGTCAATTCCAACTACTAGTGGACAGGGCCACACGGACCCTATTGGTTTCTGAGACTGTAACTCTTCACAGGAATAGAAAGCTTTGTCTTTCTCCTGTGGGCTGCCTGGTGGCTTCACTCTGCTGACCTGGCAGTTAGCAGTCCTGTGTGTATGTAACCCACTACACCACTAGGTCACAGCCAAGGTGCCCTACTCCTATATAAGTTGCTACCATGGGGAAAGCTAGCTCACTTCTGCTGGGCATCTGGTTCATCAGCTTCTAGTGTTTTGGATTTCAGCCAATGACCTGCCACATTGCCTGGCAATCCCAGTAGGCATTGATGGCCTGCTAACTTTGGTTCTGCATCCAACAGCATGTGGTCTTCCTGCTTCATATTCCTGATTCCTGGTTCATCAGCCTTTGCAGCCTCATGAGTTAGGAGAAGCCTCCAGCTTAACATCTGACCCAGGACTTGAACCAGACTAGACTTACCTGCTTCTACAACTGTGTCAGCCACTTCCCTTATATCATTTTCATTATATATACACGCACACATTTGTTTTATATATTATATATATTTGTATCTGTGTAACGTTTACTATATGCCGTAATTTGTGATTTATATATATATACACACACACACAAAGAGTAACCAGGCTGAAGCTTATTCTTTTGAGTCCCAAAGAAAAATAAGATAAATCATTCCATTATGCTGTCATCATTTGAAACACAGTGACCACCATCAAAGACATGTTTATTAACCAATACCCCACCACTTACTTACAAGATTTACAGTCTCAGAAACCATATGGAAAAGTGCTTCTCTGAGTCCTGAAGGGTAGCGAAGAGTCAGAATCTATTCAACAGCTGTGGTTTGGTTTGGGTTTGGACACATGCTATATCACAAAATTTTTAATGGACCACATATTCATTCTGAAGTAATTATTAGCTTGCTAAATACCTATTTAGAATATTTTAATTTTTATCTGGTTAAAATATAGTTTCCAATTAGGCATATTTGAGCTGGAAATGAAAATCTCAGCAGAGGATTGAACTGCAAGGAACCAGCTCTAAGCCTGAGGGGAAGAATTGCTTCTTCAGGCACTCTTAAGTATATGAAGGTAAAAAAATTGGGTCCTGTCACTGATGTGTTTTGTACATCTTGCAAAATCTTGATACCATAATATATCAAGAGCTACTATTAGGAAGTATGAAAACTACCTGGGATTTAATGCATCAGCTGCATTTGGCTTCAGAGCAAGTTAATGGTCTAAGGGAAATAGAGATGGTGACTGAACAAGTCAGTTTATCTAAGAGACATTTGGTATGCGGTCCTGCCTTGATACTTAGTAATGTATACATATGTATAAATATGTAGTAGGTTTCTGATCTTTTAAATGCAAAATAGTAGGGTTGAAGCTGACTTTCCAGCCCTCCTGCTCTTTTATATCCCCGTCCAATCTGCATTATGAAACTAGATCATTAGTTGTAACAGGAGAGGAAGGCCTGAATGAACCACTCGGAAGTACAATAATCATTGGTGAAGGCGTTGAACTGTTAAAAGCGGCTCCATCAATTCTGACAGTTCATGTGTTTACATTTAGATTAGTTACCTATTAACCTACGTATTCTCAAGAGCAGAGCTTTAGAAAGGGAAAAGCAGCCAGGGGGTAAACAACAGTTTGAGGTTGGCTGGGAAAAGACAATTTATAAATGCAAAGGGAAGCAAGGTAGACATTACATATTCACTTATATGTAAATTAAAGAATACTGTAAATTGGCACAAAAATTTTATTCATGTAAATTAACCATATACAATTAGACCAAAAGTTATAAATTATTGTAAATTTAGTACTTCAGTAGTTAAAGGATATATTTTCATATACCTATGATGGGGGTTCATAAATTTCTTTATCTTGTAATATTTTTTGTGTTGGAAAAATATATATTCTAGGTATTACATGTACCCAGTTATCAAGTTAATTCCAACTCATAGTAACCCTGTAGGGCAGAATAGAACGTCTACTTTGAGACTATAAATCATTACAGAAGCAGACTACCTCATCTTTTTTCCACTGACCACCTGGTAGATTTGAGCCACGGATCTTTGCTACCTAGCCGCCCAATTCTGAACACATGGATCCAGTAGGCCTCTGTGTGTGGACCACTTAGGTAATTGGTCACTAGGTGGCAGGGTTGTAATTGGAGTAAGGCCTCAAGCCTCACTAAAGGGATAACCCCTAAGACCCGTTACTGAATCATGACAACCTTACATGGGATGTAGGGATAGATCATTGAAAAACGGGACACGGAATTCTCAAGACAGTCTTTCTTCACTTCAAGACTGTGTTTCAAGACAGTCTTAAAGCACAGACTGAGCCTACACTTTATGTTAATGTTTTAAAAGACACAAAGATGACTATTATACAAACGGTGGCACCAAAAAGCAGAAAACGCATATTGGAGTTTTGTTTGTTTTTGAAACACTGTATAAGATTGTGACAAATATTGTACATTTTCTTCTATTTCAGCGTATAATGGTCTCTGGAAATCAGGTCGTTGTGATTGGGAACGGACTTGCAGGCAGTGAGTGAGTTTGCTGTGGGTGGAGACTGATAATGACACTGCTTTGGATGATGGGGAGCAGGGAAGTACAAAGATAACTGGCTTTTAATGGCTATGAATAAAGTGGCAACATAAAATTTAGAGTAAGATTAAAGCACAACAACAATAAACCAAACTGAAAGTTCTGTCCCATCTCTACTTCTAAACCAATGCTTCCAAACCATGATCCGTTTTGTTCCCCCCAGAAAATATTTGACAACCTCCAGACCAAAAACACTAAATCCCTTTTCACCGAATAACTTCTGACTCCTAACAATGAAGGCAATTTTGATCGTCCCACCTGGAGATGTGATAGCATGGATATCTAGTGAGTGAAGGCCATGCATGCTGCTACCCTTGGTACAATGCATAGAGCAAAAATAGCCCAAATTGACAATAATGCCGAGGATCAGAAACTCAACTTTTAAACTTAGCTCATGCAATTGTTGATTTTCTAGTCTTTGTATCCAGAAAACATTTGAAAAATGATATATGTAAGCTATCTAAAAGTTATTGTAAGTATTATTAGGCAAATGGATCCAGAGGCTTAAATTGGGCAGGAAGAACCCTGGTAAAAATGCCAGTGTTATTGCTCTTGTATATAAAGTTCTTTCTTACACACACACACACACACACACACACACACACACACACAATGTCAGTGTTTACAAATGCATTAGGATTTGAACCTGACAACAAGAATCTTTGTCTTCAGATCAGGAACAGACGAGGTATGATGTTGAATAGAAAGGTTAGAAGCACCTCAGATTAATGACATTGGGGCAAGACCACAGCACAGCATTTGAATATGTGGCAATTGGAGCTAGAACAACACAAACTTGATTTTGCATTGGCAAAGGAAGGGCTAGAGGGTGTGGTGCAGTGGCCTGACTTAGCACTGTAGAGCATCCAGTTCAAGATTTGGATCTCAGCTCTCCTATTTACCAGCTAGAAACTCACTAGACTTTCGAATTTGCCATAACTTGAAAATGAGAGAAGTTGTTATAAGGAGCTGAAATTTTTATTAAATGCCTAGGACATAGAAGGTGCTTAATAAAGGATACTTAATGTCCTTCAGATATTGTTAGAGTACTTTCCTACCTCTAGAGCCACCCTCTTTTGGAAACTTAGTTTGCCAGGCACAACTGTATTACATAATACTGAAAATAGAAAACACATTAGCTGTGGAATGGAAAGAAGAAAATCATATAACTCTGCCATCAAGTCGATTCTGAAGTTTTCTACTCCTGTAGAATTACAGTCTTGGAAACTCCTGGGGGGCAGGTCTAGTCTGTCCAACAGGTTGCTCTGAGCCAGAAGAGTGAATAATAGCAAGACACAACTAAAACTTTCGCAAGACGTCATTGAGAGAAGGGATGAAAGCTGAATGATAATCACCCAACTATGTTTCTCTCTTAGGTTTATTTATTTGTGTTGTTGTTGGGAATACACATGGCAAACATAACCCATTCAACATTTCCTACATGTACAATTTAAGGAGTTATTACAATCTTTGAGTTATACAACCATTCTTTTTCTGAGTTGTTGCTCTCCCATAAATTCACTGCCCACCGGCCCAAGATTCCTATCTACTATTCCTAGTTGCGATTTTCAATTTGATCCTGTATCCAAAACAAACCAAACTCATTGTCATCCAGTGGATTCTGAACCATAGGACCTGATAGGACAGAGTACATTTCCCTTTTGAGTTTCTGAAGCTGCTAATCTTCACCCAAGCAGAAGGCCTCATCTTGCCCCTAGGGAGCACCTGGTTGATTCACCCTGCTGACTTTTGCAGTTAACTGCCCAACACATAACCCACTCATCCACCAAAGTCCTATATAGGCAGTTCTTTAAAGAGCATCATGCTCAAGGTGACCAGACGTCCCGCTTTTGGCGGGACAGTCCCGATTTTGGGCATTTTAAAACAGTCCTGGTATTTGGAAAGAATGCACGACAAGCTAGGGAATGGTCTATTTGGTCCATATAGACCAAATTTTTAATCAAGAACACCCCCCACCACCACCAATGGTGTCCCGCCTTAAATCTGGTCCCCTTACTTTAGAGTCATTTAGCTGAACCATTACACATTTTTAAGGTGACTTCAAGAAAATTTTGGTTTATGGTTTAAAGACTATCTCAAGGCACTGGTTGCAGCAGTTGATCCACCTGCCATGATTCCAGAAAGTCTAGAGTCTGTGGGATTTTTGTTCTCCATTTCCCCACTTTTGATCAGGATTCATGGGATGTCCCAGGAAACCAGGACCCTCAACCTGCAAATCAAGGAGCCAAATTCCCTGAGATGTCTGGTCAACACATAAGCATCTCCTCTTTGCTGTTGTTGTAAATGTATCTATCACAAAATGTTTTCCAACTCAACTTTTTACAAGTGGATATTTTTTAAAAATCTTTTAATTGGGGGATTGTACAACTCTTTTTTTTTATCATTTTTTTGGGGAGCTCTTACAACTCTTGTTACAATCCATACATCAATTGTATCCAAATGTTAATGCATGCATTCCATCATTCTTTTCTAGACATTTACTCTCCATTGAGCCCTTGGGATCAGCTCCTCTTTTTTCCTCTCCCTTCTTCCCCCGCCAACCCTCATGGCCCTTGATAAATTGTAGATTGTTAATTATTTTAAAATCTCACATCAACTGCTGTCTCCCTTCCCCTCTGGCTTCTGTTGTTCTTCCCCCTGGATGGGGATGTGTGGTTATGTGCCATTCATTGTGATCGGTCCCGGCATCTCTCCCCACCTCTCCCCTGCTTCCCCTACCCTTCTGGTATAGCTATTCCCATTCCTATTCCAGGGTTTCATGTGTTGTGCGTTTTATCTCTTGCCTATACCTATGTACATGTTCCCGTCTACTGTCTAGTCTAGATTGGGAAGTGGCACTGGGGTCATGATAATGGTGGGTAAGGAGGTCTCAAGGGATCAAAGGCATATTGCGTGACCCATTAGTGCTCTACTCCACCTTGATTGACTCATCCCCTCCCTGAAACCCCTCTGTGGGGGGTTGTCCCATTGTCCATAGATGGGCTTTGGGTTTCCACTCCAAGCCCCCTCCATTCTCACCAATGCATTTGTGTTTGTTTGTTTGTTTACTGTTTGTTGTGAATCTTCTGATGCCCGTTGCCCAGCCTCGATGATACCTCACAATCACACTTGCTGATGTGCTTCTTCCATGTGGGCTTGTTGCTTCACTGTTGGATGGCTGCTTGTTTAACTTCAAGTCTTTAAAATGCCAGACACTTTATCTTTTAATAACTGGCACCATCCCGTCTTCACCACATCTGCTTATGCACCCATTTTGTCTTCAGTGATCGTGTAGTGAGCATTACAGAATGCCATTTTGTTAGAACAAAGTGTTCTTGTATTGAGGGAAGGGGTGAGCCAAGGCCCAAGGCCTGTCTACAGTTTCAGTGTATCTTTTTTTTAATAGTTTTATTGGCATATCCTTCATAGCATAGAATTTAATCCTTCAATCGTCTTAAGATTTTTGCAATCATCACCACAATCAATTTCAGACATTTTTTCTTTTCATACTCATTGTTATGAGCTTCCCATTTCCCACAATTCTCCCCTGTCAAAGCCCTAAGCAACTATCAATGCAGTTACCGGCTCTGGATTTCATATACAGAAAATCCTACAAGACACAAACAGGAAACAAGCAAAAACAACAACACAGCAACAACAACAAAAACAATACTGACTAGACAAAACATAGAATAACCTCAACCAAAAAGAAAGCAAGCAGAAAATATAAAAAATGGAAACAACGTTAAAATAGCTCAAATGGGAGAAAAAATAATAAGGTATTACATTTTAACCCAACTACATTTATGGTAATTAACTTTGTAATGGTCTCTCTGTCTGGTAGCAAAACTATTTACATCTCTCCACTATGGTCAGAGAAGACTCACTGGAGGTCTAATCCGCGTGGGGGCTCTGAGAATGAATTTAGGACTCCACTGTCATCCTCCACAGCCTTCTGCAAACCAGGCGTTCACAGTTTAAGCGCTGACACGGTTCTCTCTTCAGGGGGACCTCTTATTGCTAGCAATTAGAAAAGGTCTGCAGTGAGCATAACGCTATCCTTAATCAGTATGAAGTTACCATCCCTGTTAATACTGTTAATCCCCCTTTTCCCTCCCTCTCCCTCCACTAATAAGCTTTGGTATCTATATATTTGACTTTTCTTGCCTTTTTATGAAAGTTAAGCCACACAATATTTGACGTTTTATGATTCTCAGTATAACACCTTCAAGTTTTATCCCTACTGTAGCATGTATCAAGATTTCATTTCTCTTACTGTTATGAAAATAACACAGTTTATTTATCCATTCACAGTTGATGGGCACGTGGGTTGTTTCCATATTTTAGCTTCTCTGAATAGTGCTGCAATACATAGCGGTGTAAAAGTTTTTATTTATTTATTTTTGAGTTTTTGCTTTTAAGTCTTCTGGGCATATACTTATGAATGGAATACTGGGTCATATGATAGGGCTGGTAGTTCTATTTTTGGCTTTTTTATGAACTGCCACACTGTTTTCTACAGTGGGTGTTTCATTTTGCATTCTCAGTAGCAATGAATAAGTGCTCCAATTTTCCCATTTATCAGCATTTGTTAATTCTGGGAAGACTATAGGGGCAGTCTATATATCATGATATCATCCACAAATGGAGATAATTTTACTCCTTTTACAATCTGGGTCCTTTTTTAGTTTCTTTTTCATTCTTATTGCTCTGGGTAGGATTTCTAATTCAATTTAGAATAGAAGTAATAGAGTGACACCCTTGTCTTGTTTCCAATCACAATGAGAAAGCTCTTGGTCTTTGTTCAGTAAATAATGTTGGCTGTTGGCTTTTTATTTATGCCCTGAATCAATTTGAGGAATTTCCTTTCTATCTTTAAAAATCTTCTTTGAGGTATTCATGAATAAATGGTGTTCAATTTTATCAAATGCTTTTTTTTTTTATATCCATAGAGATGATCGTATGGTTCTTTTCCTTTCTCCTATTGATATGATGTATTAAATTGATTACTTTTCTAATGTTCCAACTACCCCTACATTCTGAGAATGAATCACACATGGGTGTGGTGTATCACTTAATACACTGCTGTACTGTGTTCACTGTTTTTATTGACTTTTGCATCTATATTCAGAAGAGATATTAGTCATTAGTTTTTT
>NW_022103920.1:27214401-27246170 GCF_000313985.2 Echinops telfairi
TCACAGAGCGAGAGACAAGAAAGGCAAGGCTCACCAAGCCATCCATCTCTCCGTCCCTCAGTCAATCCCACCTGCGTTTATCAGCCAGGCTGGCACAATAAACTATCTCAACTAGTGTGTTATTTAGTTTTTCTACATTTATGTATTTTCCACATGTTTCTGTTATTGTGTCTGTATAGAATATCGAATAGAGAAAATCATGGTTGCAAAAATCTTTTTATGGTTCAGTGAAAATACTTTGTATGATTTTAAAATTTATTCAGGCTAGCAGATTACCTAAAATGTGATCTATCCTGGAGAGTCATCCTGTTCAGTAGAGTAGAATGTATAATGCATTGTTTTGGAGTGGAATGTTCTGTATTTGTTATGAGGAACTCATTTATAGTATCATTCAGACCCTCTCTCTCCTTGTTGATGATCTTTCTTGATGTTTTGTCCAATATTGAGAGCAGTATATTGGAGTCTCCTATTATTGTAGTACTATCTATCTCTACTATCAAGTCTTTCAGTATTTGCTTTAAAATTTTAGGTGCCTCACTGTTGTCTGTATCTATATGTGTGATTATTAAATCTTATTGATTAATTGATCCTTTTGTAGCTTAGATATAATGTCCATCTTTATCGCTTCCTACAGATTTTTGCTTTGTCTCGTTTAGCACTAAGCTATTTTGAACATTTCTGGCTGACAGGGAAGAGAGAGTTGATATCTCTATGAGGAAGCAGGGAAGTATTCTGCTGTGATTAAATAAACACAACCTGGTTATATCCACTCCCTGGTTGCACAGTGGAGTACATGTTGGGCTGCTAACTGCGAGATCAGTAGTTCAGATCTCCTAGCCACTCTGCAGAAGAAAGGTGAGACTTTCAACTCCTATAGAGATTTGCAGCCTCAGAAAGCCACAGGAGCAATTCTGCTCTGGCCTGCAGGGTCACTGTGAGTCAGGGTTGACTTGAAAGCAGTGCATTTTTAGCCACTCTGTAGCTCACACACAGATGACAGGAATAAAGTGGGTGACACAACGAGGACGATCATTTCACCTGGTGTGACAGTTACATAATCTCCTGTCAACTTGAGCAAAGAGGTGCAGGCTAGCCTGTCAATCAGGAACTCCTGTCTTCCTCCCTGGAGTCAGGACACACTCTCTCCCTGTGAGACATTCCTGTTAACAAGCCAAATGGACACACACTGATGGAACCAGAGCCCTGGAGCTGGAGGAGCCACATGGAGACCCATGCCAACACTAAGAGATTTCGACCACCACTAAATCCACAAGACTTTCCACCCACTGGCCTGTGACCTTCCTGCATTCCACATCACTGCATGTATTTTGTGAGTCTGGAGAGAAATTATAGACTGATAGTGGACATATGGACTATTATCAGACTTATGGACTTGATCTGGACTGGGCTGGGATGTTTTCTTACAATTATTCTTTATATAAAGTTCTTTCGTATACATACATGAGTGTCCCTGGTTGATTTCTCTAGTCAACCTGGAATAACACAAGCACGAATATCTAACATTGAGCAGACCTACTTCCTCGCACAACTCTCCAAGATGCTCTATTTGGTAAATGCGCACAAGGAAAATAATTGAGATAATTTGTTGTATAGGCTTATTGTTTATAATCCAGTTAAAAGTTCTGGAACACCTTCTAAAAGGTGGTCTGTGTCTGCCATCAAGTCCATGCTGACTCACAGTGACCCCCAGTAGGGTTCAGAGACTGTAACTGTTCACGAGAATGGAAAGCCTTGTCTTTCTCTCCAGGAGTGACTGGTAGTTTTGAACTATTGACCATGTGGATTTCAATCCCCTGAGTAACCACTACACCACCAGGGCTTCTGGATCATCTTATCCAGTTCTGCTATAATAAAAATATCAAAAATGGATGGCTTTAACAGACAGCAGTTTATTTGCTGTCAATTTAAGAACCAAGATGCCCAATTTCAGAACAGTGATGGGGGGGGGGGTAGCTTTCTGTCAGCTCTTGAGGAAGTTTCTTTTCTCCTTTCAGCATCTGTTGGCTGTGTCGCCACGTGTCAATCTTCCTGAGTCCAGAAGGTTCTCAGGTCAGGAACCTCTGGTCCAATGGACATATTCCACTCATGGCTTTTCTTTCTTGATAATAGTAGGTTCCCTTTTCTCTATTCATTTCTTTCTCCTTTTCTTATAAAAGATGATGGAAATAACACCCCAGGAGAATTCATCGCAAATATTGAATCAGGACTATGACTTAAGTAAGGGTGTTTTAGTCCATCTTAATTCCCTTATAATTGATTAGCTGGTCACATCAGATCACATAATTAGGGATGACTACATCTTGTTGTAACTGCCAAATTACATTAAGCCATGGAGAATCATGGCATTACCACGTTGACACATTTTCAGGGGACACAATTCCATTCAAGACAGTCTGTATCTCCTTTCAGTTGTGAGTTTACAGAGTTAGTTGTTTGTTTGAGCTACTCATGACTAAAACCATAATATAATCACATATTTTATATTTAGAACTCTGTGTGTCTTCTTGATGTGCCTACATTCAACTCATCTCACAGTGATACCTGATCATTAGGAATCAAGTTCTAAGAAATGATGCGGATAAGAATTATATTTTACTCTGTAGAACATCTTAACTATTCTATGAGAAGTTGATATTTAATAAATTTAAGCATTATTCTAGTGCTGTTTTAATTGAATAACCTAAATTCATTTTATTTGTTTCTATGAAAATAATGAGTATGTTTAATCAGCTATCAATTATCTGGGCAGGCCTGGGATAACAGCCATAAATTCAAATGATATTTCTAAATTCTAATTTATCTAGCTTGATCCCTTTGCCATAAACCCCAAAAACTTGGCATTAATTTTTTATTTGTTTTTACCCCCTCAGCTTTCACCTACACTGCCATTGTTATTGTTCTCATTTTAATAATAATGACCTTACCTTAGCTAAATGACATAACTTTTCATGTCTCAGATTCCTCAGCTGAAAGCCTCTATCTCAATGAGTAGTGAGGATTACTTGAGTTCGCAAGTGTCATGCTCTTAGCATATTATTGATAAGCAATAACTGATGTGATTTTATCTGATGACTACATGAGTATTCAAAAGTAGATCCCTATGGTAAAGTCTGTGCCCACAAAATGAAGGAGATTCTGATATCCCACCTTTCTTTCCTTCCAGATTCTGAAGCAACTAAATCCCTCAGAAGAAAGCAGAGTTGAGAGATGCAGAGGGAATGAAGGTAGAAAGAGATCTCTGAGCCAATAGGGCTGTCTCTAAGGTGAGAGCTTGATACAAAGCAGTTTGCCATGAGTCAAAAGATTGGCCAGGCCCAGGGCACTTCTTAGAGATGAAATCCTTGTTGTCTCAAATGCAGATATTGGCATAGCATTTGAAACAATTAAAGCTAAGAGTTCCTGCTTCCATTGTACAAGTTGAACTTTTGTCTTTCCTGCAGAAGGTTATGACTACTCTTTTTTGGCCAAGGAAGTAAATTGCCATATCTTTCTTCCATGGAGCAGCTGGTGGGCTCAAACCACCAACCTCTCAGTTCAAAGCAACTGCTTCAGCACCGCACCACTGGGATGCCTTAGACACCCAACATATATGTCAACATTCTTGACCCCAAAACTTGTGAATGGGACCTTATGTGCGGATGTGATTAAGTTAGCCATTATTTCGAACCATCTGGATTGGCCCTGGATCCAATTACATGAATCCTTACACACTACAGGAGAGGTGAAGACAGACACAGAGGAAAAGATGATGTGAAGATAGCGCCAGAGTCTGGTGTGAGTTGTCCACAGTCACAGAATGTCAGCCACCATCAGCAATCAGAACAAGGTAAAACAGGATCTCCCCTTTGAGCAGTGGTTCTCAACTTTCCTCATGCTGCGACCCTTTAATACAGTTCCTCATGTTGTGGTGACCCCCCCCCAACCATAAAATTATTTTCTTTGCTACTTCATAACTCTAATTTTGCTACTGTTATGATTCGGGTGACCCCTGTGAAAGGGCCATTCGACGCCCAAAGGAGTCGTGACCCATAGGTTGAGAACTGCTGCCCTAGAGTCCCTGAAATGGAAATATGACTGAAAGATCAAATTTCTCCATCTGGAGAGAGCTAGGTATAAGGGGTAGGGAGAAGACAGGTAATTTGATACTAGTGCAGCATTCTTTCAAGGAGAAACACACACACAAACACACAAGCACACACATACTAGCTAGTAAAAGGGGAAGCAGCTAACAGGAGAGAGGGGAAGGGGGAGAAATGCCAGTTACCAGAAGAATTATCAATGTGACTTACACATAAATATGATAAAGTACCCCCTGAGAGACTCCAATTTTTCCCAAGGTGGCATTCTGTTCTTTCTAGGGACACAGAGAAAAGACTGGAAAGGTCTAGCCAAGCAAAATTCCTGTACTTCCAAAATTTGAAAAGCAAAAGGACTTGGAGACAGGGTAATGGTGATAGAGGAGAGACATAACATATGATTAGAAAGTGGAGGGAGATATACAAACTTTGTACATACGATATTATACATAATGAGGTTATGTGTTTTTGGTAGGCATGGAGGTAATAAAATTATACAAACAGGCATAGGGACGGTACATATACACTAAGAGAAATGCTCACAAGAAGTAAGAGGGAAGGGTAGAGATGGGCCATAGTAGGGGTCTCCATTGTATACATCACTACTCTTCCAAGATGATACTGAAAGTGACTGCTTCAAAAATCAGTACTAGGAACTTTACTTTTGAATTTTTACCATGGCGCTCCTGTGGAGCCTGCTAAGAATTTAGCAACCTGGTTACTCACAGTTATTCCAATACTCACCTAGTATTTAATTGATAAGATTTGTGTAAAATTCTATCATTATAGAGATTAACCACCATGGAATCAAAGTTACTTTTCTCAGATGGGGACTGGTGCAAGGGTTTAATAAGTAACCTTTCCAGCAAGTCAATAAACCACATACATTGTAGAGCTAGCAACCCTGGGGGAAGTTCATGCTGGGCAGGCCATGGGATTTGTTGTATAGAATCAACTGAAGCATGTGTTTGGGGAGCAGGAAATGGACTTAGGTGCATGTTTTCCAGTTTATTGTCAGGGTTATTCCCCCTTTTCATACTCTTCTAGAACAGTTCTTCTCAAAGGGTAATCATCAATAGCTAATCAACTCAACGACTTAACTCATTGAGTCTATTACAATTCATAACGACCCTGCAGACAGGGTAGAACTGCACCTATAAGTACCCAAGATTGTAAGTCTACTGGTGTCAAAAACCTTATCTTTCTCCCGCAAAGCACCTGGTGGTTTCAAATCGCTGACCTTCTGCTTAGCCACCCAATGGGTAGCCCACTCTGCCACCAGTGGCTTGTTAGGCGTGTACATTACTGGACCACACGACTGGAAACCTGCATTCCAAACCTGTATTCCAAGGCCCTCGGGGTTCTGAGACATGTTAACATTTGATTCCCATTGCTGTATACTCACATGCTTCATAATGAAGGCAACTCATGAAAACACTACCACCATTGAAAAACAAAACCCAACCAAACAAAAAAACCTGCCTCACACAAGGACCTCCTCCTGCCCCCCCCGCCCAAAAGAAAAAGAACCAAATGAGTCAACAAAACTTCAATGATGGACAGGACTAAACTAGTCATTGAAGTCAGCTATTATATAAGTAAAACAGTAGGACAGACCAAATCAAACAGTTGAAAACGAGTGAGAAACAGTGTCCATTCTCCTGGAGTAGAGATTTCTGGGGTTCTGGGGGTGACTCACCTAGGTCACTGCTCTGAAATTGTTTGAACCTAACACATTAAGAAAACTAGCTTCTTAAAGTCACCCAAGTCACACCGTAGTAAGATGGCTTTGCCTTAGGCACTGGGCTCTTGGGAAGAATGATCTATGTGTAATCAGTTTCAAGAAACAAACTCCAGGAATGGAAAAGGATGTTGTGTTTTAAGGTGTTGTTATTAAAGAAACACTGTTCTGCCCCTTCTCCATAGCAATACGCCCCCCACCCCCATGGGGTATAAGAATCTTTGGAAGGTATTGCCCAATTTACAAATTGTGTGACTAAATAAACTTCAAATCAATATATGGTACTGCCATAATATGACTTTTACTTTAATGTAATGGAAAAATGTAAACAAAAAAATAAAGGAAGATAATGCTCAAGTTTAGATAAGTTAAAAGTCATTAGCTCATTTTATCCTCATAAGAAAGAGTCTCACAAGGCAGGAGCTGTAATCTCCTCTTTTAAAATGAGGCAATGAAGCAACAGAAAGCTTAGGTGCTTTGGCTGAAATCACACAACATTCAGGTAAAGTGAAAAGTGAATTCCAGCTAGGCAAGCCGTGGAAAGCATACCCATTTGGGGAGGTTGTGATTGAGTGGTTCACATTGTTAGATAGAAGAATTGACAAGATTGGCCCTTCTGACTAAGGTAGTCAGTGCTCAGTGGGTAGGGCATGACTCATGACTCTGAGACCCCCAGTACTGTCCATCAAGGACACACCTAGGCAGGCCTCTAAGAGATGGCTCTTCCCTGGGCTGGCTTGAGAAGAATGGGGGTAATCTCCTATTTCCCAAAGCACAGCACTGGCACAGGGCAAAATTATTTACATCCTCGGTTAAGGATCAGGAATAATTCAATGGAGGCTTAATCAACAAGGGGACTTTGCAAATGGATTTGGGGTTATCACTGTCGTCTATAAACACAGAGACACAAAAGAGCCCACCAAACTCACTGCCATCAAGTAATGCTGACTCGGTGAACCGTTGCGACAGAGTAGAATTGCCTCTGCGAGTTTCCCAGACTGTATTTCAGAAGGCGAAATCCTTTTATTTCTCCCAAGGAGCACCTAGTGGTTTCGAGCTGCTGATCTTGAGGTTAGCAGCCCAACTTGTAACCAGTACACCACCAGGTCTATTAAATTTTGACTCATAGCAGCCCTTTATAAGGTTTCTGAGGCTGTACATCTTTACTCCAGCCTCCAGCCTCATCTTTCTCCTGAAGAGCAGTGGGTGGATTTAAATTACTGACCTTTTCCTTAGAAATCCAATGCTTACCAGAGCTCCTGTCCTCCTCTCTGTACTCCCAGTTCTCTTTACCCAGACGCTTATATAAGGAATATCTCCCTATAATACAGGAACGAGAATAAAACATCAGGGAAGTTCACACGCAAGCAATCTGCCAATCTCAGAGGTCGACAGAAAAACCTAGGCCTTCAGCTTGTTGCATCCAGATGTGCCCTGGGTCCATTGCCAGGATGAACTGCCAAATTCAACCTGTGGTTCATGGGAAAGCGTCAAAGATAGTTGGCTTCTGCTCTGAAGACAATCACATTACAGCAGCGGTTCTCAGCCTGATGGTCTGACCCCTTTGGGAGTCAAATGACCCTTTCACAGGGGTTGCCCAATTCATAACAGTAGCAAAATCACAGTTATGAAGTAGCAATGAAAATAATTTTATGGTTAGGGGGTCACCACAGCAGGAGGAACTGTATGAAATGGTTGTGGCATTAGGAAGGTTCAAATCACTGCCTTACAGGGTTCTGGATAGAGTGGGAGCAAATGGGGAACACAACTCAAAGTCATGAAAGAGACTGGGCTTACTGTTTGCATAGAGAATGGTGGACATCCCAAGACTTTGGCCTTTAGTCACCTTTCAAGTCTGGAACTGAACTCAGCCCTATGTTAAAATAATCAATTAAGTCCCATGGGGTAGCATTTACCCAAGGACAAAGTTCCAAGTTTTAGGAAAGAAGGAGGTATACAAATAGGAAACATGGGGAGGAAGTGGGATATATTCTTTGAGAAGATTGCAACTAAGTTTAAATAAGATGTGTATTAATTCTTGATTATGAAAATAATTATTTGATTTGTAAACCATCTCTCAAAACTCTCTCTAATAAACTCACTGCCGTTGAGTCTGTTCTAATTCATAGTGACCCTATAGGACAGGACAGGGTAGAAACACCCATAGGAACTTCCAAGGCTGTGACTCTTTATGAAAGTAGAGAGCTTTATCTTGCAAACCTTAACACAATTTAACATAAATTAATTGATAGTTGGTTTACAAGCTGGTGGGAAATTTCTTTGTTTTCTCTCTGTGGGGAGTACCCAAGAGAAAGATGAATTCCTTACTTACATAACTGCAAAATGTTACTTGGAAATAGGTGTGGTTACAATCAGGTCTGGCTATACTCTACGGGATAAAATACTGATATTTGTATTAGCATGGAAGGGAATGTTTAGAATTAGTGTTCTCTTCTAACTAAAGAGGAAAAAAAGAAACATTGGAAAAACACAATTGAGAGGAAAATATTATTTGGAAAATAGTGATCTTACCAGGAGGATAATCAAGGTTTTGAGTATCTCCTCCCTTTGCCCTTGTCTTACCTGAAAGAAAGAATTCAGGCAGTCAGAAAGAGACGGCAGTCAGACCAGAGTCAGAGAAAAAGCTTCAATGGGATGAGTGAGTTTATCCAGCGAGAGAGACCTTGGCACAAGCACCAAAGGGTCCATAGTTCATCCAAGGGCCTAGAAGATAGAATGTAGAATGAAGCTTTTCCTCAGCTAATGGCAGACCTCCCATCATTGGCTGGCTTTCTGGCAGGTCTTCCACTATTGTCTAGCTTTCTGTAGTGTACCTCCCCCTTTCATGTAGCCCTGAGTTCATGCTTTGCCCTTGTTGCTAGGCCCACAAATATGACTGAAACCTTCAATCATTGTGGGGATAGTATGCACATCCTGCCTTTCTCTGCCCACACATTTTCACTATATCCATATTTTCCATTGATAAGGAAATATGTCTGTGTTAGTCTGGGTAGACTAGAGAGAGAAATCCAGGGAGACTCATATGTGTAAGAAAGAGCTTTATATACATGAGCAATTGAATATTGAGAAAACATCCAAGCCCAGTCCAGATCAAGTTTGATATTAGCCCATATGTCTGATACCAATCTGTAAATTCCTCTTCAGACCCATGCAACACTTGCAATGATGCCAGATTCAGGAAGATCAGAGGCCAGTGGGTGGAAAGTCTTGTGGATCCAGTGGCCATGTAAGCATCTTGGTGCTGGCGTGGGTCTCCACGTGGCTCCTCCAGCTCCAGAGTTCTAGCATAGCTCCATGTCTTGTTAACAGGAATGTCTCACAGGGAGTGAGTGTGTCCCGCCTCCATTGAGCTCTTTATCTCTGTAACACCTCCAAATGAGGTCATCAAGCTGCAACCTGATTGATAGGCTAGACCCCAACCTCCACAAGTTGACACCAGATTATATAACTACCACTGTGCCTTCTCTGCCCATCACCTTCCTTTGATAGAAGACATAGAGGAAGTGTGCTTCTACCTCCCTTTTGTGTTTGGGTTCCTTGCATTGTTGTTTCTTCCTCTTGGACTCATTCTGTCTAGCTAACATTAATGTGATTAGAGTAAACATGTTTCAGTTAACAGTATTTCAAAGGGATAATATATGCATATAACGTAAAATTTTTAACTTGCAAAAAAAACAACCCCTCAGTTAACATAAATTCTCCTCTCATTCCTGTCCCTGGGTTCTTTTATTTTTCCTACCCAGGAAGCAACCAAATGTATATATATGTATGTCTATTTAGTTAGAATATTTAAAAATATTTTAGGTGGTCAATCACATATGTCATTAAAAAAAATTCAAAACCAAGCTAACTGCCATTGAGTTGATGCCAACTCACAGTGATCTTGTAGAACAAGGTAGAACTGCCCCCTCTGAGTTTCTGAGACTGTAACTCTTTACTGTAGTAAAATCTCTTTTATTCCTTAGAGCTTCGTCTTTTCCCCAAGTATGTCATAGTTAATTATATTTTAGTGTAGAGGATACATCATACGTTATCTTGCAATAAATTTGCTGTGAAAAACAGCCTATGATGTATTTGACAGAGCCTAAGGTTTGGCTATGGGATGCGTGGCTGGTTGTGACTGATGTCCATGTGGTATGGGTCTGAAATGTAAAGGGAAGCAGGTATTTATGGTAACTTAGGCAGGGCTCAACTTTCAGTTTGAATTGTGATTGCTTTTGCATGCATTTAAACTGTGCATGTGTCTAAGGTATAATTTCCAAATAGGAAAAAAAGTCATGGGCTGTAGGAAATTATATGATTGGCTATTGGGGTGAGAATTATAAAGCTACAAAGCTCAGTATATTTCCATTTCTGGTTCCTGATATTTGATATTTAATGTAATTACCTAAAGAAATTTTTCTTTGTTCAAAAGGAAAATATAAGTATGCTGCTTTTTCTGCTGAAGTGTTTTAAGCATTAAGCATGAATTTGAAAGTCCAGAGGTCAATCATACAAGGAATAATAATGGTTTTGTTGTTTTATTGTTGTTGTTAGTAATCATTGAGTTACGTCTGACTTAAGACCACCTCACACACAGAAAGAAGAGTTGCCAAGTTCTGTGGCATCTTCATGGCCAAATAATGACATTACATGTAATAATACATAATATAAAATACAGGGGAGATATAAGAACAGGACTTAACAGATAAAATACACAGAAATCAGATGAACTACATCTGTGGGCCAAGACAATGGAGAAACTCAATATAATCAGCCAAAAACAAGTCTGGCAACTCACTGTGGAACAGTTCATCAATTGCTCATATGTATACGTTCAAGCTCAAGTTAAAGAAAATTAATACAAGTCCACTGGAGCCAAACTATGATGATGAGTATATCCCACCTGAAGTCTGAGAACATCTCCAGAATAGATAGGACTCATTGAACACTAATGATAGAAGCCCAATGAGCTGCAGGATAACATCTAGAGCTTTATACATAAAGAAAGCAAAAGGTCACTAAAAAGACAAGAGAGAAAAGATCCAGGTGGATGTCAGAAGAGACTCTGAAATGTGTTCTTGATTTTGGAGTAGGTGAAACAAAAGGAAGAAATGATGAAGTCCAAGTGTTAAACAGAGGATTTCAAAGGTCAGCTCCAGAAGACAAAGTAAAGTATAATGATATGAGAAAAGACCTGGAGTTAGAAATTCAAAAGGAAAGAGCATGCGCAGCATATCTTAAGAACTGAAGAAAAATTCAAGCAGAGAGTTGTAATATTAAAAGATCCTATGGAAAAAATACTGAATAATGCAGAAAGCATCAAAAGGAGATGGAAAGGATACATGAAGTCACTGCAGCAAAAATAATTCTTTGACATTCAACCATTTCAAGAAGTAACATAATCAAGAACCAATAATAAATACCAAAGGAAAAAGTCTAAGCTGTAATGAAGGCATTAGTGGAAAACAAGGCTGCAGAAATTGATGGAATTGCAACTGAAATGTTTCAACAAGCCAATGAAGCACGCACTCATCTAAGCCAAGAAATTTGGAAGACATCTACTTGACTAACTGGCTGGAAGAGACACATATTTGTATTCACTCTAATGAAAGGTAAAACAACAGAATGTGGACATTATCAAACAATATCATTAATATCACATGAAAATAAAATATAACTGAAGATAATCCAACACTGGTTGTAGTATTGCGTTGACAGAAAGATACCAGAAATTCAGGTTGGATTCAGAAGATGACTTAGAACAAGGGATATCATTGCTGATATTAGATTTTGGATGGAAGCAAAGAATATCAGAAAGGTGTTTACTTGTATCTTATTTGCTAAGCGAAGGCATTTGAGTGTTCAGATGATAAAAAAAAAAAGTATTGATAGTGTTGAGAGGAATGGGAATGCCAGAGCACTCCCTTGTGTTCATGCAGAGCCTATGCACGAATCACAAGGCAGTTATGCAAACAGAACCAAGGAAGTTGCATGGTTTACATCAGGAAAAGTGGGTGTCAGGGTTATATCCTCTCACCATACTTATTAAATCTGTATGCTGAGAAAATCATCAGATAAATGGGATTATATGAAGATTGTAGGAAGGCTGATTAACAACCTGTGATGTGCGGATGATACAATCGTGTTGCTGAGAGTGAAGAGGACCTGCAGCACTTGCTGCTGATGATCAAGGATTGTAGCTTTCAGCTGGATTACAATTCAATGTCAGGAAAATTAAAATCTCCACAAATGGACCAATAGGCAACAACTTGATAAATGGAGACAAGATTGAAGTCAAAGATTTCATCTTGCTTGGATCCACAATCAATGCTCATTGAAAGAGGCAGTCAAGAGATCAAATCACACATGGTAAATCTGCTGCATAAGACCTGTTGAAGGTATTGAAAATCAAGAATTTTACTTTGAGCCATAGGCTCTGTCTGGCCCAAGCCATGGAATTTTCAATTCCTTTATATGCACGTCAAAGTTAGAAATTGAATAAGGCAAAACAAAGAAGAAAGGATGTATTTGAATTATTGTGCTGGGAGAGTATTAAAATTGCCATGCAGTGCTAAAAAAAAAAAAAAATCAAATCCGTCTTGGAAGAAGTACAACCAGAATGTGCTTAGAAGCAAGAATGGGGAGACAATCTCATGAACATTGAACTGGTTATCATGAGAACTAATCTCAGGAAAAAGACATTATTCTTTGGGAAATAGAAGGGCAGTGAAAAAAATGAAGACTCTCAAGTAGGTGGATTGCCACCGTGCCTACAACAATGGGTGTGAACATACAATTGTGAGGGTGGTGAAGGATCGGTCAGTATTGCATACTGTTGGACATAGGGTCACCAGGAGTGGAAACCATCTTGACAGCACAGAACAACACATGAGAAAAGGACCCATAAACCAGGACTGAAATGTTGCTCGTAGGTGCCATTGAGTTAGTTCTGACTCAGCAACAGAACAAAACACTGCCCAGTCCTGCTCAGGCCTCACAATTGTTCTGTTTGAGCCCATTGTTGCAACCACTGTGCCATTCCATCATGTTGAGGCCCTTTCTCATTTCCGCTGCCCCTCTACTTTGCCAGGCATGAAGTCCTTCTCCAGGGACTAGTCTCCTGATAACATCCAAAGTATGTGAGAAGAACTCTCTCCATCCTTACCTCTAAGAAGCATTCTTAGACATTTATACTTCTAAGAGATTTGTTGTGTTTTTTCACAGTTCATGGTACTTTCAATATTCTTCACTAACACCATCACTATGCTTTGATATTCCTTCCATCTTCGTATTCTATGCCCAACTTTCACATCCATATGAGGCTATTGAAAAGACTATGGTTGGTGTCAGACACACCTTCGTCCTCCAAGTAACATTCTTACTTTTCTATAGTCTGTAAGAGGTCTTGTGCAGCAGGTTTACTTTAAGCAGTGTATTGTTTTATCTGTTGACTGCTGCTTTCATGAGCATTGGTTGTGGATTAAAGTAAGACAAAAACCTTGGCAACTTCCATCTTGTCTCCATGTATCATGATGTTACCCACTTGACCAGTTGTGATGATTTCCATCGACTTTACATTGAGTTGTAATCCATACTGCAGCAAGTGCTTCAAGTCTTCATTCTGAGCAAGCAAGGTTGTGTCATCTGCATGTTGTAGGTTGTGAATAAGCCTTCCTCCTATCCCAGTGCTTCATTACTCATGAAATCCAGCTTCTCTGATGATTTGCCCAGCATACAGATGGAACAAGTATGGTGGGAGGATAAAAACCTGAAGCACACCTTTCCTGATTGAAAGGTGTGCCTATTTTAGGGCCACTGATGAAATTGGTGGCATTCCAGAAATTGAATCTCAGTACTCCATCAATAGTTTGGTCTCAGCTAATTGCTCAATCTTAATGTTTGGTGACCTTGAAATTAAACAGCACAATAAACCCCAAACCCTTCATCAGTGTTCGGTAAAAATGAAACAGTCGTTGCTTTTGTGTTAATTCCAGTACATGGAAATCCCACGCATGCCAGAATAGAACTCTCCATAGGGTTTTCTTAATAATGAAGGACCAGGTTTGAGCAACCACAAATGGACAGAGAACAACTGCCCTACAGGCTCTCCTAGACTGTAAATCTTTATATCAGGACTCCTGGAGGCACAGTGGCTAAGCACAAAGCCCTTAATTGGCTAACTGAAAGACTGTTCTGATCTACCAGGCTCTATGGGACAGTTGTGGGAATCTGCTTCCTTAAAGATTGTAGCCTTAGGAGGCAGTTCTACTCTGTCCTAAATCATCTTTATCACTCAAAATCAACTCTGCAGCACAAAGCAATAATGACCAAGCCTGACCGGTGAGATCGCCAGGTCTTTCTTCTGCAGTGCAGTTGGAATGGTCAGCCCTATTAGCAGCCTAGAGTTTAACCTTGTGCCACCAGGCCATGCTATTGTAAAATTACCATATTTTCATGGCATCAGTAAAGTTCTTCTGTTTTTAGTATCAATCAGTGGAAATTCCAACTGATATTTGCAGAGTATCCTGCTGGGCCTACTTGAATAAGAGGAAGACAGTTATGTGTACTTTTCCTACCAGGCAAATGTCGCTGAATTATTTCGCTGCATTTAAAAAGCTATACCTATTTGAAATTCAAATGAACATTTACCATCTGTGGTCTTCATTATCATTATAATGGCATCATGATGTTTTTTGCTTTAACAATCAGAAATTGATCTTTCTTTTTTATTTTCAGTTCTTTTCTTTTTATGAATCGTTATATTGGGGGGCTCTTATAGCTCTTATAACAAGCTGTACATCAATTGTATCAAGCACATTTGTACATATGTTGCCATCATTTCAAGACATTTTCTTTCTACTTGAGCCCGTGGTGTCAGCTTCTCTTTTTTTCCCTCCCTCCCCTGCCTTCCCACCCTTTAACCCCCTGATAAATTATATATTATTAATACTCTCATATCTTACACCATCCACTGACTTCCTTCACCCATGTTTCTGTTGTTCATCTCCCTGGGGTGGGGGTGTTGTACTAAGATCATTGTGGTCAGTTCCCCCTTTCTTCCCCTTCTCCCTCCACCTTCCCCCTACCCTCACAGGATCACTACTCCAATTACTGTTCCTGAGGGGTTTATCTGTCCTGGATTCTGTGTGTCCAGAGCTCTTATCTGTACCAGTGTAGCTGGACTTGTAAGGTAGAACTACTGGAGTCATGATTGTGGGGGAAGCATTATAGAACTAGAGGAATGTTGTGTGCTTTGTCAGTGCTATACTGCACCCTGGCTGGGTTGTCCCTTCCTTGTGACTCTTCTGTGAGGGGATGTCCAATTGTCTACAGATGGGCTTTGGGTCTCCACTCTGATCCCTCTCATTCACAACGATATGATTGTTTGTTTCAGGTCTTATGATGCCTGATATCTGATCTTGTTGACACCTCATGAACACACAGGCTGATGTGCTTCTTCCATATGAATTTTGTTGCTTCTCTGAGGGATGGCTGCTTGTTTGACTTCAATCCTTTAAAACCTCAGACACTATATCTTTTAATAGATAGTCACCATCAGCTTTGCTTTACCACATTTGCTTACACACCCAATTTGACTTCAGCAATTGTATCTGGAAGGTGAGCATCACAGAATGCCAGGTTATTAGAACAAAGTGTTTTTGAGTTGACAGAGGACTTGAGTAGAGGTCTAATGTCTGGTCCCTTGCCCTTTGTGCCTGGGTTTGCTGGCTCCCCGCTCCCTTTCCCCCACCTTCTCCTATCTCCGGCCCCCTGGGAACTGTCAGTCCTGTTGTTTTCTCCTCAGGATTGTTTATCTTGCCTATCTTATATAGAT
This sequence comes from Echinops telfairi, assembly GCF_000313985.2. Lineage (NCBI taxonomy): Eukaryota > Metazoa > Chordata > Mammalia > Afrosoricida > Tenrecidae > Echinops > Echinops telfairi. Next base: position 27,230,078 of record NW_022103920.1, read on the forward strand.
ATTCATGAAAAAAAGAAGAAAAAAGGGAGGCCCAATGTCTGTCTGCTATCTTGATATTTAGCATGTACATATATGTGTACATAAACCTATATCCCGATCATTAATATATTTACATAAAAACATGCTTATATTTATATCTCTATAAATGTCTTTTGCCTCCTATTTCTATTTTCCTCTATTTCTTTTTACTTTCCTCCTGTTCCACTATCATGTTCAATCTTCATTTGGCTAATTCCCCTCAGCTACATTGCACTTGGTCAAACCCCACCATGCATCCAAAGCCCTCCTTTCCTCCGATTTTAGATTTCTGGTTGTTCCCTTCTCTCTGGGTTTGTTGGATCCCCCCTCCCTTTCCACCACCTCCTACTCTCCCATATCCCCCAGAACCTTCAGTCCTGTTGTTTTCTTCTTGGGATTGTAAATAATCTTGACTATCTTATATAAGTAGACACGGAGTGTGTGTGTGGGGAGCCTATAAATAGCTGCAGGTCTGTCTTCTGATCCTTATGAATGTTTTCTGATTGGGTCTGATAAGGGGCCAACCCCTGCCCCCCAATAGTCAGAAGTCTATTTTCAGGATTCTTCGGGGACTTCGTTGCTTTGCGCCCCTTGCTGCTGTTGAGCTCCATTTGTGTTTTTCCAGATTGGGAGAGGGGAGGGTCAGACTGCACACAATTCCCACACTGTGTCTCCAGGGCATTATTTTTTGTAAGTTTGTCTGCTGGTGGGTTGTAGGCTTGTCTGTTGATGGATGAGTTTTGTGTATGGGTGCTCCAAAATCTAGGGTGCCAATGCACTGCCAATTCGGTCAGTTGCTACTCAGAGACCATATAGGATGGAATAAAGCTGCCCCATAGGGTTCATGGTAGTGCAAATCCTTACACAAGCAGACAGTCTCACTGAGCTTTTCATGAAGCATCTGGTAGGTTGAATCCACTGTGCAGTCAGGACTCTTGCTGCAGTGCTTAGAATAGCTGAAATGATTTCCCCAAAATCTAACTCAGGCTCCCTTTTGTCCTAGGTTCTCCTGTGGTTTTGAGAAGCTGATCTATGACTCTTAATGAATCAACAAGGGAGGGACAGCTTGCTTTCAGGAAGAATGTGTTTGAAAAGTAGATCACGATATCATATTTTTATGCAAACAAAACATGCATGATACAGTTCGCCATGCAAGCCCCCCTTGTGTAAGTTTCCTGTGTGTGCCATCTGGGTGATATGAACACCAGGGTTATTTACAGGGTCTCATTATATTAGAAAGTGGTGACTAGTACAGAGAAGTGCTTGTACAAGGAACTGGCCAGAGTACGTCCTTCTTACCAAGAACTAGGGAACTTGCCTGGCCATGTTCTTCTTACACAAAGAACCTTCCTGAACGTGTCCTCAAGGATATACTAACTATAGCCCAATCAGAAGAACTTACATTAGCTAGCCAATCGCAATATTCTTTATTGTTAGATCCTTACATGTTAGCATTGAAGCCCTAGTGGAGCACTGTGTCTCAAGCCTTTTGACTCTGTTTCACAATTCAGGAATTGTTTTTTTGCCTTGACAAATTTCTTTGCTTATATTTCAGACAAACTGTGAGTGTCTCATCTCATTGGACAGTTTTCTTGACCCTTATTCTGCGAGTAACAGGTAATTTGTCATTCATCATATATCAATCATAGTGCTATAAGAGACTTTAGAAATGATTGACTCCAATACCCTCATTTCCCAAGCAAGGAAACCAACACTCAGAAAGGGGAACTCAATTGCCAAAGGTCAAAGAATTAATTTCCTGTATCACTGAAACTGAAAGGGCGGCCTTCTTTCTTTCAGTTTGGTATATTCTCCCTTATGCCATGATGCAAGTGATGCTATTAATACATTAAAGGTCGGTTCTCAAAAATCCTTACTTAGGAAAAATCACAGTATTATAACCAAGCAGTTTGGATATTGCTTCCTTATTCCTCACTCACTGTGGACAGTCTTCTCAACACAAGTTGAACATGTAGTTCAACATTAGATATAAGACATTTATGCTCTGAAATCATACCATTATAATACATGTGTCTACAGTGCTGTGAATTGCTTAATATAGCTCTTCTAGCCATATAGGCTTTGTAACTCCCACCAAAAGACTGGGTATGACTATGCAAATGTAAGGATTTGTGATCCACCAAGGGGATTAGCTAGTTCCCTAATAAGTAAGTAACTCGCATGGCACCCTTGGAGGTGGGACCCTGCAAATAAGGTATATGAGATCCTAACATGGGGATTGGTCATCTTTAACCTCCTGCCACATTTAAAATGAGCCATACTAGAAGCAAAAGGGGATATCACAACTGCCAAGAAAGAATGAAGCACATCCTTTGGACATAGAATCCCTGCACTGAGCACTCACTCTAGAAACACCAGCAGCTGAGCAGCAGAGGGGAATGGCACCAGAGTGGTGAGCTTTGAAGCCATGGAGCACGAAAGCTGAATGGCTGAATGCTTTGGGGAAGGAGAATTACTGACAACCGTGCAGTACCTCTCAGCAACTTAGGTTTGCTGGCTTTCAAAGCTGGAGCTGAATACTTTGGAGCCCAAGCTTATGACAGAAGTGGGATGCCACTGGAAGCTCATCAGCAAAGCTAACATAACTGTTAACTACCTGCTTGAGCAGGGCAGAAGTTGGTCCAGAAGCCAAAGCTGGTGCAGAAACCTGCCTTCTGACAGCTGTGAAGAGGCTGTCCTGATTTGAAGAACTGTATCCTGTGTGTTTCTGTCCTTGATTTGTAGCACTTAACTTCCCTAATAAACCTCATAAAGGTAAGTATTGTCTATGAGTTCTGAGTGGCCAATGCAACAAATTGCTAAACCTAGAACAGAAGTCGAAAGTGCTGTGGGTAGAATGATAAGTGTCAAAATTGGTTAAAAATGACACAAGGTGGAGGCATGCCTGATCTCCCCTCGTAGGAGTCAGCCGTGGGCTGTTGATGTGTGTGGTGATTCTCTCTTCCTCTTGTGAAATGAGCGGAGGTCATAACATGATGCCATTTTTAGAAGACATGAAAAACTTTTACACAGCTATCATGAGAGCAACATAGCTGTCCCTGATCCCCACTCCCAGCCACTTTTCTAATATATTGCTTAGTGTTTGTATTGCCGGTGTTATGTATTTTTCCATTTTTATTCCATATTATAAAAAATAGACACAACCAACTACAGTGATTTCTTCATGGGCCCATCGATCCTTACCCACAAGTGATAAACAAAATAAAAACCAATTCATAAGTAAAATGTATCACATTTTATTTCAAGAAGTGCTGATTTAAAAACTGTAACCATGCATGGTTTTCTAAGGAAATTAAAATCGTAAGAGAACTGCTAAGTGGAACAGAATGTCTCATTTTGAGAACAATTGAAAGAATCCAGAAGGAGCACCTGAGAATGGAATTTTAATGCTGACAAATTTGGGTTATTTTAAAGTAGGTAACTTCTACAACGTCTGCTTACCCTATTTCAAATTTATCTGTGTTTTTAAGACATATACCCAGCTTTCTGAGGTCTCCTTCTTGCTGGTGGTCGGTGCTGTCAACTCAGTCCTGACGCAAGCAACCCAGTAAGCAGCGAAAGGAGTCATTGCCCAGCCCTGCGCCATGCTCACCGTCATTGCTCTAGATGCGCCCATTGTTGCAGCCGCTGTGTGAATCCATCTCGTTGAGGATGAGCCTCCATTTTGACGGCTCTCTACCAAGCTTCATGTTTCTTGCCAAGGGCTGATGCTTCTTGACAGCATGTCCAAAGTACAGGATATGAAGCTTTACCCTCTTCAATTCTAAGGAGCATATGTTTGTATTTCTTCAAAGACAGATATATTCATTCTGCTAGCAAGCCATGGTTGTAGAAAAGAGCACAGAAGAAGGCTGTGCCTGACTTCCTCTGCCTTTCCCATTGCCATGAGGCAGAAGTGAGACATGCCTTCCACCTTTCTTAACCTATTCTGACACCACGGTTCCTCCCATAGCCCTCTACTTCTATGCTGGGTTCGATAATTCTTCGCAGTGGTTATACAGAAACTCATAATCAAGGAGACGTTTATTAGGGATATCAAAAGGTCATGACAAGCCAAGATGATAAAACATTGAGGCTATAGTCATTGGTCTACAGTCCTCAGCAAGCAGCCAATTCTCTCTCTAGTCCTCAGCCTGTCAGCCATGTGGTCGCTGGGCCTCTGTTTCCGTGGGCCAGGAGAGCAGCCTGTTGCTCTGCTTCACAGTATTGTAGTCTCATCATTGCTATGCTGTTTAGTTTCATGTTGTCCCAGCCTCTGCCTCTGGTTTGAGCCTAACCCCCATGCTCTGCCCCATGGTGTCTATGTATAACCACTGGCACCCTGATTTAGGTCTTTACCATATCAGACAGCGATCTCGAAGGTGCTTCACTACTGATGGTCCTGAGATTTCTCTCTGCCCTAGATGGCACTTTTATACAGAGGAATGGCTTTGATAGAGGTGTTGTTTTGTCTTTGAGCAGACCAAAAATACTATTAAAGAAATAAAGAGTGGTGGCTGGTTCACACCCTCTACTAAATTGGAGACTTAATCCTGCTCTAATCTTGTCCATTACTATACCAGAATGGGATTATAGCCACAGGTATAGTGTCCAGAATTAGAGTACTCCATGTGTTAGTTCAGGTAGACTAGAGAAACAAATCCAGGGAGACTCATATGTATATAAAAATGAGCTTTATATCAAAAAGTAATTGTATATTAAGAAAACATCCCAGCCCAGTCCAGATCAAGTCCATAAATCTGATATTAGCCCATATGTCCGATACCAATCTATAAAGTCCTCTTCACACAAAACACATTCGTGCAACACATGCAATGATGATGAATGCAGGAAGATCACAGCCCATTGGGTGGAAAGTCTTGTGGATCCAGTGGTGGTGCAAGCATCTCAGCGCTGGCATGGGTCTCCACGTGGCTCTTCCAGCTCTAAGGCTCTGGCTGCCATCATCACAGCTCCATGTGGTTTGTCAACAGGAATGTCAAGCAGGGAGTGTGTCTCTGGTCTCCAGTGAGCTATTTATCTCCGTAAAGCCTTCAAATGAGGTCATCAAGCTGCAACCTGATTGACAGGCTAACCTCCACCCCTTCACTCTTTATAGTCCCAAATTGATACCAGATTATGTAACTACCACACCCCACAAAAGGAGTTATGGCTGGAAGGGTCACATTAATTGATTACATTTCAATAATACATCCAATAATCTTCACTAACACCGTAATTCAAATGCTTCCATTTTTCTTCATCTTTGCTCATTGTTCAGCTTTCACATGCTTCTGAGGCGTTTGAGAATACCATGCCCTACAGCAGGAGCACCTCCGTCCTCCAAGGGACATTTTTGCCTTTGAACACTGTGAAGAGGCCTTTTTCAGCACATTTACCCCAGGCAAGATATTGTCTGATTTCTTGACTGCTGCTTCCACGACTGTTGGCTGTGGATTCAAAAATGAAATCCTTGACAACTTCAGTACTTTTTGTGTTTATGTTTACATCATTTATTAGTCTCTCATGATGATTTTTATACCGTATGTGGAGGTGTAGTTCGTAGTGGAGTTTCCTAGGATTCATACTTTGTACATTCCACTTTCCAATTATTAATCAATTTTTGCAACTATTCTCATTTTGAACCATGCCATATCAGCAAATGAAAGTCCTAAACCCTTACTCTGTCAACTCGACTTTAAGGAGGCAACTCTTCCCCAGTAAATTTTTTTCTACCCTGAAGGGCTCATCTTCTGGAAACATATCAGACAAGATTTTGGTGGTATTAATAAAGATTTCATGGATCAATGTTTTTTCTGAAGTAGATTGTTCTTGTCCCTTTATTCTTTAGTCCAGAAACACTAATGAAGCCTGTCCACTGTGAGAGAACCTACTGCTATTTGAAATACCAGCAATGTGACTTCCAGTATCACAGCACCCACATGGCACTACAGTATCACAAAATGACAAGTGAATCTGATGAACAGTAGTTTTAACAGCCAGTTTTTTTTCAGAGTGTAAGTCCAATATTAGTAAGAGATTACTAAATATGTATAAAACAGTCTCTTGCTGTTACAGCCCAATGCTTAGCCCACTGCGCAGTCATTGCTGTAATCCTCCCCTAAAGATGATGTAGGCTTGCTTAGCAGTGAAATATGGAACAGAGATATACTTATGGATCAATTCTGAAGGTGTGCCTAACAACATTTGTTTACAGATGGGACATAGATATGAAGAGGGAATTCCAAAGTGACTCCAAGAGATTTTACCTGAATTGCTGGAAGAGCTGTTATATATCAATTTCAAAATGATAAAAAAGAAATGAGAGGGGGGAGAGAGGCTAAGTAGAATTGGACTAAAAGATAAAATGATTATGTTAGGGTTCTCTAGAGAAACAAAACCAGGACACTAATAATTTTGTATATATTTATATAGATAGATAACATAAGAAATAAACAGTTAATTAATCTATAAAGCAGTACAAATGGGTCAGTGCAACTCGCTTCCGTGAGACAGCTAGTACACTGGCAGACCACCAAGTCTTGAGAGCCGCGGGGTGGTCCTCCGTGGAGCTATCCGGCCACAGGCAGCAAACAGCAAGCAGGTCACCAACAGTCAGCCAGATGACAGGGTCCAATGGTCCTCAGCTCATGAGATGTACCTTCCAGTGGCACGGTCTTGAAGGAACCTCAAGTTACAGCGACACAGTCCACGGGTAGACATCCCACAGATAGATGTAGCTTGCAAATGGAGCCCCAGAACAAGCAAGGCAGCCACACACTCGTCCGATGATCAAAGACCAAGTGAAAGAGAGGCAAGGCTCACTGAGCCATTTATCTCTCTGCCCTTCAACTAACCTCACATGTGTTCATTGGCCATGTGGCACAACAAACGTACCTATCACAATCCACTCCTTGCCAACCTGGCACCTGTACACACTTCTTAAAACAGTCAGATTCAATCCTTATTCAACTTATCTCAATCCTTTTCTAAGCTATTCTATTGATACAAAAATATGGGATTAGGTCTCTGAAGTCATCAAAACAGATCCATGCTTTCTGTCAGCCATTTTCCTTAAGCAGTACGGTTTCTGAGAAATTCAAATGGGCGATATCTTCCCCCGAGCTCAAAATATACATTAACAACATTCATTTTTATCATTTCACACAGGAATAACCAAAGACTACAACCAAATAAAATAATCAAAAGTTTAACTTCCCATATTCTTTAGAGAAAATAGCCAAGTAAACTGCATGGATATATCTGACTTCTGGCTAGCCAAAGAAGAAACACTACTATGTGACAGAAGTCAAACAAACATCTACTCTCCATTTTTATGATTTGTTTCTCTAGTACCCCCTCCCAAGGTGCCATAGCTTGTTAGTTTGGGTAGACTAGAGAAACAAATTCATGGACACACACATATGTGTATAACAAAGATATTTATATAGAAGAGCAATTGAACATTGAGAAAACATCCCAGCCCAGTCCAGATCAAGTCCATAAGTCTAAAATTAGCCCATATGTCTGATACCAATCTTTAAAGTCCTCTTCAGATTCATGAAACACATGCAATGAAACCAAATGCAGGACGATCACAAGCCAGTAGGTAGGAAGTCTTTGGATCCAGGGGCGTTGTAAGCATCCTAGTGCTGGCAGGGGTCTCTCTGTGGCTTTTCTGGCTTCAGAGGTCTGGTTGCATCCATGTGGCTTGTCTTCTGCAATGTCTCCCAGGGAGTGGCAGAGAGAGAGAAGTGTTTTCCACCTCCAAGGAGGAAGTACCAGATTTCCCAGAATTCTCAGGAGAAGGTGATGCCCACACAGAAGTCTCATTTGCTTTCTCTAGATTGACAGCCTAGACTCCACCCCTACACTCTTAATCCTTAAATTGACACCAGATTAGGTGACCAACACAATGATCTAATCTCTTCAGGCATCATTTTTTGTTCTTGCTGTTATATGCTATCAAGTTGCTTCCAATTCATCGTGACCATATGTACAATAGAACAAGGCATCGCTTGGACCTGCAACATCCTCGCAATTGTTATGTTTGAGCCCATCCTCAGTCCATTCCTTGAGGATCTTGCTCTTTTTCTCTGACCCTCTACTTTCCCAAGCATAATATCTCCAGAAACTCGTCCCTCCTGAATACATGTCCAAAGAAAGGGAAAGGACATCTGGCCATCCTGTCTTCTTAGACGTATTCTGGCTGTACTTTTCCCAAGACAGATTTGTTCGTTCTTCTGACAGTCAGTGGTTTATTCAATCCTCCTCCCCAACACCACAATTCAAATGCATGAAAGCTTTTCCAGCTTTTCTTATTCACTGACTAGCTTTCACACGCACCCATGGGGACTGAGCGTGCCAGGACAGGTCAGCAGGGCTTAGTCCTCAAGGTGACATCTGTCCTCTTTAACCTTTTAAGGGAACCATTTGGGGCCGTTTCACCCAATGCACGAGTTACTTGGTGTCTTGATTATTGCTTCTGTTACCAGTGGTTGTAGATCCAAGTAAAATGAGATGCTTGACAATCTCTTCTCCTTTTATCATGATGTGGTTTGTTGGCCCAGTCGTGAGGACTTTTCTTTGTTTGCATTGAGATGTAGTCCACACTGACGCTTGTAGTCTTTGATCTTCATCAATTACTACTTCTATTCCTCTCCACTTTCAGCATTTTCTGTATTTTTCTTAAATTCAAGAAAAGTATACAAATCATGAATGTGCAGCTCGAAGACTTTTCACCAAGCGAATAAACCATCACTCTATGACCAGGGCAAAGATGAAGAAACAACACATTACCAGCATTCACAAGGTGGCTCTCTGAAAGTAATTAATTTTAAAGTTAACCATTTTCTTATTGATTTTTCCATAAAGCTTCTGAAGCAAAGAATAACACACATATAGAGCAGAGGCTATCTCCAGAAATCTATGGAGGAAAAGACAAACTCACTCTGCAATCGTGTGACTGGAGTTAGTCACCAGTTCAACTTCATGAAATTCATGCTGAAAAGTTGATTCCTAATAATATAATGTGAGACAGACAGATGATAAAAATAGATACATTTTCTGCATGGGGTTTCAAAATTAGAAAGTTCATAGAGTTCCTCAAAAAAAGAATCCTGAGTTGACAAAAGAAACTTTATAAAATGAGGTTGAAACTATAGTAAGGTCAGATGGTCTGCACTGTAGAAGTGAAGTCCTCACCGCGTGCTGCGTAGAGATGCGCATCAGAAGCAGCAGCTTTGGTTGCTGAGACTGCAAACAAGACCTGGAACGTAAGGACGTGGTTTTCCTCATAAATTCCACTTTAAAATCGTGGGAGAGAAGCATAGAGAGAAATAAAGTCAGCTCTTCGATGACTCTTTGAGTTTCCACTTTGCCTCCTAAAATCCCATGGGAAACAAATATTTTACCCTTGGAAAACTGATTATATCTTTTTTTAAAAATCATTTTATTGCGGCTCATACAATTCATCACAATCCATACATACATCAATTGTGTAAAGCACACTTATACATTTGTTGCCCTCATCATTCTCAAAATTTGCTTTCGGCTTGGGTTCCTGGAATTAGCTCCTCATTTTCCTTTTTCCTCTCTCCCTCCCTCCCTACTTTCCCCTCCCTCATGGACCCTTAATAATTTATAAATTATTATTATATCTTATCGTACACTGCCTTGCATCTCCCTTCACCCACCCTTCTTTTGCCCATCCCCCAGGGAGGAGGTTACACAATCACAATCAATCATTGTGATCGATTCCTCCTTTCTCCCCCCACTTCCCTCCCGGTATAGCCACTCTCACCGCTGGTCCTGAGGGGTTCATCTGTCCTAGATCTTTTCCTGGAAATCCCTAACATGCAACTAATTCCAGGAGCTTACAATCTCATGATTCTGATAGCACTGGAAACTACGCAAATGTAAAAATCACTGGTTTCCTTTTTGGTAAAACATACCAGATAAACACACTGCCGTCAAGTTCTTACCCTTGTAGAACGGGGAGAAGTGCTCCTGTGGGTTCGTTCCTGAGTTTGTGGGAGTAGAAAGCCCTGTTTTTCTCCCATGGAAAGGTGGTTTCAACTGCTGATCTCACAGGAAGCAGTAGCTCATAACCATGACACCAACAGGCTGTCAAAATCATAACAGGCCCAAATAATAGAGACTTAATGAGGGCAAAGGTTGACTCTTTAATAACAAGAAAACAAAAATATGCAACAGTTATTGCAGTGGGTTATTATGTAGGTATGTAGGTATGCATTTATTTTTACCTCCTCTTGCATGTTCCTCTTTGTTTGGGTAATGCACCTCTCTTTGGTTCTCAGGAAAGCACTTATTTCTTATTGTGTACAATCTGGTAAGATGTGAAATCAGGGTACCTTCACCTACCTAGGCAGCAAGTGGGCTGCACCCCAAAGGAAATAAATCATTCTCTTTCCTCCCTCTCTTGCGCCCCCATTCAGCCCCTCCTTCCTTCTGTCTCTCCCTCACTCCTCTCCCCCTTCTCTGCCCTCTCCCCTCCCTTCTCTCCCCTCTCTTCCCTCTTCCTTCTCTTGCCCTCATCTTCCCCTTATCTCCTCTCTCCCCCATTGTCCCTCTTTCTTCTGTCCTTTCTCCCCCATATTTACTCTCCTCCCCTCCTCGTCCTCCTCCTCCCAGCCCTGCTTGCCAGCCCCCACGCACCCCAATATGAAGTCTGTTTGGGCGATGTGATAAAAGACTAAAGATGCCTGGAGTGGTTTCACTCAACAGGTTGCTTGCTGAAGACAGTGCTCCTCCTTGGCTGGAGCTGCCCTGATTCCTGCTCTTTCTTTCATGGATTCTTTAACTTCTCTGTCAGCTCTAAGAGCTACCCTACATCCTTCCTCAAATTTCCAGGTTTTTCCTAAATTAGTTAGCGAGCTGTCTCCTAGTTCTTGCAACCAAAGAACTCTGACATATTTATCTCCAAAAGAACCCCGTCTCAAACTTTTGCTGGCATTGTGCCTGGTTACTGACTGAACATTTGAAGGAATACATGAGATTATTTCATAGTCCCCAAATAGAAAATGTTCAAAGTGAAATACTCAATAAAACATCCTGTTGAATACCAGCATGAAGCAGTGAACTAAGCAGCAGAGATCTGCAGGCCAGCCCCAATCCCAGCTACGTTGACCCCCTCCCCCAGAAGATTACACCACAGAGGACAGCGCTGAAGCTACAGCCCATGGAAAGTGGCGGGTTGCTTGGAGCAGCCAAGGTAGGGAGAGGCCATAGGGCCGGCTGCCCCATGTTATGCGACACCCCCTCACTGACCCACAGTGCTGCAGGGAACAGCACTGGAGACACAGTGCGGGAATTGTGCCTGGTCTGACAACCTCCCTTCCCCCAAATGCAGGAAAAAACATGAAGGGAGAGCAACAGAGCAGCAAGGGAGCAAAGCAACAAAGTCCCCGAGGAATCCCCAAAATAGACCCAATCAGAAAACATACATTAGGGTCAGCAGACAAACTGGCTCCCCATTTTTATCCTTCTTCTTTGTTTCATGAATATCTATTTAGCCCTATAATACCTGCATTTTTAATTTCAGGGAAATTTTTTTTAGTTTTTATTCTTTACTTTCATAGTTATCAATATATATATAACAACCAAAATATATTAAAATATATAAAATTTACAATGTTTTCTAAATGTTGCCAAATTGTCACATTTGTCCATGGATTTATAATAAATGTTATGAAAACATCATGCTCGGTGTTATAGGGATAAGGTAGGCAAGATAAACAATCCCAAGGAGAAAAAAATGGGACCATTAGTTCGGGGGGGACAGGGCATAGGAAGAGGTGGGGGAAAGGGAAGGGGCCCAACAAACCCAGGGACAAGAAACAACAAGAGATCTAAAATTGATGGTGAGGAGGGTGTAGAATGCCTAGTGGGGCTGGATTAAGTGAAATGTAGCTGAGTGGAATTGGTGAGAGCAAAATGAAAGTCGAACATGATCGTGGAACAGGAGGAAAGTAAAAGGAAATAGAGGAAAGAACTAGGAGGTAAAAGACATTTATAAAGGTATAAATATAGGCATGTATATATATATATTCTTATATAATGATAGGACTATAGTCTATGTACATATATTTATATGTTAAGCATTAAGGTAACAGATGGACATTGGGCCTCTACTCAAGTCCTCCCTCAATGCAAGAACCTTTTGTTCTAGTAACCTGGCATTCTGTGATGTCATCTCCTTGACAAGATCGCTGAAGTCAAAATGGGTCCATTAGCTAATGTGGTGAAGAAAGCTGATGGTGCCCTGCTATCAAAATATAAAGCATATAGAGTCTTAAAGGCTTACAGTTAAACAAGCAGTCATCTAGCAGGGAAGCAACAAAGTCCACATGGAAGAAGCACACCAGTGGGTGTGATCATGGTGTCAAGGAGATCAGACATCAGAAGAACCCAAACAATCATATCTATGCAAATGAGGGGGTTTATAGTAGAGACCCAAAACTCATCTATAGACAATTGGACATCCCCTCACAGAAGGGTCACAAGGAAAGGACAAGTCAGCCAGAGTGCAGTATAGCACTGACAAAACACACATTCTTTTAGTTCTTTAATGCTTCCTCCTCACTACTATCATGACCCCAGTTCTATCTTACAAATCCGGCTAGACTGGAGCATGTACACTGGTACAGATAAGAGCTCTTGACACACAGAATCCAGGACAGATAAACCCCTTAGGAACAATAACAGTAGTAGCGATACCAAGAGGGTAGGGGTCAGATGGGAAGAGAAAAGGGGAACCAATCGCAATAATCGACATATAACCCTCACCCCCAGAAACCTAGGTGAGTGAAGGGAGACAGCGAAAGAAAGAAGATATGAAAACAATAATAATTTATAATTTTTCAAGGGTCTAGGAGGGTGGGAGTGTGGGAGAGGGAGGGAAAAAAGAGGAGCTGATAAGAAGGGCTCAAGTAGAAAGACAATGTTTTGAAATGATGGCAACATATGCACAAATGTGCTTGATACAATTGATGTATGGTTTGTTATAAGAGCTGTAAGAGCCCCCGATAAAATGGTTTATAAAAAAATATCCTGTTGAAATACATAATTTTTAAATGAAATATACACTCACATGTGTATTTGTGCATATGTACATATAAAATTAAATGGATTTACTTAGATTTTATTTTATCTTTTAAAGACCGAAAGCAGTAAGAATGACCTTGTTTTTACATTGGCCCAATTCCTAAAGGGCAGGGTCTCCCTGTTATTCATCAACAGGTGATAGCTATTTGTCCTTTGACAGGCTAAAGATAGTGAACTCAATGATATCCTGCCAGGAAAACATCTCCCTGTGGATTGTGTTGGAGTTCATTTCATATCATCTCTGAAAGTTCATGAATTAAAACATAAAACTACCTCCAATTACATTTAAAATATTCTGTTAAATTTCTGTTCAAAACAAAGCCATTGTGGTCAAGTAAATAAATTTTGAAATAAAACAGACATATTCAGATTCTGCCTCTTCTGACTTTTGGAGGACTGAGAAAATCACCTTTCTCCTCTGGCCCTACATGTCTGTAACAGAAGAAAATGGTATTCAACACACCTCCTTTATCTGTAGAGTGTTCTTGAAGCATGAGGGCTTGTTATTATGAGTAATTCTTCTCACTGACAAACATTAATATTCTCAGCATCTGCTTGTATCAGAAATCAGTTTATAAAGCTTGCATGTTTCTGGGACAACTCGATAAGCTGAGAAGCTCAAAAGTGCCCATATTTAAATTCAAGCCAGGCCTACAGACAATTGAGATTACTTTTTGAAAAAGGAGAGTTCTTGTATTTTAAAATGGTATAAAAATGATTTATTTCTGATGACAAAAAAGGACATCTTTGAATGTACAAAAGATAACAATTTCTGATTACAAAAAGACATCTAAATGAATATAAATTGTGTTTCTTATTCTTCTCAGACAATGTGCAGGAAGGAACTCTCTGTAGTGATTAGAAGCGCTGATAGGTCAACTAAGATTTGTGGAAAACAGATCAGTTGAGTCAGAGTATTACAGCCAAAGAAAGACTTTGGCATTAGTTAACATATCTAAATATGTTTTATTTCTTACGTCTGAATTCTACAAGGTGCTATTGTTGTACTTATTGAGTGCCATAGAGTTGATCCTGATCCATAGCAACTCTATGTGCTACATAATAAAACACTGCATGGTCCTTTGCCATCCTTGCTATCGTTCCTATACCTGAACCTATCATTGCAGCCACTGTGTCCATCCATCTTGTAGAAGGCCTTCCTCTTTTCACTGCCCTTCCACTTTACCAAGCTTGATGGGCTACTCCAGGGACTGGTCTCTGCTGACAGTATGTCCAAAGTATGTGAGACGAAGTCTTGACATTTTTGCCTCTCAGGAGCACTCTGGCCATACTTCTTCGAAGGCAGATCAATTTGTCATTCAGCCATTCATGGTACTTTCAATATTCTTTGCCAGCACCATAATTCAAAGGCACCAATTCTTCTACAGTCTTCCTTATTTAGTGTTCAGTTTCAAATGCATATGAGGCAGTGTAGAACAACATGGCTTGGGTCAAGCACACCTTAGTTCTCCAAGTAACATTCATGCTTTTCAATACTCTGATGAGGTCTTGTGTAGCAAATTTTCCTAATGCAGCATGACTTTTGATCTCTTGACAGCTGCTTCCATGAGCATTGATTATGGAGCCAAGTAAGACAGAATCCTCGACAACTTCAATCTTGTTTCCATTTATTATGTTACCTATTGGTCGAGTTGTGAGGATTTTAGTCTTCTTTATATTAAGTCCTAATCCATTCTGAAGGCTGTAATCCTTGATCTTCATCTGCAAGTGCTTCGAGTACTCCTCACTTACAGTAAACAAAGTTGTGTCATTTGCATATTTCAGGTTGTTAATAAGCCTTCCTCCAATCCTGATGCCATATTCTTCTTCATAGAATCCAGCTTCTTTGAATATTTGCTCAGCATATAGACTGAACAAATATAGTGCATAATACAACCCTGACGCACACCTTTCCTGCTTTTAAGACATGCAATGTACCCTTGTTTTGTTCACACAACTGCCTCGATGCATTTACAAGTTTCTTAAGAGTACAATGAACTATTATGGAATTCCCATTATTCTTAAGGTTGCCTAGAGTCTATCATGGTCCTCGCAGTCGAATGCCTTTGCATAGTCTATGAAAAACAAATAAATATCATTTGGTATTCTGTGCTTTGAGTGAAGGTCTTCTGACAGCAGCAGTCATATCCTTTGTCCATGTCCTCTTCTGAATCTGGCCTGAACTTCTGGCAGCTTGCTGTCAATGTACTGCTGTAATCGTTGTTGGATCATCTTCAGCAAAATTTAACTTGCATGCGATGTTGATACTTTTCTTCTGCAGTTTGATTATGCTGTGGGGTCACCTTTCTTTGGAATTGGCACAAATTGGATCTCTTCCAGGCAGTTGGCCAACTAACTGTCTTCCAGATTCCTAGCACAGACCAGACCAGTGAGGGTTTCATTCACCAGCAGAAACATTTCAGCTAAGTCATTCAATGCAACGTGAACTTTTTCCTTCAGCACAATTGGCTCTTGCTTATATCCTATTTTCTGAAATGCTGGAATGTCGACTAGTTTTTGTGGTACAGTAACTCTATGTACTCTTTCCATCTTCTCTTGATACTTCCTGCATCATTCAATATTTTGCCCATCCTTTCAAGATTGCAACTCAGGGCTTGAATTTTTCTTGAATTCTTTCAGTTTCAGATATGCTGAGTGAGTTCTTCTTTTGGGGTTTTCTAATTTGGATCTTTCCACATTTCATTATGCTATTTGACTGTCTTTTCAAGCTGCCCTTTGAAATTTTCTATTTAGATCTTTAACATCATCATCCTTTCTTCCATTTGGTTTAGTTACTCTTATGATTAAGACTGAATTTTTTTAAATTGTTTTATTGAGGGCTTGTACAACTCTTATCACAATCTATACATCCATCCATTGTGTCAAGCACATTTGCACATTTGTAGTCATCATCA
The DNA here is from genome assembly GCF_000313985.2 of Echinops telfairi. NCBI lineage: Eukaryota > Metazoa > Chordata > Mammalia > Afrosoricida > Tenrecidae > Echinops > Echinops telfairi. The sequence goes on from NW_022103920.1 coordinate 27,246,136, forward strand.
TTCTCAAAACATTTTCTTTCTACTTGAGCCCTTGG
>NW_022103920.1:27247924-27266967 GCF_000313985.2 Echinops telfairi
TTTTCTTTCCTGCCTTTTTAATGACCATTTGCTTTCTTTATGAAGGATGGTCTTGATGCCCACCCACAGCTGATCAGGTCTTCTGTCATTAGTGTTCACCTCTGTTCTTAAATGTTCTCAAAATTCAGGTGGGATATACTTAAGATTTTATTTTGACTCTTACAGATTTGTTTCAATTTTCTTCAGCTTTATCGTGATCTCTTCCACAGACAGCCCATGACCTAGATTTCGCTGCTGATATTGAACTTATCCATCATCTCTTCCCACAGATGAAGTCAATTTGATTTCAGTATATTCCATCTGAGGAAATCCATGTGTATAGTTGCCTTTTATGATATTGAAAAAATTTGTTTGCTATGAATAAGTTGTTGATTTTGCAAAATTCTATCATGTGATCTCTAGTTTCATTTCTGCCACCAAATCCACATTTCCAACAACTGTTCTTTCCTTTTTGTTTCCACCTTTTGCATTCACATCATTAATAATTATCAATGCATATTGATTTCATATTTGATCAATTTCCAACTGAAGTGGTTGGCAGAACTCTTCAATTTCTTCATCAGTGGCTTTTGTGGTTGATACTTAAATTTGAATAATATTTGTATTGATTTCCTTGAAGGCAGATAGACCTAATCCTATCACTGACAGTATTATAATACATGAATGATTTTGCATTGTCCTTTTTACAATGAATCCCACACCATTCCTTTTGATGTTAATCCTGGCATAGTAAATCATTTTGTTTCTGATTCAAAATGGCCAATATTAGTCCATTTAGCTCACTAATGCCTAGCATAGCTTGATCTTTATGAGTTCCATTTCATTTTGACCACTTCCGGTTTTCCTAGATTCACACTTCACATGTCCCAGGTCCAAGCATTAGCAGGTTTTTTCAGTTTTTTCTCCTTCCTTGTGTCATGTAACATAAGCAAGTAAAGATTTGAAGGTGCCATCCCCACAAGTTTTGCCCAATGTCACCATGGTGACTTTGAGAACTCAGCCCCTCCTTAATTACAATTCTGGTGCCCTCAGATTCGAGGGGCAAGCCATCCTCCAGCACTGTCTCAGACAATGTTGTGTTTTCATACATTAGGCCTTCGCTATCTGGCAATATTTCAAAACTCTACATAAGGTTTCAGAGGCTCCTTTGAAAAAAGGATCTGAGTTCTTCACTGTCCATTTTCAGTCTGGAAGTTCCGCTGAAACGTCACTTTGGGTGGCCCTGCAGGCATTTGAAATACCAGAGACATAGCTCCCAGCATCACAGCTACACACAAGCCACCAGAGTGTGTCAAACTGAAGGACAGCGGGAGCTACAAAGTGCAGGTCTACACTTTTGAATCTGAGGCACTGTTTCTTTGTTGTCAGCTCACAACCTTAACATTTCAGTGGTTAAAATCAGAAAAGGGAGATATCAAATAGATCACACTTGATAAATCATCTGGGTAGTTCATCTTTAAGACCCCAATTTGAAATTGTACTCATGCGTTTAATCTTTTAAGAAAAAAATCTTGAAATTATGCTTCCAGCAAATGAATATTCCAAATTCTAAATAAGCAGTAATCATCAGGTTTTTATGAATCATCCAAATGGGAGATTCATTATCTAGGAAGTTTTATATTTAGATCTTTCAACAGTTCTGAGCTCTTTGATTTATTTTTAACTATTTTTTCTAAGGGTTAATGATGGCTACCTGTTTGTGATTGATTTATTTACAAAAGGATAGTTCTCATAGAATATTTTAGGTAAAATATTTTCTAGTACTTCAGTTAATGTCTACTAGCTATTTCAGTTGTTCAATCTCTCTTTATATAAATAATCTAATCACTTTTAAGAGATACATACAGATAAATCTTTATGACACTAGATTGGATGGACTCGATAGTCCATAAGCCACATCTACCTTGTTTACCACTACATCCCAACTAATGAACATACAGAGTCTGGCACAGTGTTGGTGCTTCATCAGCATCTACTGAAGGAACGAATTATCAGACTTATGGCAGCCACCACAGGCTGGTGAGAGACCAACAAGACATTGCCATAAGGTGGATCTTTATTTTCCTTAGCTGTCTTCTGGTGTCGACACCTCCGCCCACAGCATCTGTCAAGAGGCCTATAAAGTGACTGGGAAGCATGGGGGATTAACTACTGAACTACATTTTCCATGCATACTCATGCCAAACCCAGCAGTATACCTGGCACCACTCACCTATCCATGTGTTACTGCAGACACATACTGGTCTGTGTGTGAACATGCTCTTGAAATTTTAAAAATATGAAATATTTCAGTGCAACCACATTCACCCACTCTTCACTTAATTCTAGATCTTTGTTTCTGAAAATACAGTCTAACCTACAGCCATACAATCCCTACTGAAAAATAAAATAAGCCCAAATCATGGATGACAATCCTGCCCTCCCTGGGGCCATCTCTATAAAGAGTCCAATATTATTTAGAAAGCGGGAAAGAAAAAACAGTATTATATAATCGGTAATATCATTTTGGTTCTGCACCCTACCTTCGCCCATTATTCAGGGAGAGAGAGAGAGAGTCAGTATTCATCACGGGTCACCGTGTGACAGACAGGTGCTTTATGCCTGTAGATCTAATTTAACTTTCACAGCAACATTAGCACAGACATACCATAATGTACACATAAGACTATTGGAAATAGGTGGTTTGCCTGAGAACACGTGGCTAGTGAATGTCAGATCTGGAATCTGAATCTATGTCTATCTGATTCTAACACTTGTGCTACAGCACCAATATATTCTAGAATTCACATTATTAATAGAGATCTCTTGAACACAGAATAGCTAAAGCAAAGAGAAGTTAAGAAATGAAAGAGCTAAAAAGAATATTTTCAAGGGCAGCTTCAGAAGCCAATGTATTATACTGAATTGTGCAAAGATATGGAATTGGGAACCCAAAAAGGAAGAGCATGCTGGAAGAACTGAAGAAAAGCCAAGCTTTGAATTGCAATATCGAAGGATTCTATGGGCAAAAGGAGAGGGAGAATGATGCAAGAAGCATCAAAAGGAGTTGGACTTCAATGGGGAAAAGAAGGTTTCCTCAATAATTACTGCTGAAAAAAATTGGATTTTTGCATGCAGAAAGATGAAACAGCATCTTTGCCTCACACCATACACACACAAAAAATTCCAAATAGATTAAGGACCTAAATATGCAAATTAAAACCATAAAAACCTTGGATGAACAAGCACCGGCAGCCCTGTCAGGCCTAGCTTCCAACCGTGGATTGCCGAATGCAATAACAAAAGGACAAACAACAGTGTCCATTGCAGCACTACTCACAGCAGCCAAAAATGTAAACAAGCCAAGTGCCTATCAGCAAATGAATGACTGAATTGAAAGTGGGACATACATACAGTAGAACATGACTCAGATCGTAGATGAAATGAAGACTTGATACATCTTAAAACTCAACAATACTAAAGCTTTGCCATTAAATAGTATACTCTTTTAAAAACTATCTATTTGGGATCAAATTGACAATAGCAAAAGAAAGGTTTAGATCAGAACCTTAGGGGCATAGAGTTTATGTGAATGAGCGAGAAACAACTCAGAAAAGGGGTGGGGGTTGTTACATAGCTTGAGGAATGCCAGCAATGCCGCTGAATTGTACGTGTTGGAACTATTTAATTGATATAAATGTTGTTGTGTATATTCTCAACAATCGGAAAACAAAACTCAGAAAAACAAGAAAGAAAAAGGAATACAAAGTCATTACATTACAAAGAATTGGTCAGTATTCAATCATTTTAGGTGGTAATGCATAATTAATACCCTATTATCCTGAAAGCAGAAGTCTAAGTGGCACTAATATCATTGAGGGGAAACAAGACTCTAAGAATGGAAGTCCTCACTTGTCTATGCTAAGAGGTTTGGATGACAGCTACCTGTCCAACCAAATGGAAGATTGACATACACACTCTTATCATAAAGAATGATTGATCAACTGAATGCAGAAAGTATTCAATAATATCATTAATGCTAAATGCGAGTAGCATTATGCTGAACATAATTAAAAAATGATCATAGCATTTCATTGACATCAAACTGCCAAAAACTCAATCTGGATTCAGAAGAGAATATGGAATGAAAGATATCATTGCTGATATCAGATAGACATTGGCTGAAAGAAAAGAATACCAGAAGCATTCAACTGTATAGCATATATGCTATATACTATAGATCATAATTTTGGATAATATTTCAAAGAATGGGAATTTCATAACACTTAACTATACTCATGTGAACTCTGTGTAGAGATCAAGAGGCAGGTGTTTGAATAGTACAAAAGTGAGCTATGTGGTTTAGAATCAGGAAAGGCATGTGTCAGGGTGGTATCGTTCACCATATTATTCAATCTGTATGCTGAATAAATAAGCTGAAAAGCTGTACTGCATGAAGAAGGCAGCATCAATATTTGGAAGAAGACTCATCGACAATTTGTAGCTTGCGGATGACACAACTTTGCTTGCTGAAAGTAAAGAGGACTAAAAGGTGTTTAGTAATGAAGATCAACAATTACTACTGCCTTCAGTCTGGATTGCACCTTAACAGAAAGAAACCAAACCCCCTCACAACTGGATCATTCAACCAATTGCCATGCTGAATGGAGAAAGGCCAAAATTGTCAAAGATTTCATTTTACTTGGATCTAAATAAATGCTCATGGAAGCACCTGTCAAAAAAATCAAATGATGTTTTGCATTGGACAGATCTGCTGCAAAAGACCCCTTTAAAGTGTTTACAAGCAAAAATAACACCTGGAGGACTAACATGCACCTGATTGAGGCCATGGTATTTCCCATTGCCTCATGTGCATGCGAAAGCTGAGCGATGGATAAAGAAGACCAAAGAAGAATCGATTGCTTTGAACTATGCAGCTGGGGGGAAATGTCAAATATACCACGGCTGCCAGAAGAATAGCATTTCTGTCTTGCAAGAAGCACCACCCAAATACTCTTTAGAATGGAGGATGACAAGGCTTTGTCTCACACACTCTGGATACATTATCAGGAAGGACTGGTTCCTGGAGAAGGACATGATGTTTGGAAAACATCGAATAAGAAAACGCTCAATGAAATGTACATAGTGGCTGTAGCAGTGGGTTCTGACCTAGTAATTGTAAGAATGGCTCAGAACTGGACCGTGTTTCAATCTTTGTATGCTGAGTTGGAACTGACTGATGGTGCTTTAAAATAGAGATCTCAACCCAATTTCATCATTTTAACAGACCCATATTTTAATTATTATTTTAATTACTGTCTGATCTTCTAATGGTGAGAACTGATGACCTATTTTGAGAACCTACTTAAAAGAGCCCCACAAAAAGGGTAATGCCTAAGTCTCTCTTTTGCGTCTGCAGTTTCACAACATATTTCATTGCAAGAAGTAGAATTATTTAAATAAACTCTTCATTGTGTAGAAATGTTCTCTCTAGGGGAAAAAAAAGGTTTTGCTCTTGAACATATTTTTGTTGTAGCGGGTATAAAGAAGCGACACAGAAGCATACTGGAGCCAGTTTCTTGAGTCAGCACCCGTGTGTGCAAGGTTTTGTCTGTCGGACTGAGCTGTATGGACTTGGTTGTTTTAGAAACTGGGAACCATTCACATCTATTCTCTTCACCAAATGACAACTCTTCTTATACATGATACAGCTATCACTATTTCCCCGGAGATTGTGCTGTGCAAATATGCCCAGTTTCTTCCTTCTCCCCCCACATAACCTGGTTTTGTTTCTTCTTCTTTTTGATCATTCTCATATGAGCATGCTTTCATTTATATGGGGCAATTACTATTATATATTTCCAGTATTCTTTTGCTTTTTAAAAATACTTTCATATGTACAGTACCTTAATAATAATGGCTTGATCATTTTCCTTCTTTTATTCCTTTCCCACACCTCACACAGCACACTTGAATTATTTTATTCATTTTATTAATTATTGTTTGATGAATAGAAGTGTTTAATTTCTAATATCATCAACTAATTTGTGTCCTGTAAAACTCTGCTAAAACTCTGTCTTTCTCTGTCCAACAAAATATCTGAGTGGCTGCTTTTTCACATGTTGGAAATAATTTGATGTCCACAAATCAGAAACAGTAAATAGTCAAGCTCTCTATCAGAGAGGTCTACCATGTAGATATTATCTTCTAAAATTCCCCCAAATTATTCTTTTTATGTTGAGTGCAATAGGATAACCTTAGTGGAAACTTTAAATAATTTGTTCTTCTTTTTATCCTTAAAGCTGACTTTAAAATGGAGCTAAACCATTACCAGATTTCCTTCAAACCTAAATTAGTGTTTCCAGAGACATGTCCCATTTGGCATATCCTAAAGCGGTCTCCAGACATGCATCGTATCATTAATGGTTTTGTCATTAACTTAGAAATGCCATATAAGAACTTTGATAGTGGTACCATTTTAAACAAGTAAAATCAACGGATAACTGTGACACAGAAAAGATGGAGTAATACTGAACATGCCCCAAGTACAAATCACATGAACAGTTGAAGTCAGCCAATGGAGATTTGGAATTGCTTTTAGTTAGCTCAGTGTCATCTTACCTGTGATCCTAGTGATCCAGGACTGGCTTAACAGAAATATTACATGTGGGTGGCTTTCAAGAGCAAGCCTTATTTTCTCACAATTTTGAAGGCTGGAATTATGAATGGCAGGTGCAGGCTGGAGGGGAAATCTCTCTCGATCTGTGCTGGGGAAATTCCTGTCTCATTTAGCTTCTTCTCCTGGGCGTCTTGGGGATCACCACGTGGCATCCATCTTTCTTCATCTGTGCGGCCTTGCTGCTGTGCCTGCTTTGCTTCTTTGATCTCTGCAAAGTGGTAGCTTTTAAATACAATACACATTATTAATGGTCCATTCATATAATGAAGAAAATCTGGTTCCCAAATGGTATTGCCTCCACAAGGTTAGAATTTACAATACATATTTATGGGGACACAAGTCAATCTGAACACCTGCCATGGATGCACAGAGGAAACATATAACAGATTTTGTTAAAGTGACCATGAACTGAACTACCCACTTCATTAAAAAAAAATTTTTTTTAAGAAAAAGAGAGTCTCCTTATGACAACTGAATTGATTTTTGAAAAGCACACCATGGAAATATTTAGTAACTCTTTCAGGGAAATAGATGGATCCTTGACTTTAAGTCAAACAATAAATATGTCTATACGGTGATAAATCACACAACAAGGAAAAAGTTCCTGAGAATAATCAACCGTAGAGACCAAGTGTGTCAGTCTGGGTAGACTAGAGAAACAAATCCATAGACACTCGTGTATAAGAAAGAGGTTTATATACAAGAGTAATTGAATATTGAGAAAAAATCCCAGCCCAGTCCTGATCAAGTTCCTAAGTCCGGTATTAGCCTCTTTGTCCAATACCAATCTATGAAGTCTTCTTCAGACTCACGAAACACATGCAATGACAAGAAGATCACAGGCCAGTGGGTGGAAAGTCTTGTGAATCCAGTGGCATTGTAAGCATTGCAGGGCTGGCAAGAGTCTCCATGTGGCTTGTCCAGCTCCCAGGGCTGCATCAGGGTAGGTCCATGTGTCTTCTCCCAGAGACGTCTCACAGGGACTCAGCCTTGTCAGTAGAAAGTCTCCAAGGGAGTGAGCCTAGAGAGAGAGTTTCCTGTCTCTAGGGAGGAAGATAGGAGTTCCCAGAATTCTCAGGAGGAGGCCATGCCCATACAGAGGCCTCATTGGTTATGACCCAATAGACAGACTAGACTCCACCCCTTCATTTTTAATCCTCTCAAGTCCCAAATTGACACCAGATTATGTAACTACCACACCAAGGGACAGACTTTGCTTAAAAAAAAAAAAAATCAAGCTTTGGAGGCAGGGAGGGTCAGGACAGAAGGGTGAATGGAAAATGGGACACCAGGAAGTAGCAGAAAGAGTACTGTTAATGCTACCTGTGTTAGTCTGGGTACTTTAGAGAAACAAATCCACAGAAACTCATGTATAAGAGAGAGTTTTATGTAAAGATTAAGTGTGCATCAGGAAAACATCCCAACCCAATTCTGCCCAAGCCCACAAGTCCAACATTAACCCAGTAACCCATATGTCCAACACCAGTCCATAAAGTCCTCCTCCATCTCACAAAACACACACTATGATGCCAACTGTAGGAGGAAAGCCGAGTCAGTGAATGTGTAAGCATCTCAGCGCTGGCAGGGGTCTCCACATGGGTGCTCCAGCATCTAGATCTGCATCCGGGTAGGTCCATGTGGCTTCTCCTTGGGGAAGTCTTGTAGAAAGTCAGTCTTGCAAGCTGAAGCAGGGAACTGCTAAGGCAGCTGCACCCTGGTGTGACCATCACAAAGCAAGAGACCAGAGAACTGGAAAGGCGAGGCTCACTGAGCCATTTATCCCTCCGCCCTTCAATTAACCCCACATGTGTCAATGGGCCAGGTTAGCACAATAAACTAATTAAATCACTATTGGAATTTTAAACCAATGTCACAAAACACAATGTGTATAAATTGTTCAATGGAAAACCAGATTACTCTGTAAACTTTCACCCAAACCACAATTTTAAAAATTAAATAAAATTTTTAAAAAGATGGTTCCTTGGCTCTATGTTAAAAATTATCTGTGGCTACTTGCAAGGGATAACATGTAAGTACGGTATAGAGGTAGGGAGGAATCTTTTAGAAAACACCTCAACATCTTGTCTTAATATGGCATCATTTTCTAATAAGAATTTTTATAAAATTTTTGGGACCAACAAAAAACAAAAACAAAATGTTAAAGTAGGTAGATAGATATTAATGTGAATAATTGGATTTAACATGAACCTAAGCTGTAGGCCTTAAGAGCATATGTGCAAACTACTCTTCCAAGATGAGATATGAGACAATAATATGAGACTTGCAAAACCCTAAGCCCAAAGCTACTGCTGTCAATTTGATTCCAAGTCAGAGGGACCCTACAGGACAAACTTGAACTGCCTCGTTGGCTTTCCAAGGCCATAAATCTTTGCAGAAGCAGATTGCTACAACTTTCTCCCTCGGAGTGCCTGACGGGCTCAAACTATAAACCTTTCCATTAACAGCCAAGTGCTTAACAACTGTGTCACCAGGGCTCCTTGAGATGTACAAAGAAGGTGGTCAAAACTACTTTTATGTAGGCCTTCACCCACATTGTAGATATAAAAGAACAGGCTTGGAGGTTAGAATATGGTGCATGGGGAGAGCTATCAGAGAACTGTGAGTCTACTAACCTTGAACCCTGCATCAGACCCAGGCAAATAGACATCAAAAGAATCACTCAGAGAATTTGGCATGTGTCTCTTCCCTCTTGGAAGACAGAGTGAACACAGTGTCATGCTGGATAAAGGGTGGAAGAAAGACTGACTTCTTGATTGGGGAGTTAAGAGAAGGTGGCACCTTAAGGAAGCTTGTTCTAGAATTTGTTTGGGGCAAAGAGTGAAGGACAGTTTCCCACAGACCAACAGAAAGAGTAACAGAGTAGACAGAGTATGTTAGCTTGCTTTTCCTCAATAAGAATGCCTGGAGAAATCATTTGAAAACAGAAGATAGAAGCTGGTGGTGTGTCCTGGGTGGCTAGAAGCTGAGTCAGTCATTGTGGGTAATCAGTCAGAAAAGATGCCTTGCTTTTCATCATAGAGACTTTGGGAAAGTGATCTCCAACACTGAGCTTGTCTCTAAAGAACCTTGGAAAGCAGCCCAAAGAGAAAGAGCACTGTCAGCACTTGCCAGCCGCAAGAAGGTCAGCTCCAGTCCTCCATCGGACACCGTCGCCACCACCTTCACTGTGGGCAAACACAGAAACTATTCCTTGGCACAGGGGAGGAGAGGTAGAAGCAGAAAGCAGAAAGAAAGAGGGAGTTGATTGCTTCGTTAATAGACTCAATAACATCCCCTCCTTTCCCTGCCAAAGACACCCCCATCCGAATTCCTGGAGCCTGTGAAGTGTTCTTAATGTGGCAAATGGGAGTTTCCAGGTGTGGTTAACTTAAGGATCTTGAGATGGGGTGATTATCCTGGAGTATGTGGGTGGGTCCAATGTAATTCAATGTGTTCTGACCAAAGAGAGGCAGCAGGGTCTGTTTGAGAGAAGGGAAACTGGTGACAAATAGAAATTGAAGGGATGCAGAGCAAGAGAAAAGGAATGTGAGCCACCTGTCGAAGCAAGAGAAGACAAAGATACTGGCTGTCCTCGAGACTCCAGAAAAAGAAAGCACCCCTATGGACAGAGCCTTGTTTTTGACTAGGGAACCCCCATTTTGGAGGTCTGCCCTCCAGGACTGTCAGAAAGAAAAGTGTTATTTTATGCCACTAAACTTCTGGTACTTTGTTACAGCAGCAATGAGAAATAAATGTAGTTCTCTGCCTGAGCAGGTCCAAACTAGAAAACGGGAGACTTGTTATGAAATGCAGTTGGAAGTCTTTACGGTTATATGGTCATTTTAATGATCAAACTGCCATTTGGGGAACTCAATTGACCGGGGGCTATTTTAACAGTGAGCAGAAAAGTCGATAGTACTTACCCTACAGTGTTTCTAAAGCAAGAGAAGAGGCAACCCTGCAGAGTTGGTTAAAGTTGGCAACAATTTCCTGATTTCACACTGAGTTCTTGCTCAATGCTGTCATTCCCTAGGGCCTCCATCACAAAAGTACAGGTGGGTGGCTTTAGAGGACAGGGGATTGTTGTCTCACAGTTGGGGAGGTTGAAGTCCAAATGGATATCATCGGGCTACCAATTTCTTTTAGGAGTTTTGAAAGAGGGACTGTTTCACCCCTCTCAGTTTCTGATGGCTGTTGGCAAGCTGGATGCTCCTTTGTTGCTTATAGATGCGTATTGTCACCAGGCACCTGTCTTCCTGCTGTGTGTGTACAGAGCGATGAGTGAGGCTCAAGACCCACTCTCTTCCTGCATGACCTCAGAAAGCGGGTCATTTCAAGTCATAAAGGCTAAGATTTAAACATAGTTTCTTTGAAGGGACACAGTTCAATCAACAATATTCTGCATATGTGATTTGCTACCTGATTGGCTTCAATTTATGATCTCAACTAGATTCCAGTCCCTAGGATAAAAGGACCCTCGCACCCATACTTAATCGAGTAGCTCATGATCTGTTCCTCTTACTGCTGCGCCTCTCTGACCTTTTACTTTGGTTTAACCACTAATCTTTTGCATCCTTACTTCTGACCAAGTTCCAACTGACTTTCCAATCCAAAGGGTAGTTCTTGATTTGTCCCTAAGATCCTTCCTGGATCTGAGCACCAGTCCACCTGTAATCAAGTCCTTTCAGTGCTTGCTTCCAGTGGCCCCTGAGGCTGTGCAGAGGTCACCTACATGACATCCCCCTGGCTCACGGATGTGAGACTCTGCTGGGGGTGCTTGTCTCTGGCTCCATGTGCCATATCCTCCTTACTGAGACAGCCTTCTTTTACCTCCAGCTGAGGTCCTTTAAAACGCCTTGCTTGCTATTGAGGAAATCTTCCCATTGCTGTGCCAATGGTTTCACCTCATCTGCAGGCCTTTGAATCCTTCATGAACTAATCCAGGCTTTTTCGGGCTGCTATGCTTGGGTCAAGGTCATGAAGGAACATATTGCTCTATTCCAAAAAATTATTTCCTCACTGACTCTCCTAGTCTAGGTGTTTTGGACTAACAAAAATTCTTCAGTGCCTTGTGTGAGGAAGACCCATTTAGAACAAAAGAGAGTTTTATAAAAGTCTTCGACTCCATTAATGACTCATATTTTTCTCTTCCTTACTCAACCCTGCTAAATGCTGGGTACTGAGGGCAAAGTCTTTTCTGCCATCCTAAAGCAATTCATCAGGCCATCAGATTAGTAAGCCTTTCCCAAGTGCAGGTAGCAGGGTCACCTGTAGAACAGGTCTACCCCGGTGGCTATACTTTGTTGTACATACTTATTTGTGGAAGCCTAGATTTATGGTCTGTTACTTACACCGACTTGATCAGCAGAAGGACGGGTCTATCATATTGAAGTGTTCTTTAAAATAAAGTCTTTAATTTACACATTGACACAAAGCAAAACCCCATCCTTTCTTTATGCCTCTGTAGGTTCCACCCAGATTGCCATCAGCCAGGACTTCTTTCATGGGAAAACTTTATGGGGGAGCCTACCCTGGGGCAGGCTCATTCTGATGATGCACTGCTGGTTCCTTCTGTTGCTATGCCATTTTTTATACAAGGTGCTGGGACTGTGCTAGATTCTAAAGTAGCTTAAGTGTAGGGTTGCTTGCCAGTCATGGGAAAATGAAAACAGTGGGTTAAATCAAATATAATTTATTTATCTCACAGTAGCCATTAAAGACAAGTACGGTGACCAGAGACCAAGCTCCAGCTTTGTTGCTGCGCTTTCTTCAATACCAGGCTTCCATCTTATGATCCAAGAGGTCTGTTTAAGTGCTGGTCATTCCAATCAGCAGGAGGGAGGGATAGGGAAAGAAAACTTATTTTTCTTTTAGAGACATTTTTCTAGAAGCCACACAATATCCTTTGTTTAGTTCTGATTGTCCAGAATTTCATGACATGACCTGATCTAGCTGCAAAGGAAGCTGGGAAATATACAGTTTTTTTATTTTCATTCAGTACCTTCATTGACACATTTCAAGGCCCTTGAAAGGATTTTTTTTTTAAGTTAATGGAATAGGCCTACTACCTTTCAATTCTATTTTCTCACAAGCTTTTTGAAACCATCTGGTGTTACCCTTTTGTGTTGCTGATAATCAAGGATTGCAGCCTTCAGCAAGGATTACTTCAATGTAAGGCTACTAGGAAACAAAGTCTGTGGTACTTATATAATCCTTCCTCAATTTGAAAGGATTAAGAGTGAAGCGGTGGAGGCAGGCCTGTCAATCAGGTCATAACCAATGAGCCCTCTGTGTGGGGATAGCCTTTTCCTCAGGATTCTGGGAACTCCTGGATCCCTCTTTGGAAGTGGGAGACACTTTCTGAGCTCACTCCCTGTGAGACATTTCTGATGAGAAGCCACATGAAGTTACTCTGATGCAGCCAGACCCCTGGAAGCTAGAGAAGCCATGTGGAAACCCCTGCCAGTGCTGAGATGCTTACACTACCACTGAATCCACAAGATTTCCCACCCTCTGGCCTGTGATCAACCTGCATTCAGCATCCTTGCATGTGTTTCATGAGTCTGAAGAGGACTTTATAGATTGGTATCGGACATATGGGCTAATATCAGATTTATGGTCTTGATCTGGACTGGGCTGGGATGTTTTCTCAACATTCAATTGCTCTTGTATAGAAAGCTCTTTCTTATATATGTATGTGTGTTTATGAATTTGTTTCTCTAGTCTACACAGACTAACACAAAGTCATATTTTGAGAAATGAAGAACCATTTTTACTCTTTTATTTTAATTTAAAATCTAGTATCAGAGAATAAGAATAGAATAATATTTCTATTTAATAGCAGGTGGATATCTATTTCAGAGTTGTTGTTGTTAAGTGCTGTTGAGTTGGTTCCACCTCATATGAACCATGTGTACAGCACAGCGAAACCCAGTCCTGAGCCATGCTCACAATTGTTAGGGTTGAGCCCATGGTTGCAACCATTAGGTCAATCCATCTTGTCGAAGACCTTCCTCTTTTTCACTGTCCTTCCATTTTACAAGCATGATGGCCTTCTCCAGGGACTAGTCTCTCCAGCTAACATGTCCGAAGTATGTGTGACAAAGTCTCTCCATTCTTGCCTCTAGGGAACATTCTTGCTGTACTTCTTCCAAGACAGATATGTTTGTTCTTTGGGCTGTCCATGCTATTCAATGTTCTTCACCAACACCATGGTTCAAATACGCTGATTTTTTTTCAGTCTTCCTTATTGTAGTTAGTCTAACATTTTATAAAACAAAAATAAATATAATATACAATTAAACATACCTATTTCATTATAATGATATTTCTTTATTATGTCATTTTTAATATCACTGAAATTTATTGAAAAATATGTTATCAACAGTCAAAAAATTATACATGGTAAGTATAGCAGACTTGTACCAACATGCTTAATGTAAAATTTGGGCACCCTGCAAAATAGATAAGTAAATTAGTAAGTGTGAACACATTGAATAAAATATGTGATAATCAGAAGCTCTACAATACAGGTCATAACAAGTTAGTCTTGCTTTCACTTTTGATAGAAATGTCATCATAGAAAATCAGGAAAACAATCTATACCAAGAGTGCTATGATTTCTTTTTTTAACTTAATTGCAAAGTTTTCCCTATGCATTTTACAAATAGTATTATAGAAATAATATAAGATAAAACAAGAATCAGCTATTACCTGTTGCATATTAAATTGTGTCCCAAAATATGTGTTATAAATCCTATCTGTCTATTCTTTTAAAAAGGGTCATCTTTGTTATGTTAACGAGACCAAATTAGTATAGAGTGTATCTAGTCAATCAATTTTGAGATAGCAGAGAAATTAAAAGCAAGCTAGAAGCAGAGATGGAGAAGAGAAATGCTAAGCCACACAGAGGTCACCCAGGAAAAGAAGCTCAAAGAGATGAGTACCTTTCTCCAGAACCTACAGAGAAAGAAAAGCTTCCCCTCGAGCTGTCACCGTGATTTGGACGTCTAGTTTCCTAAACTGTGAGAAATAATGTGTTAGAGGCATCCACCGGTGGTGTTTTTGCCACAGCAACACTAGATAACTAAGAAAGAACGTTGAACCAAGAGTGAGGTGCTGCTCTAACAGATACCTAAGATGTGGAAGCAATTTTGGATTTGGATAAGAGAGGCTGGATGAGTTTCAAGGTGCGTAGTAATGAATGCCTAGATTACCTTGAAGAGACTTCTGATAGAATTATGAGTATCAAGAACAGCTCTGGGGAAGGCCCAGAAGGAAATGACAAAAGCTATGCTTCTGGTTTGACTTTAAAAGAAAAGGGCAATTATGTGATTGGATGGCAGAGGGTGTGTAATGCTTTGTATGAAGTTTCAAAGAGCTTGCCTGAATTATGTTCAGTTATTTGGTGGAAGGTAGGACTTGTAAGTGATGAATTTGGATATCTGACTAATGAAAACTTTAAAGCAAAGGGATCATGTGAATTTCCCTCCTCCATTATAGTAAAATACAAGAAGAGGAAAGAGCTGAGCTTAAAAAGAAACTATGCAGAATGAAAACAAACTTATAGTTTTGAAACATTCTGTGGTACAAACCAAGGACACGTGTCCCGGAATGTTCACCAAGAATGGGACTCCACCATCTTTTGTAAAGAGGTTAAGCCTGTGGCTGATAGATCTAACCAAATACCACAGCAACAAACAAACAAACCCCACCAGTTGAGACTAAAGGGAACAAAGAAAGAAGAAGTGAATGACTATTTGCCTCTTGGAAGTCTGCATAAAGAAAATAGGCCAAAGAAGTTTCATCTGTTGTCCTCTGAGAAATGAAAATGACCATCATGGGAGCAGTTTCAACATAACAGGATCAACAGAACTGTTGCAAAGAGTGTGGGCAAACACACAGCCTTCTTTCAAAGGGTGGGGCCATGGCTCTCCAGGTTTCAAAAAGTCAGATCTTTATCAACTTGGCTGAAGAGTGTGGTGGTATGCCAGGATGCTGGGGTCACCATATGGAACTAAGGGAGGCAGGCTGCTAAGCTCAAGGAGTAGAAGTTCAAGACCTGCCATATGAATGGGGAGAAGGGCACTGCTAAGGGGATTTCCAGCCAGTATCCAGAGAGCACAGCCACCATGCAGAGTTTAAAAGCAGAGCCATTGCCCAGCTAGTTTCAGAGCACAGAAAAGTATATCTGAAACTTGAGATCTGATGTAATTTGTTCTCGTGGGCTATAGACGTGCTTGGTGCCTTCTTAAGGAAGTTTTTCCCTTCTTTGTCTCCATTGTCTCCCATTTGTAAGGAAAATTCTGCTTTGAATAGGTGCCACTATTGTACTTTGGAACCAAAGATACTTGGTGCTTTAGATTTCAAAAGTTTACAAAGAGAAAATGTGCCCCAGGAAGGAATCTGCAAAATCAGTGGTTTCTCAACCTTTGAATACAGTTCCTCATGTTGTGGTGATCCCCAACCATAACATTATTTTATTTGCTACTTCTTAACTAATTTTGCTACTGTTATGAATCGGGTGACCCTTGTGAAAGGGTCGTTTGACCCTGAAGGGGATCAGGACCCACAGGTTGAGAACCACTGTGCTAAAGTATCAACTGTATTTGATTTGGATGATTCAGTAGATGATATTTTGGACTTGGAGTTGATTTAAATTGAGGGGATGGTGTGATGTAGTGTTTTGTATGTAGCGAGGCCTTGAATTTAAGCATGAAAGGATGGATTGTTATGATTTGTTGCCCTCAAAATATGTATTGCAAATCTCAAACTCTATGCCCCTGGTTATAGTCCCACATGTGAATGGATTACCTTTGTTATGTTAATGACACTGGACTATGGTAGAGTATATCTTCAGTTATACAAAACTTGAACAAATAAGCAAGGGAGGCAGTGATTGGAGAAGATCCAGAAGAAGCTTAGAAGCGACGAGCACCTGCCTCAAGAGCGGGCAGAGAGAGAAAACTTCCTAAATAATGAGAAAAGAAATTGCTGCTTCTGTGTCTCTAATAGGCTCCATAGATAGCTAAGACAGGCCCTAATAGCACCGTCTAACTCACTTCTTTCCATTCTTCCAATTGCTTTTCATTCACTCATTCATCAAACATTTGTTGAATGTTTATAGATTACAGAGAATTTTTAAATTCCCCAAATTGACTTCTCAGGTATACATGCGGATGGAATAAGAGTTGAAGGATAATATGGTCAGATTGATTACTAATTTGTTAAACCACACGTACAAAATGAGGATTACTTATTTAATATCAACCTGAAGGGGTGATAAAACTTCTAATATTGACTTAGTTTTACTCAATATGTTTACTATGGTCTTTAATGTCAAAATAAATAATGCTTATCAAATATAATGATATATAGAGGAAAATGAGTGTAATTAGATGTTGACAAAGTTGAGTACTTCTCTCATTATCATAAGTATCAAGACTTCAGTCTATATTAGTAATAACAATATTGATGGCAGCTAATACTTTCATAGAACTGATTATAAATCAGTTATTCTGCTAAATACTTTGCCAATATTATTTCATCTTTATCATAAAGATTAAAGGGAGACAGCCATGTAATTGAAGGCTCCAGTTGGTTATATAACATTAAAAAAAAACCAAACTCTGAACATGCTTAGGAAGCTTACTTTAATTTCTCAGTTCTTTTCCTTCTTAAATCATTCTGAAGTGCACACCCACATCTTATTTACAGATTTCAATCCCCCTTTCCTTGAAAATGAAAAAAAACTGGATGAACTACAGTATATTATGCAGACACATTTATCACTTTAACCACCTCCTTCCCACCCTGGGGATTCTTTGGAAGTTGTGTTCCAATCCCTCCTACGTGCCTTTTGCTATCATTGGTGGCAGTTTCTTTAACGTTTTTGACTATCTAATGCTTCAAAGACCTCACTGCCTTTGCCCAATAAATCCTTCCTAGCTTATTACAAATTCTAAAATGGCATGGTCCCAAGGTTCCTGGCAATTTCTTTTCATGAATTCCCCGCAGTCTTCATAACCAACTTTAGACTAGCAATTCCCTTTATTGCTTTCTCGAACCTGTGAAAGATAAAATTGTCTGGGAAACAGGGCAAATGGTTACCAGATGAACTGATTTTTAGCAGAATGTGGCTTTTAGCATGAATCGGGGTAGTTCAGATTTTTAGGATCTTTTGTTTTGGTGAAAACATTATCATTTGCCATTGGCAACACCTTCCATACCTTCTATCTGACTAGATAGTAGATGCCTTTCACACCATGGTATAGTAACTTTTTATCCTCATCGAAATTATATTCTTACATTTGTATTTTTAGAGGATATCCAAAGAGTGAGCCAAAAGCAAGACTCTATACATTTTATTTCAGTAACAGCCCACAGCTAAGAAAATATGTTCTGAATGGATGTTTGATAGCTATTATTTTTGCAACTTTCTTAAATTATGATAGTCATTTTAAGTTGTATAGTTATGTAGGGCAGAGCAATGGTATTAATATCTTTTATTATATTTGTAACATTTGTAAGTAAACATTGGAAATGACCACTATTACTTATTAGTAGCATCTGTTCTCAGGAGAGGCCAATCCCAGGAGGAGGGCATTGTGTGTGGTAAGTAGGGGAGCATCAAAAAGGAGGAAGACCCTCAACAAGATGGATGGACACAGTGGCTGCAACAAGGGGCTCAAGCATAAGCGCAATTGTGAGGATGGTGCAGGACTGTGCAGTGTTTTTTTCTGTTGTGTGTTGGGTCACTGTGAGTCAAAACCAACTTGGCAGCACCTAATAACAACCTGCAAGTGAATATTTAACTGGGAATTTCTACATTAACTCATTATGGAATCATAAAGCAACTTACCCTTCATAAACTGAGAACATAATTAGATTCACAATAACATAAAGAAACCCAGGATCGCCTTCTGAACTAAACTCAAAGACCTAGTTCTATATTCTTTCCCAAGATCCCAGAGCAAATTCAAGTAAGATGCTATTATTGACCAGATTTTTTCCTATTTAGAATTAACCTTTATCTAGTCAATAAAGGGAATGAACGATCTCCTACAGGAGAAGGAAAAGTTCTTGCAAAACTCAGAATTATTTTTTATATTTAAAAAATTATGGCTCCATATCAATTGACTACAGAGACATATAGGGAAGAACTTGTTTCCAAAGCAACAGTAACTGAGATGCCCCCTAGACATTCAGCTATGTGAAGTATTTATTTCTTAGAGATTTTTCAGTGGGGATAAAAAAATGCACAGCGGCCATCAGCTGCCCTTTAAAAGGAACTGATGTTGCGTTCAGGAGAAATAAATATTTGAACCACCTCATTTGTGCATTATCCTTCCCATTTATTCCATTGTAATGGTATGAAAAAAATCTT
>NW_022103920.1:27267620-27275942 GCF_000313985.2 Echinops telfairi
CTCCCCCTCGATCTGGGACTAGAGGTTAGCCGCTGTGCAATTGGCCATGAATCATAACAACCCCATGCATAAAGGAATCGAACACTATGCCATCCCTAGGATCAGTTTCTGATCATGAGCATCTTTATTGGTTGATTTTCAGAAGTAGGTCATCTGGCCTTTCCCCCCTAATCTATGTTCACCGGGAAGCTCTTCAGAAACACATTCATTATCACTGTGATAGCATTCCTATGCTGAGCCCATTGTTGCAAGCACAGTGTCAATCCATCCCTCTACTCTACTAAATATGATGTTCTTCTCCAAGGACTGGTCTCCCCTGACAACATGTTCAAAGTCTGTAAAGCATAATCTCACCATCCTTGCCTCTAAGGAGCAGTGTGGTGGACATATTCCAAGACAGATTTATTTGTCCTTTAAGCAGTCCATGGAACTCTTAGTATTCTCCTCCAGCACCACAATTCAAATGTGCCAATTCTTCGTCAGTCTTCCTTATTCAATGTTCAACTTTCACCTGCATATGAGGCAATGGAAAATACCATGGTCCAGGTATTTCAGTACTTGCTTTTCAGTACTCTAAAGGAGTCTTGTGCAGCAGATTTACCTAATGCAGCATATCTTTTGATCTCTTGACTACTACTTCCATGAGAATTGATTGTGGATCCAAGCAAGACAAATCCTTGACAGCTTGAATCTTTTCTCCATTTATCATGATGTTACCGATTGCTCTAGTTGTGAGGATTTGGGTCTTCTTTACATTGAGTCATAATCCATAATGAAGCTGCAATCTTTGATCTTTATCAGCAAGTGCTTCAAGTCGTCCTCACTTTTAGCAAGCAATATGCGTCACCTGCGTATCGCAGATGGTTAATAAGTCTTCCTCCAATCCTGATGCAGAATTCCTTTGCATAATGTGTTAGGCCAGGTTGACTAGAGAAACAGGTCCAGTGACACTCATATATATGTAAAAAAGAGCTTTATGTCAAGAAGTAATTGTATATTAGGAAAACATCCCAGCCCAACTCGAGTCCACTAGCCCAATACTAGTCCAGAAGTCCCTCTTTAGACTCACGAAGCCACATGCAATGATGCAGAATACAAGAAGATCACAGGCTGGTGGGTGCAGAGTCGTGGGGATCCAATAGTGGTGGCCGCATCACAAATCTCTGCAGGTCTCTGCGTGGCTCGTCAACAAGAAGGTGAAGGCAGTGAAAGAGAGGAAGTTTCCAGGATCTTCCTTATGAGAAGGCCACACCTACCATGAAGTACCATCAGACCTTGACCTGCTTTACAGGCTAGCCGCCACCGCTCCACTTTTATATCTTAAGGTTGACATGAAATTATGTAACTACCACACATAATCCAGCTTCTCTGATGATTTGCTCAGAATACTGATTGAATAATCATAGTGGGAGAATACAACCCTGATGCACTCTTTCCTGATTTTAATCCTTTGTTCTGTTTGCACAGCACCTAAGATTTTGATGTCTTGAGTAGCCTCTCTCCACAAAATAATGATGCATAGTTGATATATAAGGAGGATCTATTCGTGTTCACGTTACTTTATTTGTTAGGTACCGTAGAATTGAGTGCTCCTGACAATGGAAGGAAATACTGCCCAGGCTGGCATCACCCTCGCGATCCTTGGTATGGTAGAGCCCATTGTTGCAGTCCCCGTGTCAGTCCTCTTGCTGAGGGCCTGCTCTTGGGCTAACCCTCTATTTTACCAGCACAATGTCCTTCTCCAAGGGTTCTATGTCTCCTTCGGATTATATGTCCAAAGTATATGAGACAAACTCTTGCCATCCTCCCTTCTAAAGAGGATTCTGGTTGTATTTCTTCCAAGACATATTTGTCCATTCTCCTGGAAGTTCTTTTTATATCCAGTGTTCATACGAACAACTTAATTCAAAGGCAGCAATCCTATTCCAGTCTTTCTTATTCATTGTTCAGCTCTTGCGTGATGTGGAGTGATCAGAAATACGATTCACATGGATCAGGCGTACTTCGGTCCTCAAGGTGAAGTTGTTGCTTTTAAATATTTTAAAGTGTTGTTTGGCAGCAGATTTTCCCAATGCATTTTGTTTGACTTTTTGACTGGGATTTCTATTCGCACATTGATTGTGATCCAAGGAAAATTACATCCTTGACAACAACTTTGATCTTTTCCCCATTTCTCATGATGTCGCTTACGGGTCCCGTTGTTTTGTTTATGTGGAGGTTTGATCCACACTGAAAGCTGTGGTCTTCGATCTTCATCTGGAAGTGCTGCAAATCCTCTTCATGTCCAGCAAGCAAGGTTGTGTGATTTGCTTACAGTCAGCTATAAATTAGTCTTGGTCCAATCAAAATTCCACATTTTTACTCATTCATTTTTATTCCACCTCTCAGATTATTTTCTGAGTAAACAGATTAAATAAATACAGTGTAAATGTACAGCCCTAATGCACCCCCTTCCTGGTTTTTAAACATACAATATCACCTTGTTCTCGTCAAACGACTGCCTTTCATTCTACATATGGGTTGCACATAAGCACATTTAAGGTTCTAGGATTCCCATATTTTTCAATGTTATCCATAGTTGGTTATGAGCCCCACAATCAAATGCTTTTGCATACTCAATAAAACACAGATAAACAACTCTCTAGTATTCTCTGCTTATTGCCAAGCTCCATCCGACTTGAATAACGATAACTTTCGTTCCATGTTCTCTTCTGAATCAGACTTGAATTTTTAGGAATGCTCTGTGAATGGGCTGCTGCAACCATTTGTGGATTATCTTCAGTATAATTTCACTTTCCCTGACATGCTATTAAGCTATTGTTTGATAATTTCCAGATTCCATCACTTTTCTTGGGAATGGGCAGGAATGTGGATCTCTTCACAAGATTGCATGATTCCATTGAAATTATATAACTTTAGCCCTTCCCTGAAACGTAGTCATGGGCAGTGTCATCGATTGTATAATGTTGCCTCAAAATACGTGTCAGTTTGGCTGGGTCATAGTTCTCAGTAGTTTGACAGTTACGTAAGGATATAATTATCCCCCGTGGTGTGTTATGATCAGCCAATAAGTTTGAAGGGGGCGAGAGTGAGATGCAACATACCTACTCAGGTCAGAGTGCTGTGTGTGTGCTGATGTGATGTAAGGGAAGTTTACTTGGGCTGTTACCTGTAACATCTTTGATCTTACAAGGGATAAAAGGAGAGAGAAGCAAATAGAACTCAAAGGACATACTACCACCAAGAAAAGAACCAGAAGTAGAGGAGTGGAGTGTATCCATTGGACCCAGAGTGCCTGCACTGAAAACCTCTGAAACCCATGGGACAATTTATTCCAAGACAGACAAATGTCTCCCAAAAATGCCAGGCTCACAGATGTTGAATGCAGATGAGCACTGTTACCCAGAGTAGACAGAGAGAAATATTCTTCCACTAGAGTCGGCACCCTAAGTTTGGACTGTGTGTTAGGTTGAGTTGTCCAGAGAAGCAACACTAGTGATGCTTGCACGTGTTTATATATAGCAATATATTTACACCGAGTAATGGCTAACACAGGAGTAGCTAAGTCTAATTCGGTTCAAGGCACATTTCTCCTGACTCATGGAAGTTGATGAACAGGAACCAAGCAGATGAAGCAGGGGTGGGGGTGACAGATGCAGAGGTACATGATTCCAAAATCAGCCAAATGAATCCATCATCAGTAGTCCACTGACTGCTCCTGGGATTGGCAGGTGACACAAGAGGAGGGAAAGGAGCCAGAGGCAAGATCCTGCTCCAGCAGAAGGCAAAGGGCTAAGGAGGATTCAACTCTGCTTGATCTCTTTCTTATTAAAAAAAAAAAAAAAGCCACAGTCCAAAGGAGGTATCATCAGACCCCGTTGATAGGTTGGGCTCTACCCTTACCCTTACCCAGGATTCTAGTGACATAATCCCTAACCATCTAACCATCACAGACTGTTAGCTTCTTAAACTTCTGTTATTAAAGCTAGCTACTATAGTATTTCTGTTACAGAAACAGTGGATAATAAAGATAGGCTACAATCTTCCCACTGGCCTACGATTAAAAAATAGTAAAAGAAGTTAGTGGATAATAAATGTTGAACAACTAACTGAAAGGTTAGTGGTTCAAACCCGTTCAGCCTCATCTCAGAAGTAAGGCCTGGTAGTCTGATTCTGAAAGGTTACCGCCTGGAAAACTCGACAGAGTGCTGTTCTGCTCTGTGACACATGTGGCCACAAGGAGTCATAATTCACTCGAAGGCATGTAACAACAGCAACATATCTAACCCCAGCCAGGGACTCGCAAAGAGGAAAGTGACGACTTTGGGACTGTCTTTCTGGATCAAGCGTTGAGTGGTTGCAACAGTTAGTGAGCTGGGGGTGGTACTTCTCTGCTTTCCCTGCTGCTGGGAGCTGCAGGGAGGTCCAGATGGTCGGTAGGAGAGGATGGGGGCTGAGATCTGGCTGGATTCTGCTCGGAAGTGCAGAGGGTTTTTTTATTGTCCTTGCTTGGTGGTCTATCTGTTGAAAACGAAGTACAAGTTTTCTTTGGGCCTCATAACAGATCATCAAATGCACTTAAAAAATTTTAATGGGAATGAGATCATGTGAAGTTATAAATCCCTAATACCAAAATCTTAGATCTAAGTGCAAAGTGATTTCTCCATAGTAACTCTACTTGCACATAAGAAACTAATGGTAGGAATTTTAGAAATCCTTAATTTTTTAATAGAAGTAGATTTCAGTGTTCCATTTAATTAATTTTAATGTTATTTCATTGTTTTATTTATTTACATTTTAAAAAATCATGTAGTTTCCCCAGTATAACTTGCAACTCTGGGATGTTATTGGTGTTAGAAACATCATTAATTTGTAAGAGTCCTCCAATAAAATGATTAATAAAAAAAAAGAAATATCATTAACTGCTTTTCAATCCAAGAAGAAAATCATCCCATTTTTCTTTATTATAAAAATAATATGTACTAATTTGAAATCTAGAATAGGAAAACAAAGAAGTATTACAAAATTATTTAAAATACCACCACTTAGAGGTAAATAAAGTTCATACTATCCCCTCAAACATATCTCTATAAAAAGCACATATACACTTATCTTACTTTTACTAGATGGTGTTTCTGAATTTCAAAAATGATATCATAAAACATTTCAGAATGTAAGTTTGAAATGGGACACTGTGTGCCCCTTCATGTCTTCCATGTGGATATACAGTTATACTTGGCATGTAAGGAGATCTCCTGTGGGCCGCATTGGTAGTTGTTATAAATAGTTATTCAGCAGAAATATTTTTGTGCTTATACACATTACTTTTTTTTATTTCTTTATGATTCATTCCTTTTCCCCATTAAAAAAATAAAGCAAAACCACATTTAATGGCTTAATACATTGTCCATTATTTTGTTTTTAGAATTCACTGCAATCTGCCTGCTTTATACAGAGTAGATACTCAATATATTAATGTGACTCAAATGTGGAAAATTCTACCCAAAACCCCTAGAAAGCAGAATCCCCTTAAAACTTTCATATCTATCAAGCTTAGGCATGTTCAGACTGGAAACTCATTTGATTGTTAAACTAAATGTGCTTTTTCTCAGGTGACACTGTAGCTTTACATGAGTTGAAAGAGGAAAGAGCCCCTTTACTGCCATTTATGTGGAAGAACTACCTTCAAGTATGGGGCACATGCACACAGCTGTAAAATAAGGCTCAGGTGAGCCTACCACCTGGGGCACTCTAAATGTGATGCAACTAAAGAAAAGAAGTGCATTCTAAAAAGAAAGAGAGAGAGAGAAGGAAGGAAGGAAGAGAGAGAGAGAGCGAGCGAAAGAGCATTCAACTACAGTGCTGTTACTCTCAGATGGTGAGTTAGTTAATTGTGCCAACCTGGCCGATAATCACATGTGGGGCTAATTGAAAGGTGGAGGGATAAATGGGTGGTGAGCCTTGCCTTTCTAGTTCTCGGGGCTCTTGTTTTGTGATGGTTGCACCGGGTGCAGCTGCCTTAGCAGTTCCCTGCTTTGACTTCCTACAAGACATCCCCAAGGAGAAGCCGCATGGACCTATCCAGATGCAGCCGTGGGTGCTGGAGCAGCCTGCTAGTGCTGAGATGCTTGTTCGTTCACTGACTCAGCTTTCCTCCTGCAGTCGGCATCATTGCCTCTGTTTTGTGAGGTGGAGGACTTTGTGGACTGGTGTTGGGTTCATGGGTTAATGTTGGACTTGTGGGCTTGGGCAGCACTGGGTTGGGATGTTTTTGTGATGCACATTTTTACATAAAACTCTCTCTTATCCATGAGTTGCTGTGGATTTGTTTCTCCAAAGTACCCAGACTAATACAGATGGCATCAAGTAGCTTCCGCCTCACAGGAATCTCATGTATAAGAAAACAAAGCATTATCACATCCTAGACTGTTCTCCTACTCAATGCTATGTCTGAGCCCATTGTTGCAGCCACCTTGTCTACCCATCTTGTTAAGGGTCTTCTTTTCTGCCAAGGGTATACTTGGTCAAGCATGATGTTCTTCTCCAGGGACCAGGCCCTCTTGAAACCACGACCAAGATAGGTTTGTTCATTTCTCTGGTAGTCCGTGGTACCGTCAATTTTCTTCACCAGCACGATTCAGAGACATCCATTTCTCTCTTGTCTGCCTTACTCATTGTCTAGCTTTCACATTCACATGAGGCAATTGAAAATAGCATGTCTTGGACAGGCCCACCTTATCCTTGGGATTACATTGTTCCTCTTCAACAGTGGAAAAGGTCTTTTGAAGCAGATTTGTCCAATGCAATGTGGCATTTGACTTCCTGGCTGTTGTTTCCATGAATTTTGATTGTGGATTCAAGGAAAATGAAGTTCTTGACAACTTTGATTTTTTTCTCCATTTATCATCGTGCTGTTTATGCATACTGTTGTGAGGATGTTTGTTTTCTGTATGTTGAGGTATAGATTCGACTGAATGCTATAGTCCTTGATCTTCACCAATAACTGCTTCCCATCCTCTTCACCTTCAGCAAGCAAGGTTATTGAGATTGAATCTTCCCCCAATTCTAATACTGCGTTCTTTTTCATAGTTCCACATCCCGGATCATTTGCCCAGTATTCAGGTTGAATCTGTAAGTATGGTAAAAGACTATAACCCTAAGGCACACCTTACCTGATTTCAAACCAAATAACATTTATTTGTTTTGTCTAAACAACCTCCTCTCTGTATATGTTCAGGTTTTAAATGAGCACAATTAAGTGTTTTGTGATTCACCTTCCTCACAAGTTAACTATAATTCAAATGCCTGAGCATCGTCAATAAAATATAGGTAAACATCTCTGTGGTATTCTCTACTTTTATCTAAGATTCATCTGACATCATCTATAATAGCCTATGTTCTCTTTGGCATATAGCTTGTATTTGGGGCAGTTTCCTGTTAATGTACTACAGCAATATTTTTTAAATTACCTTCAGCAAAATTTTACTTGTGGGTGAAATTAATGATATTGTTCAATAATCTCCATATTCTATTGGATCATCTTTATTTGGAATAGACACAAATATAGATCTCCCAGTCAGTTGACTAAGTAGGTATATCCCAGTGAATATATATATTCAGGTGGCATAAGGGCATGAATAATTTAGCTGGCGTATCTCACATGGTAGGCGTTCTAGAAATTCCTGGAGCACTGTTTTTAACCATATCTTCCATGGAGTTTGGATTTCTTCCTTCAATACCATCAGTTCTTCATCATCTGATCCCTGGTGAAATGATTGACGAGCAACAAATTATTTTTGGTACAGTGACTGTGCATTCATATCATTTTCTTCTGCTGCTTCTTGCATCATTCAATGTTATCTACCCATGCGCTCATTCAATACTACAATCAGAGATTTGGATTTTTTACCTTAGGTCTTTCAGCTTGAGAAATGCCCAGCACATTCCCCTTTGGTTTTCTAAACTTCAGGTCTTAACACATTTTATTGTAAGACTTTAGTTTGTCTTCTTTACCATTTAAAAAAAGTTTCTGTTTAGGCCTTTCGCATCATCATTTCCTCCATGTGCTTTATCTCCTCTATTTGGGGAGGTCAGTGGAATCTTTAAAGCATTGATGTCAAAATTCCACTATATTTCATTCTCATTTTTTTCTTGAACATTTTGAATGTTCCTATGTTCAAGAGCAAGTCACAGAGTGTCTTTGGATATCCATTTTGGCATTTTCTTGCCTTTCTGCCTTCCTAAGGATGTTTGGCTGTATTCACGTACTGTGTCATGGATGTCATTTCACTAGTGTGTCAAACCTCTTCTTGAAATGGTTTT
>NW_022103920.1:27276468-27292054 GCF_000313985.2 Echinops telfairi
GATCCCCAGGATTCATAATCCCCTTACTTGCCTGAAGGGGCAGAACCCATTGTACTAGAGGGCCCTAAAAACAACCACCCCTTCCTACGTGTCCTCACAGGTTTGTTCCATTTGTTTCTGTGCTTAGGTTGTTTTGATTTGCTTCCCGGTCTTGGATTCCTATCTTTCACTGGGCCTTTCTTCTGTTTACCAAAGAGAGTAAGACTAAAGGTCTTAAAGAAGAGTTCCTGGATAAAGGAACCTGGAGAAGCCTAGATACTGTGAATGGTCAGAGTAGTGTCATGTGTTCCTTTCTTGTCATCTCCAATTTCTTTTCAGATCCAGTCTCTTGACTAGTGTATCAAGTCAAACAAGCATCAGGCAATGACTCATCCATCCTAGAGAAGAAGTTGAGTAGGAACACAAAGGAGGGAGATCATTGCAAAACGTAATCTTGCTTGCAAATGTAGAATGTAACTCCTATTACAGTTCGTAGCATTTGGTGTCACATGTTTTGGCAGTGTGTACCCACTTTTACTACTCACGGTTTTGAAAAGACACCGCTGAAAGAGCTCTGTGAATAGCCAGCCCTTTTTTCTCATCACAGTTTCAACTGAGTGGCATCTTTGAAGTGTTTTTTAGATGGGGATCCCAATGAAACAGGACAATACTGCAAGTAAAGTATTTTCTTTTGGCTTATTAATATGCAAAAATGAAGTGTTTTTTTCCCACAAAACCTAAAATACAAATTTAACCTCTGATATCTTGCAATGAATAACTGATTATGTTTTACCTCAGGTTTCATAGTCTCTGAGGATAGCAGAGAATGGAATCTTATGCTGGGAGCTTGATTACTTCTAAATTTAAGGGTAATTAAGCCTACTTTAGTAAAAGCCTTTGCTGTTCTGTTTTCCTTCAGATAAACATACAGACATAATGGTTTTCTCCCCTGCATAAAATGTTACAAGGTAATAGTTTGCTTCAAATAATGGCTAAAATAAAAAGAACAATATTTCCTATTGTTCTATTTGGAGGGAATATGGTTTTATCATTATTCTTTATGTTTTCCTAAGATTTTAAAAATATTTCAAAAGATATTTTTGCTGATTTTTTTTACATTCAATAATTTCATACTTAAAAAATCTGTACAGTTTTATTGGCATGTAATGCACATATCATACAATTCTATAGTTCAGTCATATCATGAAAAGTTGTATAATCATTACCACATCAATTTAGAATATTTCTTTCTGGGACTCATTGGTATTAGTTCCTCATTTCCCCCAAACCTCCCCAGCCATGCTTCCAAGAAGTCATTGATCCAGTTTCTGTCTCTATAGATTTACCTATCCTAGATTTCATAAGCAGAAAGACATACAAGAAACCAAACAAAAAAGAAATAACAATAACAGAGGGAAATCTCAATTGAAAAGAAATTAGAAAATATTAAAAACTTTTTGAAAATATTTAAACTGGGTCAAGAGGGAGGTCAGATGATAAGGTGTTAAATGTTAACCTCACTGTATGTGCAGTGACCCACTTTCCAGTGCCCACTGCATGACAGCAAGGTTCTTCCCTGGTCTACAATCAGAGGGGATTCACTTAAGGCTTAATGTGTATTTCCCCTTCCCTTTAAAAAAAATTAAAACTCATGAATACCAGAAATGAATGCAATACAAATAGCATATTGATAAATTCTAGTTGCTAATCTATAGACCATGCCCAGATTTTCCAGCTGTCCCAATATTGTTCTGTGCAGGGAAAGGAAATCCTGGGTCCTGAGTGCATTTAGCTGTCAAGTCCCTGTTTCTTTTATCTGCAGTGTGCTGTGGTCTTTCCTGTCCTACGATGGCCCTGATGTTTTTGATGTATGGGCCAGCTATTTTTGTAGATTATTCTTCAATGTGAGTTCTCAAAAGAAGTTCTATTTTAAGATATTTAGAGATAATTTCTTTTCTGTTTCCTCAAGCTACCTTACAATTGCATCAAAATTGCCCTCATTTTCTCTCCACAACCTAATTCTCTACCATCTCCTATTTTCAGGAAAGGTGTCATTATGTACCAGTTGCCCATGAGAGGAACTTAGGAATTCTCCTTCTCCTTCTCACGCAACCCCCATGACCAAGATCAGATCTCATGAACACATTTGCTTTTGTCTGCCCTTCTCTATCCTTGCAGCCAGTGCTGAAATGCAGGCCCTCTTCTAGTCTCACTTTCAGTAGCTGCCCACCAGTCTCCACTCCGATAGACATCACCCTTTCCAGATATTCTTTAAATCGAAAATATAAATCTTTTGGTTTTCTCCACTCCTCCTAAGTATATTCTTTAAGGACTATGCAGAATTTTCTGACTACATTACAAATGCCTTTCTTAGTGCCTCCCCAGCCTGCTTTGCCGGCGTCGGCTCCCAGCACTGCTCACAAGTGCTCTACACCAGTCATACTCAGTTATGCGGAATTTCTCAAACAGCCGTGCTGGCTTATGCCCGAATCTTCACCCACACTGTTCTATTACCATGGACCATGTTTCTTTCTCCCCATCTCCACAATCTTTTTTTCCCCCCGCAGACTTGGATTTTTAAATTGGAACTCAGCTCAAGTAGTACCTCTTCCAATGAGACTTCTTTGTCCCCACCTTAATCTGCTACATGTTTGTTCTTTGTCTATGCGATCTCTAGGAGAGAAGCGAGGAGTAGCTTTTCAACAATTGTGACCACCAGGAACCCTTGCTGGTGGTCTAAACCACTCCTGAAGCAAGCCCAGAAACCAGGACTCAATGTGCCACTTGGACAAGCACAGAGTCTATTTAGTTTATTCTCCTTGATGTGTCCTCCGCTAACTAGCTTCGTCTAGATCAGTGGCTCTCAACCTGTGGGTCGCAACCCCTTTGGGGGTCAAATGACCCTTTCACAGGGGTCACCTGATTCATATAACAGTAGCAAAATTTCAGTTATGAAGTAGCAACGAAAACAATTTTCTGATTGGGGGGGTCACCATAACATGAGGAACTGTATTAAAGGGTTACGGCATTAGGAAGATTGAGAATCACTGGTCTAGACTACTTTAAGATATTTGCCTGTCTAACTAGCTCTGTATGGTGACACTTAAGATTTCATTATTGCACTTATAAGTCTGAAACTAAAGCTTTTCCTCCTGGGAAAGGTAACTATGATTGTCGTTTTAAAATCATACCACTACATTTACACATATGGACATACATACATATATATATATATATCATTTACTCTCTCTATATAATTATATAGATAATTTATTTCCATATAATTTATTGTTATCGTGTTTATTTAGTATTATACTTATATAGTATCTATCAAGAGGGAGAGAATATAACTCAAGGAAATAGGCTGTGTGATAATAATAAATTTCAGCAAAGTTACCACCAAAAAACCAACCAAACAAACTCACTGTCAGCTCGTGGTGACACGATAGGACAAGGTACAACTGTCTTTGTGAGTTTCTGTGACTGTAACTCTTCATGGGAGTAAAAAGTCTCGTCTTTCTCCCACTGAGTGGTTGGTGTTTTCCAGCTGCTGACCTTGGGGATCACAGCCAATGCATACCCACTATGCCACCAGGACTCCTTTTAATGTTAACCCCAAACAAATAAAAAGCTACATTTGCAGCCAGAGTCCTTGTTGACTCGCAGAGACCCCCCGTGGGTTTTGAGGCTCTCACTGTCTCACTGTTGATGGGGTAGACAGCCCAGTCTCTCCGCTGAGCTGCTGCTCATTGCAGAGCTCAGAAGCCCCCGCCCTGAGCCCGGACTCCCAATGTTACCAGAGTAATGATTAATTACCTAGGGAAAATATTCACGTGATTATTATTATCAACTTGTTGTCAAGAGTGTGGTTAATTGATACAAATTGTTTATAAGCCCCTGCCTGTCGCTTCCCTTTTTAGGTCATTGGTGCCTACCAGCGTGCCTGGTATTCAATACTCAGTCAAACACTCATAAAATGAGTAGTGCTTTTATGCCGTCTAGGACATCAAGCCTATAAAGAAATGAGAACCCTCTTATTCCAGTTATCCCCTTCAAAGAAAATCCTCAGCCGTCTGTGTTAGGTATTAGAACTAATTCAGCATGCTTCCACCCCAGCTCCTGAGGCTGAGGGCAGAGCCTCCTGCCTCCCACTGGACCCCTTGACAGCTCATACTGAAGTCTTCAGTTCTGTTACTTTGAGAGATCAGGCACTTAAACATGAAGAACCACTTCATGATTACTGTTGGGGGAAAATCCATATTGTTTCTGTCTGATGCTTGTGTAAAAATGGGATTCCTTAAAATTTTCACTTTTATGTAAGCTTGATGTGTTCTTTTTTTAACTTTGCACAGGATGCTATACTGGTTATAACTTGCATAATCATCTTTAAATAGATAAAGATATGGTTTGGTTTAGCAGATGTTTTCTGTAGAGAATAGCAACATGGAAACCCTGAAGGGATTTGACATTTAATCATCTCAATCGCCACACAGGATTCCTGGAAACATACCAACATCACAAATAAAAGTAAACTTTTCCATTTATAAATAAAGGCATGTACTAGAGTATAGATTGTTTCAAATAATTATGTGAAAACTACTACTTATATTTCTGAGTTTTAGGAAGATCAAATAAGCTAAAAACTCTAGTTGTTAAGAATCCAAATGTGGTTTAAAATGGATGAAAGATCTTTGATGAATTATTGAGTCATCTGCCTTCTTTTTAAGCGACCTCATGTCCAGTCTGTCATGAATAATGATCCCTTTCAATGACACAGCCCTAAATTAAATAGCCTTTATTTTGAACTATCATGCAATGTTGGCTAGTTTATATATGTAAACTTTAATTGTCAATTCAAAACTTGAAATAAGAAAACGCTGATGTTTATTAACTGTCTTTGGTTTCCCACATTATAGTTGTTTCAAAATCATAGTCTGTTCTGGTTGGACAAGTGACATGACTAAGCAAATGCTGAACAAGTTATTGTTAGCTAGCTTTGGAAAGCTCTTACAAAATTAAATTCAAATGATGACAATGCTTTCGCCATGTTTAAATGTATTCACAGCTTGTACATTGCAGGTGGAGGGGTGCAGAGGTTTGCTCAAAATAATTTTACGATGGACCAGTGTTAGACCAGTGACTAGAGAAACAAATCCATTGACACTCATATATGTGCAAGAAAGACCTTTCAATCAAGAAGCAATCGTCCATCAAGAAAACATCCCAGCTCAGTCTACCTCAAGTCCCTAAATCCAAAACTATTCCATACATCCCTCTTCAGACTCACACAGCCACATACATTGATAGAGGAGGCAGGAAGATCACAGGATGGTGCATGCAAAGTCACGTGAGCCAGCATTCGGCGGAAACATCGCAGGGGTCTAGAAGCTCTCAGGGTGGCCAGTAAACACAGAGAGGAAGGTCAAGGCAGCGAGAGGTTCCCTGGCCCTTCTTATAAAATGGTCAAACCCACGATGAGGCACCATCAGACAGACCTCATTGGCAGGTTGAAGACCACCCCTACACTTTCATATATCTTCAAGTTGACATGAGATTATGTTAACTACTATAGACCAAATTCAAATCCTTGGTCCTAAGACATTAACAGGGAAGCTAGTTTGGATATCAACCAACTCTTGCACAGTATAACTACCATTTAATTGTAAGTGAATTAGAATCATAGATACTCTTTTCCTTAGTGTACAATTATTAAAGGATGTTTTTCTATGTGCATTAAGAGAGCAGAGTGGCCCATTTCCAGGTACCACCTGTACGTTACACAAAATTGTGACCTTTTCAAATAGGCCCAAGCTTCATAGCATAATGCATTAATGGAAAGAGAGTTTGAAAATATTTATCGCCAGTGAAAAGAAAGGGGGGAGGGCAGAGAAAGTACTAGTAAGTTGGCTTGGTGGTCATAATTCATGAGTACTTATGAATATAGTGGAAGCATCTTAAATGTGTCCTGTGTCACTAACTGAGAAGATAATGACCGCAAAAACAAGAAAGGAGCTACTTCAGAAGGCTGTGCCATCTATTTGGCATGATTCATCAGTAGCAACTTCTTTGCTTGTTACCCAATTAATTCTCCCCTTTGGCTCATACTTTATGGTTGAGACATTGTCAGAAACAATGCATTACAAGGATTTAGATTTTTATATCACAAATCATTTATGAGATGACTTGCTATTTTTGTGAGCCTGCTGCCCATTCCCTTTTATTTGAATTTTCAAATATCTCCTTTAAAAATGATCTATAGTATAGTGGTCATTATAACACATGGAGCCTGAGGATTGTGTTTTACTTGCCCATGGGTCTACATCATGAACCAAACTGAAAACTCCATACGGTGCGGAGCAAGTGTCTCTTGACCTTCACAGGGTACAAAATCATAAGACCTCCTAGGCATCCGTGACTTTCCGGTTAACCACCAGCACAGGTCCCTTTTCCGTTTCTCTGCAGTGATTCAATTGCTTGGCTGTGCAGGTAGTTGTCTTGCCGCCTGGTTACCCACGAATGTCTTCAGGAGAGTACCTTGTGTTTTCTTTCATTCGTAACCAGGGAGGAGCTAATTGTCTAAGACCAGAGGCAGTGTAAGCTAATGGCTTTTGATAGGGTCACAGAGGAGGTCTTAGAGGGTGTTTTATCATGATTACAGAACCACACAGTTTGAAATGCTGATCGAGATTTGGAGTGGGTGCTGGTGGGGAAGCAATGGAGGCGGTTTCTCGCAGCTCATCTGCTCATCCGTCCCTTCACAGGGCTGGTCGGCTGGTGAAGATTGTCAGCAGCATTTATTCGATGGGCCCCTTTGCTTGGGAGACGTGATTTGTAGAAATGTTTGCACGATTGAAGGCACTGCCCCGCAACGAGAAGGAGATTGGGGAGATTCCGGCTGCAGGGGTGGGGTCAGTACTCTTGGACAGAAATGCTCCATTTTCTCTCTCTTCAATGAGCCAAAAGGAGCAGTGGCATTTTGATAAATGTTTCTCCCAATAACATCATTTCAGAGCCAGGTATTCATTTAGGGTTCTGAGGAGACAGGTTTAAGCCTCAGATTTTCCGGCAGCGTTTTAAACACGTTGGCCAAACAGGAAAGGACGGGCTCAGCAGATTCCTGCGCCACTTGCATCCATCATCACAAAACGCGGCTCCACCAGCACAGATGGAGAGAATGGCTCCGCTCTTCACAAAACCCAGAGGACTGGTTGTCTGTTTAGGACACTATAGGATTTTAGTCTCTTCACATGAGCCACCAGGGGTCCTAGTTAATATAAACATTTTTTTTACATAGATAGGAGACCACGACCTAAAGAAAGGACTTTTATAGTCTGTTAGTGGCCTGCTCACCACACTGATTACGAACAAGTACGTTAAAAGACTTTTTTTTTTAATGAAAAAGGGTGCAGCCTTCCTTTGGGCTATTTTTAGAGTAACAAAGACACAAAATGTTTTCCAAGAACACTCCACCACTCAGATGATACACCCTGTGCTATTACGTACCGTAGTTGGACATGATGTGAATTTGGAAGTGGCATGACCAGTCATTCCCCAACTTTAATTAAGCTTCTGTTCTGTTTTGTTAACTGAGCAAACTCTTCCCCCCACATTTGATGCAACTGACGTTTTTGATCACCTCTTAGGGAGTCAAATGGGTGTGAACCACAGTCTAAAAATGTGTTTCAGAACACCAAATATTAGGTCTCTCTGTAGTCCTCCTTTCCTCTGACGATAATTTAGAAGGAAAAAACATATACTTGCAGGGTGTGTTCAATTTAAAGTCATTATGACCCAGATGGGAATAATTGTAATTGTAGTTCTGGATAACTGAGCCGAGCTTCCTTTCTTTCAAGATTTTGTCTGTGTGTGGGAGGATGGGGAAGGGTTGGTGGTAGGTATGAGAAACTTAATTTTTCTTTTTGAAAATGGTGTCTTGCAAATTAACTCATCTTGGTGGGAAAAAGCACAGGGAGACTTTTGAAACTCCATGGCCTGGGAGGCTTGTCTGGTCCTCATGCCACCCTTGGGTGTCCTCTGGCTTCTGCAGGATGCTTCATCCTCCGTGGTCTTCATGTTTTTACAGCACTCTTCCTGCATTGGGGTCAAGTTGGCAGTTGTTGCCTCTGAAATCTGTGGTCCCGTCCAGGACTCAGGTGGGGAACATCACGACTTCTCCAGCCTGAGTGCCCACTGACCCTTCGGGCAGCGTGACTATTGACCCTGACTCAGGGCTCAGTGCTCACTGAAGACCTCTGATCAACTGAGCACAGTCCTCGATGTTTTCACTACGTAGCAGCCATGCTTATGGGAGTCCCTTTGAGTTCTGTTGGGAAATGCAACACAAATCCTTTCTGCTCTAAGACCTCTCTGCTTCTCCTTGTCTCTAGCCTGTTCCCTACCCCCAGCCCAGGATTCCATCTTAAAAGAGGGGCAGTGTCAAAACCCTTTTCAGGGACCCCACACTCATCTCATAAGTCTCTTGTCTCTCCTTACTCTCCATGTGGCCATTCATACATCTCAGTGTGACAAGAAATTGCTTTTTGAAAATTCATGTTGTACATCCTTTCTCTGCCACAGCTTATAGCAAATCTCTATGCTCTCAGATTCCTGATATCTAAGGGTAAGCTTTAGGAATTTAGAAAACTCTCTTCTGTCTCTGTTGCAAGGCTACGGTTACAAAGATAGTACTTCCACAGTCAATCTTTAATTAACGTTTTCTAGTTTATTTTGAAACCCCAAACAATATCTTCTTTGTTCTTGGGTGGTTCTGTTTATGCCCCAAAGTAATGGCTCTCTCAGCTTTGAGGAATAAAGGACTGAATCTGGGAGGGTGCGGGCTAGGGCAGCTAGTATTACCAGAAGTAAAAATTACATCAGATGATGTTTCCATGTGTTACGTATTATGTAATTATTAACAGCATGCAATCACTCACAGACAAAATCCCCACCCCCCTTGGGGACAAGCATGATAGGCAACTTATAAAAGATGAAGGTGTTCAATGAAATTATCTTAGGAGACGAGTTTAAGAAATGCAGACTTTTTTGCTTCTTAAACCATTTGGAACCAGTTGACAAGTAGGACTTAGGAAATAAACTCATCTGTTGCAGGGTTCTCACGAATCTGTGAATCATTAAATTCATGTTGGTCAGAATCATTTGTTGACATTACTCCTACTCTCTCATGACCTTTCTCTGAGAAGCAAATGTCTGGATGGGGTGACAGACAGCTAGCTGAGAGCAGTAGGATGAGTTACGCATCCAGAAGTCTGGTCAACAAGCTGGAGTAAAAGAATGACTTCCAGACAACTACTTCACTGTTCCTCAGAGCCTAGCAGTTTCCAATAAAATCAATGTCAAGCTAAGGATGAAAACGGAACCTAGCTCTGCAACAGTTAAATGTTTTCATCTCTCCTTCCTTAGGCTCCTTTCCTATGAAATGATAGACATGTGTAAGCAGCAGCATGAATCAAAAATATGTTTAAAATACCTGTTTACTCTTACTGTTTTGTCTTCACGATAAGATTGAGTCTTTAAGCACACTGGCCATATCACATAGATAGATAGATGATAGATAGATAGATAGATAGATAGATAGATAGATAGATAGATAGATAGATAATAGATAGATCTAGCTATTATTGATATCATTCTAAATCAATTGGTAGATCTATAATTTCATGGTGGAAACTCCGGGGAATCCTTGATGTGGTTTTGTACAACAGACGCAAAAAAAGGATTTCCTTTGTATTTACCTGCCCCAAATCTCATGTCATGAAAACTAACCTACTTCATATTGACCCTCTAGGACACAGCAGAACTTCTCTCTTGGGTTTCTGAGACTGTACAGATAGACTGATGGGAGCAGACAGCTGTACCTTTCTCCACAGAGTGACTGGTGGATCTGACCTACTGGTCTTGCAGTTAGCAGCCCAATGGATAACCAATCCACTTAGAAGTGCAAAAAATAACAGGAAACCAAACTTCCAGCTCTCAAATCTAATTCACCTTAGACTGATCTGTTGAATTTCCAAGTCCATATACCCTTCTTAAAATAACACTTTACTGAGTTTTAGTGAAAGTTTACACAGTAAAATAGGCTCCCATTTGACAATTTCTTTACAAATTGTACAGTGCAACTAGTTGAGAGTTTTAATGTGTCAATTTTCTCTCTAATTATGTTTTGGTTGTTCCATCCCTAGTATTCTCGTCTCCCTGCTCCATTATCTTCTAATCCACCCTTTAAAGGAACTGCTGAGCTTGGGATCTTAATATTATATAGATATTAGGAAAGAACTATGCTTGTGGGTAATTTCTTTTATATGTCACTGTGTTATTTCTCTAAAAGGTGATTTCATGGATCGTTCAAGTTGCAGGTTTAGTAGTATCTCAGGATAGTACTTTCAGGAGTGTTCTAGTCTCACTTGGTCCAGTAGTCTGGAATTGGTATGAATTTGAATTCTGTTCCATGAGTTTTTCTCCTCCCTTCAGGTCCAGCTACTGTGGCCCTGATGAGAATGGTTGGTAGGAGTATCCAGGCATCATCTAGTTCTTCTGGCCTCAGGGGAGGTGAGACTGTTACTTGTGTAAAAGCTCTATTAGCTCTCTAGACTAATTCTCCGCTGATGTTGAGTTCTTCTTCTTAGAAGACAGGTTCTCGGATTATGTGCTCAGAATACAGATTGAATCCTTACAGGGAAGAATACAACCCTAAGGCATTTTTGTTGCAATGACTACCTCTTGGTCCATGGCAGACTCACCATGAGTACAATGACGTGTTTGAGAATTCCCACTCTTTTCAAGGTTATCTATCATTCATTATGACTCCTAGTTGGATACCTTTGTATAATCGGTAAACCACAAGCAAACATCTTTCTGGTATTCTCTGTTTTCAGCTAAGCTCCGTCTGGCATGAGCAGTGCTACCCCTCTTCTGGATCCAGCTTGAATGTCTGGAAGCCCCCGTCATCCTGCTGAAATCATTGTTAAATTATGTTCAGTACAGTTTTGCTTGCATGGCATATTAATTATTTTGTTTAATACTTTCCACAATCTATTGGATCATCATTCTTCAGAAGGGGCACAAATATGGGTTTCCTCCACACAGCTGACAATTGTCTTCCAAATTTTCTGGCATAAATGAATGAGTGCTTCCAGTGTTCCATCAGGCATTTCAATTGGTACTCTATCCTGGAGTCTTGTTTTTGGCGAATGCCTCAGTGCAGGTTGGATTTCTTCCTTCAGCACTATCAGTTCTTAATCATATGCAACGTCTTGAATCATTGAATACTGACCCGTTTTTATTTGTTTTGTTTTGGTTACAGTCACTGTGTATTCCATCTTTTTTTTTTTTGGTACTTCTGCATCATTCACTATTTTGCACATAAAAACCGTCAATATTTTGACCAAAGTGAATTTTTTCTTCAATTCTTTCAATTTTGTATATGCCGAGCAAGTTCTTCCTTTTTGGTTTTCTAAATCCAATCCTTTGCCTGTTTTATTATAATAGGATATTTTCTCTTCTTGAAAATTTCCCTTTGAAATTTTCCATTCAGTTATTTTACTTTATGATTTCTTCCATTTGCTTCTAGCTATTCTACATTCAAGAGCAAGTTTCAGAGTCTCGCCTGATATCCACTTTGATATCTTCTTTGTGTTTTGTCCTTTTACTGTCTATTTATGACGTTCTTGATGTCAGGCCACAGCTCAGAAATCTGAGTTCAGAATGCTAGGGCACATTTTTCTCTCTCTGTTGGTCCTTATCTCCTTTCAATATCTGTTGGCTTTGCATCCATGGAGATTTTCATATGTCCTGGTATCAATCTTTCCCTTGGTCTAGGACAGGTGATTCTCAGCACAGGACACTTGGTCCTATGGATGCATTCTGCTTTGGGTTCTTCTTTCTTAGTGTTCAGTCCCTATTTTCCTGTTCAGTTCTCCCACCTTTTATCTCTTGAAAGATAAAGATTATACAGAGACCCTACAGAAACTCCCTTTACTTTGGATCAGGGGTGATCACATTGGATCACATCATGGGAGATAATTCCATAACTGCCACCTTATATCATCACATAGTGCTAAACCACTGAGAATAACGGTCCAGTCAAGTTCACGCATCTTTGGGGAGAATACAGTTCAATCTGTGACATGATATTCATGAAGAATGGGAGAGTATGAAAGTAAACTCCAGTTTAAAGGAGCATGGTACAGTGTGATGACTTAAATGTCATGTTTCATTTAAATGATAAGTGAGAAATACAATTTAGGTCACTTTGGGCTGGTGGATCTAACACATGCGAAAGCACAGAACTCAAGTTTCCCATGATCTTGATGATTTTATAATGTCCTATGCACCTGGGGAGAGTGACCACAGCTAGGGAGAGAATTCAGGACAGGGGGGTTAGTTTTATTTGCCATCAACATACAAACTTTAAAAAAGTAGCATCAAAGGGAAGGGTGACAGGAGAAAGGAGGTGTTATCAGACAGGAGAAAGGAGGTGTTATCAGATAATAACTTGCATTTGAAATCACTTTGTGGTTGACTTTAAAAGTAGAAATACCAATGATTTTCTACTTTAACATGCATCAAATGCCAAAACCCATATCACAATCAGTAACTGTGTTAGTCTGGGTAAACTCGGGAAACAAAACCACAGAAACTCATATATGTATAAGAGAGAGTTTTATATAAAGGGTAAGTGTACATTAAGAAAGCATCCCAACCCAGTGCTGTCTAAGCCCATAAGTCCAACATTAGCCCCTATGTCCGACACCAATCCACAAAGTCCTCCTCAATCTCTCAAAATACACACAATGACGCTGACTGCAGGAGGAAAGCCGAATCAGTGAGCATGTAAGCATCTCAGCGCTAGCAGGGGTTTCCACACAGCTTCTCCAGCACCCAGGGCTGCATCGGGGTAGGTCCATGTGGCTTCTCCTCAGGGATGTCTTGCAGGAAGTGAGCCTTGCCAGCTGAAGCAGGGAACTGGCTAAGGCAGCTGCACCCTGGTCCGACCTTCAGAAAACAAGGCACCTGAGAACTAGAAAGGCGAGGCTCACCGAGCCATTTATCTCACTGCCCTTCAATTAATCCCATGTGTTTATCGGCCAGGTTGGCACAAGAAACCTTAACTATCTCAGTACCTGAAGGCCAGCAAGATAGTGTGTCCTGGGAACAGCACTAGAGCTGGAGAGGGAGTGGTGAGGAAAAGATGAAGGCCTCCCCTACTCTACCCTTCTACCCTAATAACCCTAGAATGCAGCACTTCCTTCCAACCCAGGAAGTACGGACACAATGATACTAATGATACTGACTTATTATCCATTCCAGCTGTGTTGGACTGGGTAGACTAAAGAAGCAAATTCAAAGACACTCATCTGTATATAAGAAAGAGGTTTATATTCAAGAGGAATTGAATATTGAGAAAACATCCCAGCCCAGCCCAGAGCAAGTCCATAAGTCCAATATTAGCTCATATGTCTGATACCAATCTATAAAGTCCTCTTAAGACTCACGAAATACATGCAATGATGCCGAATGCAGAAGCATCACAAGCCAGTGGGTTGGAAGCCTTGTGGATCCAGTGGCAATGTAAGCAACTCGGCACTGGCAGGGATTTCTACTTGGCTTCTCTGGCTCCAGAGATCTGGTTGCATGAGGGTAGGTCCATGTGGCTTCTCCAACTCCAAGGGTGTAGTGCCATGTGTCTTGTCAGTAGAGTGTCTCCCAGGGAGTGAGCAGAGAGAGAGGTGTTTCCCGCCTCCAAGGAGGAAATCCCAGAGTTCCCAAAATTCTCAGGAGAAGGCCATGCCCACACAGAGGCCTCATTGATTATATATAGATTGACACGCTAGACTCCACCCCTTCACTCACAATTCTCTCAAGTAGATACCAGGTTATGTAACTACCACACCAGATATTCATTCTTCCTGACATACGTGAAAGCTTTTCATCCCCCAAAGGAGGAAATAACCACTGCTTACTTTTTGATGTGATCCCTGTAATTGGGCCATTGTTGGACATGTCAGGAAACTCTTACTTTATTTTATTACAGCCCGACACAACTTGAATTTCTAATAAATATAGACCCAGCAGAAAAAGAAATTGGAGGCTTCTCTGTCGATAAATATTTAAACATTTTATTACATAAAATCTAAAACCCCTGAAGGGTTAAATATTTAAAAGAAAGTCTAGCTCATACAGCACCCAAAGGGAAGCAAGTTGTTCATTCATTCAGTTCACAGGGATATGTTTCAACTTCTGACATCGTCCCACTGATAAAATACAGATTTCCTTCAGTGAGGCTGGTGACGGAGATGTTGCAACTTTGATGTAAAATGTCTAATTGTGTATTCACTACTGGAATATACTGCTCATAACCCTTGCTTGACAACTGTTTTGGAAGCGTTGCCTTCCTAAAACTCAGAGTGGCTTAACAGCTTGCACCAGGCACGCCCAATCTGCTGCCTTTTTTTAATGTGTAAAAGATGCCCTTTGGCTCCCCCTCCACCCAGTCAGGTACAAAATCTTTATTTTCATCAATGGCCTTTCCCATAATAATTCTCTGCAAATTTTTTGCGACTATAACTTCCTTAAAACAAAACAAAAACAGATTTCTGGTTTTTCACAACATCTATAATTTCTTTGTTCTCTCTTTTATTATTTGATGTATTTAAAAGGATGCCTCCAAGATAGTAAGAAGAACATTGAGAAAGATTTTTAAAGATCTTCAGCCAAATCCCAGTTCCTTCCAAATGGTGGGACCTCGGCGGGCCATTGAACCTCTGATCCATCCTTCCTCAAAACCCAAAATGTATAAAATAGAGATCGTTCTATAGCTTCATCAAAGTTCTAAAGATGTGATGCAGGCCAGAGCACTTGTGTTTGTATTAAAATGATGATAAAGACTGAGAAAATGAGTCTGCTGATCTGAAGGACTTGAAAGTTACAGTTTCTCTGCTGATATTGTATGCATGTTTTTTAATTTAATAATTTGATATGTGAAGGGACTTCAAAGTTCATGAAAAAATTCCATTGTCTCTAATTCCATTGCAACTTTTTGAAGCCCCCTGGTAATCCAACATTTGCTACTTTAAGCACCAGTAAATGATCCTAACCACATCATCATTGTTGGCTGATCATCCCCAGGACCTGTTTCCAAAAATTCCATTCCTCCCAAATAGAAGCTCAGTATCCATTAAGCAAATATGTGATATTTTGTGTTTTCCAGGTTTGACAAAGTGGTTGGGAATAATTCTTGATTAGATTTACATAAAGAGAGCAGGCTTTCTGAAATCACAAGGGAGGTGTGAGTGGGAGACAGGGATTTAAGGAACAAAATTGCCTGTCTCATGTAGTGCTTGCCAAGGGAGAAAAATAGCGCACCTCTTCTGGCCTATTTTCCATAGAAATAAAGAGGAAACACCCAGCCTTTCATGATAGCAAGGAAGGAAGGTAAACATTTTGCTAAGTTAATTTTAACTGTGCTTGGACAGCCTGGAGAGAGAGGCTCTTTATCTGCTTAGAAAATCATCAGGCAAGGGCTCATGCGGGAGGGGGGAGCGGGGAGGGAGGGGAAAAATGAGGACCTAATGTCGGGGGTTTAAATGGA
>NW_022103920.1:27293135-27314823 GCF_000313985.2 Echinops telfairi
GCTTGATGGCCGCTTGATTACCTTCAAGCCTTTCCTGTTCCAAAACTGGGTTCAGGTGGCCTTGTCCAATCGCTAGCTTCGTGTGTGCTTTGTGCCTTCATCACAGACTTAGTCATTAAAAGCACAAGTGGCCATTTCAAGGGAAATTTAAGTGAATAGAGTACTTCAGATTTATCACAATAACTAAGAAAATAAACCAGAGTGCCTTTTGTTTTTGTTGACTTCTTGAAACAGCAATTTCAGCCATAGTTGAAAGATGACAATTTGGAGTATAAAATTATTAACAGCATGTTGTGTGCTCAGGAAGCATGATGGTCCACTGGAGTCGCCCCACCCCACTGCCCGGTTTCTATCAGATCCCAGAAATGCCTTCCTGTGATCATCAACCTCGGAGAAGTTTTATCCAGTCCAGTGATGCCTTCCCAGAAAAACTATGGCACATGGGCACTGGGATGTGTCACTAGACCCAGAACAAGGTGTTTAAAAAATTAGTAATAATTTTGCCCTAGCCTTTTCTTTCATTTTTGTTTGTTTGTTCATTGTTCCAAGTTTTTTTTTCAAGAAA
Source organism: Echinops telfairi (assembly GCF_000313985.2). NCBI lineage: Eukaryota > Metazoa > Chordata > Mammalia > Afrosoricida > Tenrecidae > Echinops > Echinops telfairi. The sequence continues at coordinate 27,293,701 of NW_022103920.1, forward strand.
GGTTTTTCCCTCCCCTCCTCCTCCCCACATCATCTACCATATATATTTCCATTATATTTTGTGACATCAACAGTGTTCCCCAATTTTGGTTAATGTTGCCACCCCAAAGAGTCTTGTTAGGTATTTTCCCTCTAATAGCATTCTCACAAAAATTTAATACCACAGACATGCTGTATATCTGTTTGCCTACCATATGTGTATCTGCTTTATGCCTAAAAAGAGTAATTTAAATCCAATCAAAAAACAACTTTTGCCCTGTCAGTCACAGAATGTCTATGACACCCCTCCCCCTCTCTCTCAGAGTTAACATTTCTAAGCAGCATTGGAAAATCATACAACCCAAACCCACTGCTATCAAGTAGATTCCAATGCATAACAGTTCTATATAGGGTCTTTAAGAACTTTACTAGAATAGATTGGCTCATCTCTCTCCCAAAGAGCAGCTGGTGGGTTTAAAACACTGACCTAACCCATAATGCCACCAGTGCTCGTTTCAGAAAACCACAGACCAGAATTAACCAGATCCTACATAATAGTCATAGAATTAATATAATGAATTGGGCGATTTTGCTTTAATTACTATAAAAAATTAGTAGTCTCATACTAATCCTGCTTTATCCTTTGTATATGGGCTGTAGTGTATAACAGCACTTCTTAAGTGGTGCTTTGGACTCTGAACAATACCAAAAGATGTTAGATGCCAGGTTCCAAGAGTTCTGTTTTCAATGTTATCTAATTTATTGAGGGGTTACTAATTCTCAGAGTCATCTCCCAGGAGAGGAAAGAAGGCACACAGCACAGAAGAGAAGCCAAGGGTCTGAGCAGTCAGCCATAATACTAATCTTTTCATGTCCCCCCAAAACTGGTGGGTTGTTTTTTCAAAAGCTCAATGCTTACCCAGCAGTTCTTTGCATTTAATATGCACATTCTATTTAGTTGCTAATCTACTTTCTAAATTCATGAAAATTTGAAGTAGCTAAATAGAAAGGGATAAGAGCTGATGTACGCAAACATATGGCAAGGACAAATGGAGGCTGATGACAGCACGGTAACAGGTAAATTCAGAAAGGACAGCGATAATGATATCCAATAGCACATAAAGCACATCAGTGTGCAGCCAGTTAGCATAATGTCAGACAAACCCAGGTATGTCACTAAGCAGGACTTACCTCAGGTTCATAATGTTCACAAATGATGACCGCAGTACTTAAGTTTAGAAAGATACAGAATGTGATTTTCCCCTCCAAACTTTCAACTCAAACAATTAGAATAAAGTTTAATACCTAAAAAATAATAATGATGATAAACATGTCTGGGAAACATAACCATCCATAAAGGCTTACAAGGAGGTCTCAAAAAGTTCATGGGAAAATGGATTTTTTTCCATCACCTTTTTGGAACCCCTTTATTTTGCTTATCTTTCCTTTTCCTCTCTCCCCTCACCCCCTTTTATATCTAACCAACCAGTTTGCTTGAATTGATTTTTTTTCAGGATTAATTGACCCATGGAGTATGAACATGATTAAACATATCTTGAGGTAATTAAATATATCTTGAGGTAATTTCCAGAGTTAATATTCAAATGCAGAATTTGAAGCCATGGTGCTCACTGTGATTAAACCTCTTTTCTCATCCAGAAAGGAAAAGTATGTTTGGAGACTGATTATGGAATTATAGAAGCAATTGTACAATTATAGAATGATATGACATATGTATTAATTCCCAAGCACAGCAAATGAAAACAACAGCAACAAAAACCCCATAGGTCCAAGAATGGGTTTCGGGCCCACACTAAATCCTAGCTCCAACTTAAGAATAATCAGAGTTCTTGTATCATAGCCCTTCTCAATACTCACCTTCATGAAATGATCACTGAAGATAAGGGTGCTAAAGCAAAGTGTGGTGAAGGAAGCAGATGGTTCCCGGCTATCAGTCCCCTGTCTTCAGTCTTCAAGGCTTGTACTCAAGCAAGCAGCCATCTAGGCAAGGAGTTAACTAAGTCCACATGGAAGAATCACACCAGCTTGTGGGATCCAAAGATGACAATTACGAAATATGAATATGGTGAGGAAAAAAGCATCAGAGCAAAAATTATGAATGCCCAATTAGTGGAAGGCTATGGGGGATGGTGGGAGCCCAAAATCAATCTGCAGAGGATCTAGTCAGACTGAGCCCCTGGCAGATCAGCTCTAGCCACAAGCCAGAGTCATAAACAGCCTTATTATCAGCCAGAGACCATTGTAATCTTGGTCATGCTGTATTGAACTTGGTACTGGGCCAGTTGATCATCTTACAGATGCGACCTGAATTTGTTCTGGGCACAAGTATCTCTTACTGGTTCCATGAAAGAAATTTCTTTCTTGGCTTAAAAAAAAAAAATAATCATTTTATTGGGGGCTCACATAGCTCTTATCACAATCAACACATGCATCCATTGTGTTAAGCACATTTGTACATATGTTGCCATCATCATTTTCAAAACATTTTCTTTCTACTTAAACCCTTGGTATCAGGTCATTGCCCCCTCCCCCCTCCCTCTCTCATGAACTCTTGATAATTTATATAAACATTTTTTCATTTCTTACACCAACTGCTGTCTCACTTCACCCATTTTTTCTTTTAGCTGACCCCTGGGTGGGTGCTATATGTAGATCATTGTAATCGGTTACCCCTTTATCCCCCCACCTTAGCCTTACCTTCCTGGTATCGCTACTCTCATTATTGGTCCTGAGGGGTTTGTCTGTACTGGATTCCCTGTGTTTTGAGCTCTTATCTATACCAGTGTACATGCTCCAGTCTAGCCAGATTTGTAAGGTAGAATTGGGGGGTCTTTTCCTTCTTACGCATTATTTGTATTTTTTTCTTTGTACCATTGTGACTTTATTCTTTACCAGCTTAGTCTGATTTTGTTTTCCATTGGTTTCTGTTGTGTCTCCCAGCTGTGAAGCGCAGGAGGAGTGGATGCATAATGATAATAACTGATACAAGGGGATATAGGGAATACAAAGGTGATGGTGGAGGAGAGGGAGAGAGAGGGGATTTTGTGAATAAATAATGAAGGGGGGAGAAGGGAGGGGGCATGTGAACAGATTGTGATTGCATAACTCATCTTAAAGGCCATGTAACCGTGGGAGGGGAAGTGTGAAATGCTCTAAAATTGATGTGGTAATGATTGTTCAATTCCCCTTGATATGTTTGAACTATTGAATTATATGATATGTAAACGATGTGCCAATATAATTGTTGGAAAATAAATGTACGAGTTGTCTATGTTTCAAAGCCTCTTCTTGGTTTGTGTGGGATAACTGGTGTCTGGTTCTTCGGGAGCATCTGAGGCAGTGGTTCCCAACCTTCCTGAGGCCGTGACCCTTTCGCACAGTTCCTCATGTTGTGGGGACCGCCATCCAGAATATTATTTTCCTTGCTATTCATAACTATAATGTTGCTACTGTTATGAATCAGGAAACCCCTGTGAAAGGGTTGTTCAACCCCCTGAAAGGGGTTGCGACCCACAGCTTGAGAACTGTTGATCTAATTACTTCCACTAGTTAGGGTCACTTGTTCTTTGTCAGTCACCTCAATATATCCACCTTAGCTGCATCCTCATATTGTATCTTGAGTATTTCATGAATTGATTTATCATCTATAGTCTATAAGCCTTCAACCTTTTTTAAAAGGTGTTCCAAAGAATATTCCATAATCCAGCATTCTCATTGTTACATAAATTAGGCCTACTTAAAGTATTCCTGCCTAATAACATTCTATAATTTTATGTACATTTACCTTTTGTTTGGCTCCTTTGCAAATACCAATAAGCTCTCTTCATCATGGTAGATGGCCTGCCATCTGAGGTCACATTATTCTCAGAGGCATAAGGATAGGAAATCCATGAGGCAATGCCATTTTCATCTTTATTTGGGAAATGCGACTTGGTTTTGCTTTGTTTTTTTCAGGGGTGTGGGGAGGTTTTATCAGAATATGTAAATGAAAGAGAAGCAGGATTGGTTTTGTTTTCAATTGCTTTATCATATATTCACTAGAAAATAATATGTTTTGTAATGCATAACCAACCCCAAACTACTCACTGAGTAATATGTCAGGAAGGACAGGACAGCTACAAAAATCTGAGGGTTAAGTTCTTTTTCTTAAATGACAACTCTACTCTTTATGCACATGTGGATATACTTGTGGCTTAACCAAAGACACATTCACACTCTGTTTGAAATACTCCCTAATTTATAACATATTTGCTTAGCCACTGTAATGGGTAGTTAAACTAGTGAGTTTTTCGAGAACTAGCAGAATATCCAACTAGCTGAACAAATTGTGATTTGGGGTAAGATTCTATTGTGGACACTTTATTTTATTTGAGAGTTTCTGTTTAATTCCCATATACTTGCACCTGCCTCTAATGTCTATTAGCCTGAATATAAAATAATTGTACCCATAAGTTATACCTAAAACTTGCAGAATCATAGAAACCTAAAGAATAAACTTTCTTGCTTGCCTCCAGCCCATGCCCGAGCCCTGGAATTTGTTTCTCTGGCATAACATGTTAATGTATATATAACCGTATGGACTAATACACTGATCACCTTTTGGCTCATTATTTTATATATTCACTCAGTCTTGTGATCAGCAAATATTTCCTGACACCAAAAGAAAAAAAAACCCACCTCACTGACATTGAGTCAATTCTGACTCAAAGAGATACTATAGGACAGGGTAGAGCTGCCCCTGTGAGTTTCTGCAATGATAACTCTTTATGAAAGTAGAGCGCCTTGTCTTTCTCCCATGGAGCAGACTGGTGGGTTCTGGTCAATTCACTGTACGCTGCCTCACTTAGCCTCACCAGGGTGCCCATTGGCTGCCTTGCCTTTAGACCATGGGCCCCATCACAAATTCTCAACAACTATAGCCCCTTAGGACTAGGTCATGAACTTCAGACCAGTCAACCTTTTCTTGTCTTCTCTAGTACCTGTAAATCAGATCCAGGGGTGCCAGTGTACCTGACTCAACCACGTTCTGTTTGGTCACCTTTTTTTCAAATGGGCACAAATATGGGTCTTTTCCAATCAGTTGGCCAGTTAACTAACTGTCTTCCAAATTTCTTGGCATAAGCAAGTGAACACTTCCAGTGTTCCATCAGTTTGTTGAAACATTTCAGTCTGCATTCTTAGGGCCTGTTTTTCTGCTAATGTCTTCAGGGCAGCTTGTAGTTCTTTCTTCAGTACCATCAATTCTCCCACTTCCACTCAACAAGTGGAGCCTGGTGGTGGCCACCTAGCAAGCATTTCAGACTGCCCACAGGCTCTATTTAATGTTCAGTCCTAAAGAGGAATTTTCTTCATGGTTCCAGAATTTTTCCAGCTTCTGACAAAAACCACCAGCTCAAAATTCAAAAATCCAAAGAGTTCTTTTTTTTTTTGTGCCTTCAATTTGTCAACAACCCCCTAGGCAAGTCTCTTCACCTTAGAATGTACTGAGCACTGAAGACACAGGGTGGGGCTTATCTTTTCACAGCCTTCTTTAAAAGTCCAATTTTAATGGCTGAAGACAAGTGGACTTACACTTGTGGGCTCTCTATTTTCATACTTCCAAATAATCATTTCTATCAATCATTATATCATTAATAACAAGCAGAAGAAATTAGTATAAACCAAGTCAAATCACATCCTAGACTCATTTCATAAAACAGTCAAGTTCAATCTTTATCTTATCTGAATTCTTATCTAAACTATTCTATTGATACAAAATATGGAATTAGGCCTCTGACAACATCGAGTCAGAGTCAGGCTGTCTGTCAGCCATTTTGACCTTCTGTAGGCCATTTTCCCTAAACAGCCTGGTTTCTGGGAAACTCAAGGGGTGATTTCTACCCCTGAGCTCAAAATGTACATTAACAACATTCATTTTCATCATCTCAAACAAGAATAGCCAAAGATAACAACCAAACAAAATAGTAAAAACTTTAACTTCCCATATTCTTTCCAGAAAACAACCAAAAAATCGCATGGACATATATGAGCTCTGGCTAGCCAAAGAAGAAAAATTACCATGAGGCAGAGGTTGAACAAGCATCCACTCTCCATTGTTATAATTTGTTTCTCTAGTACCCCACTCCTGGTACCATAATGTGTTAGTCTGGGTTGACTACAGAAACAAATCCAGAAACACTCATATGTGTATAAGAGAGAGTTTTAGATCAAAAAGTAATTTTACATTAAGAAAACATCCTAGCTCAGTCCAGACCAAATCCATAATTCTGTTATTAGCCCATGTGTCCAAACTATAAATTCCTCTTCAGACTCACACAACACATGCAATGACACTGAATGCAGGAAGGTCACAAGCCAGTGGGTGGGGGTCTCCACATGTCTCCTTCAGCTCTAGGGCTTTAGTGTAGCTCCATGTGTCTTCTCATCAGGAATGTCTCACAGGGAGTGTGCATATGTCTGACCTCTAGTGAGCTATTATGTCCTTAATGCCTCCAAATTAGGTCATCAAGCTGCAACATGATTGATAGGCTAAACTCCACCCCTTCACTTTTAAGTCTCAAACTGACAGCAGATTATATAGCTACCACAGAGTCACTGTACCAAAAACAATTGATAATGCTCAACCATTTCAAGACATTCAACCATTTCAAGAGGTGGTATATTATCAAGAATTGATGGTACTGAAGAAAGAACTACAAGCTGCCTTGAAGACATTAGCAGAAAAACAGGCCTTAAGAATGCAGACTGAAATGTTTCAACAAACTGATGGAACACTGGAAGTGTTCACTTGCTTATGCCAAGAAATTTGGAAGACAGTTAGTTACCTTGCCAACTGATTGGAAAAGACGCATATTTGTGCCCATTTGAAAAAAAAGGTGACCAAACAGAATGTGGAAATTGTCAAGCAATATCATTAATATCATGTGCAATAAAATTCTGGCAAATTTAATTAAACAGACACAGCAGTACCTTGACAAAGAGCTGCTAGAAATTCAAGACAGATTCTGAAGACAATGTGGGATATCATTGTTGACGTTAGATGGATTTTATCTGAGAGCAGAAAGATGTTTATTTGTGTTTGACAATGCAAAGATATTGTGTATTGACTATGCAAACACACTGAACTATAAATCATAGCAAGCTATGGATAGCATTGAGAAAAATTGGAATTACAGAAATTTTAATTGTTTAGCTCATGCTAAACCTGTACATGAACCAAGAGAACAAGGGGATACTGCGTGGTTTAAAAGAAGGAAGGTGTGTGTCAGGTTTATATTCTTTCACTATAGTTTTTCACTCTGTATGCTGAAAACAATCTGAGAAGGTAGACTATAGGTAGAAGTCTGTGGCATCAAGATTAAAGTAAGGCTTATTAACAGCGTTCTATATGCAAATAACACAACCCTGCTTGAAGCACTTGCTGACTAAAATCAAAGACCACAGTATGGATTGCAACTCAGTGTGAAGAAAATAAAAACCCTCACAATTGGACTAATAGACAACATTATAATAAAGAGAAGAAAATTTGAAGTTGACAATGATTTCACTTTGCTTGGATCCACAATCGACACTCATGCAAGCAGCAGCCAAGAAATCAAGTGATGTATTACATCGAACAAATCAGTGGCACAAAACGTCTTTGAAGGTTGGAGGACTAAGGTGTGCCTGACTCAAACTACGATATTTTCTGTCACCTCATATGCATATGAATGGTGGATAAGCAGGAAGACCACAGAAGAAATGGTTGATTTAAATTATAGAGTGGGCAAATAATATTGAATGCACCATGGACAGCCAGCATAATCAATAGAAATGAGGATGGGGAGACTTCGCCTCTCATACTTTGGACATATGATCAGGAGAGATCAGTCCTGCGGGAAAAGGAAAGAGGGAAAAACCATCGTGCTTGGTAAAGTAGATGGGCAGCCAAAAGGAGGAAGACTCTTCATGGGATGAGTTGACAGTGGGTTCAACAATACACAACATAACACTTGGGGTGATGCAGGGTGGGCGGTGTTTCATTCTGTTGCACACGGGGCCACTACGAGTCAAAGTGGACTAGACAGCACTTAATAGGCACTTAATAACAATAAACAGGAGTTGGGACTTCATCTTGGCATAAACTTAGGGAACTGATTTAAAGGAATGGTAGGATTGATGGTACTGGCTGTGAGGGTAGGAAAGCGTTATGATCAAGCTTGTGCTATATATTGCTCTCGCTGGGCATTGCTGTCAAGAATGTTCACAGGGAGGTTTGGAATAAGGCTGTTGCTATAATTGATTCTAGACCTTAGTAACTCAAATTGCTGTCCCTAGATCCACAGCATCAGCATCACCTAGGAGCTTCTTAGAACTGAAGTCTTTCTGGCCACACCCTAGTGCTTCTTGCATTTTAACAAACTCATGCAGGTGATTCAAATGCTCCTTAAAGCTTGAGATGCACTGCTAACTGCCAGCTTAGTGGGGCAAACCCACCAGCGACTCTGCAGGGTGAAAACAGGCTATCAGCTCTTATAATGATTTAGTGTCAGAAACACTGTGAAAATTGGTGTGAGGGGGGATGTACCCAGGGCGGTGGGTTTGGTTGTAAATTAGTCGAGTGATTACAGGACAAGAAACAATGGCAAGATTTAAGAGGTGTTTTACTGACATTGTGGTCAGACTATGTGAGTTTTGCTTGAGGAGTGATAATTAGGCAATTATTTTCTCCCCTGGCTCTCAGTGAAGAAAAAGCATTAGAGATGTTGGAGGAGTTTGTACAATCACTTGGGCTAGAACCTTTGACTTGTATTCTATTCAAAGAAGCAATAGAATTGATAAGTAGCTAATATAGCTTTAGTAGCACCAACCAGGACAATGTTTACAACTGTAGCAGAGGGAATATTATGGAGCCAAAAGTCTCCTGCTCAGTACGGTAGCATAGTTTAAGATTACATCCTACTTCAAAAGTTCTCAATAGAGCAAAATAAAAGGGGCTGACCTAGTGCTTTGTCTGAGTCCAGCAGAATACATGACAAGCAGATAAGAGAAGAAGAAAGCGATGGTGGTGATGGGAAAGAGAAATAGAAGACCTTCGTTGCCAAACCGCCTATGTATAAAGTTGACCAAAACTGAACCTGATTTTAAGGTCCCATGAAAATCAGAAAGAACTGATATGTGGTAGCTAATGATTTCAAATGCCTACTCTGTGCTAGACATTGCCTATTCATTGTCCAGGAATAATCACATTTATTTCTCTTAATGATCCTGTTCGGTAAAACTTACCCTCCTCCAACTTTTACAATTAAGGAGACTGAATATCACAGATGTGATGACAGTATTGTTTCTTCTACAGGCAATCTGTGGTATAGTCACCAATACCATAATTCAAATGCATATAGATATTCTATGGAGGTTATCTTTATTCATTGTCCAGCTTACACATGCATATGAGGCAATTGAAAATATCGTGACCAGGGTCAGGCACCCCTTAGTCCTCAAAGTGACATCCTTGCTCTTCAGCATTTTAAAGAGGTCTTGTCCAGCAGATTTTCCAACCCAACACATTTGATCTCTTGGCTGCAGCTTTCATTGAGTATCGATTGTGGATCCCAGAAAAAAATGAAATTCTTGACAACTTCAATCATTTCATCATTTATCATGATATTGTTTCATTGGTTCAGTTATGAGAAGTTTTGACTTTTGACATAGAAGTAAAACCTTTAGGTTGTATTTTTTGGTCTTCATCATGGGTATTTCGAGTCTTCTTCCTCTCCGGGAAGCATGACTGTGTCAGCTGTATGTCAAAGGCTGTTAATGACGTAATCTGACACCCCATTCTTCTTCATAGTTTTTTTATGGCCCATACAGTCTTAATACATTTCCAAAGTCAATAAAACACAACTAAACACCTTTCTAGGATTCTCTGCTTTCAGCCAAGATTCAGCAATGCAATCCCTTGTTCCATGTGGTTTTATGAATATGCTTAAATTTTCTGGTAGCTCTCTTTCAATCTACTGCTACCATCTTTTTAAATTATCTTCAGCAAAATCTTACCTACCTGGGATATTGTGATATTAAGGTTTTATGTCAACTTGGCTAGACCAGATTTGCAGTGCTTTGGCAGTTAACACCTAGTTATCCCACATAACTTGACCTTACACAATCTAATTACAGTCAATCAGTGGCAAACTTCCATAAAGGGATAAGGATAAGTTGGAATGCAACATCTTTACTCTGGCCACAGTCCTGATGCACTTGATTGCCTCAGATATGACTCATTCCCATATTAGTGGATTCTGTGGGAAACCCTGTTTGCTTTTCTGCTGGACCTGGAATCTGGATCTGGCTCATTGACCTCGGGCTTTTTTGGATCTGAACCAGCAGCTTCTATGTTGCTTGTTGACTCTGTATATATATATGTCATTGGTTTTGCTTCTGTAGGGAACCCCACCTAAGATATGTAACAATGATCTTCTTTACTAATTTTCTTATTCTATTAGGTCACCTTTCTTTGGAATGGGCATCAAAACGGATACCTTCCAGTAGGTTGGGCATAAGTAGCTATTTTTAAAAATTTTCTTGGCATAGACTAGTGAATTTTTTTAGCACTGCATGAGTTGTATGAAACATTTCAATTCCTATTGTGTCCATTCTTGGAGCCTGGTTTTTTACTAATGTCTTCAGGGAAGCTAAGACTCCTTTCTTCAGTTTGATTGGTTCTTAATCATATGCTACCACTTGAAATGGTTGAAGGTTGACCAATTCCATTTAGTATGGCGACTCTGCATGCCTGCCATATTCTTTGGGTGCTTCCTGCACTGGTCAATATTTTGCTCATAGAAATTCTTTAGTTTTGAACTTGAGGCTTGAATTTGTTCCCCTCACTTCTTCCAGCTTAATGAATTCCAAGCAAGTTCTTCCCTATGGTTTTCAGCTCAAGACTTTTGTACATTTCATTATAATGTTTTAATACAATCAGAAACCTTTATTTAAAAACATCAGAATATTAAGCTACTGTTACTGTACTTACCCTTCATCTAAGTATATACATGTTTGACCTTGGTGCTTCCATCTTTATAATCCCTCCCTGTCATCTTTGACATTCACCAGGTCAAAATGACAGTTTTTGCCATTCTCAAGGGACTCGACTCTGTTCCTTATAAATATCCAAAGAATTCTGAAAGAGCAAGAGCAGGGTGGATGGGCTGAATGTCGCAGTGAAATTCTTACAGGTTCTCCACGTGCCCTCTGAGGGAAAGTGTCCTCAGCACAACCTTGTGGTCCTTTTCCTCAGTCATACACTTTTCCATATTCTTAAAATATTTTCCCATTAAACTCCCATAATTCTCCTGAGTTCTTTAAAAAATAAGTCATCCAGATTAAGCCTCGGAAATCTAAGAAAACAGTCTCCATTCCTGAGCTGACCGCTCTGCCATGAGTTTCACAGGCACAGTTTTCATTGGACTGGTTTTGCTGGTTTGTGAAGACACCTGACAAACTAACACCCAGGGAAGACCCAGACCCCTTGTCTGCAGCCACTCACTGGAATGGACTCACACCGAGACATGTTTCCTTTGGAATAAAGAAAGCCGTGCTCGCCTCAAGTGGAACCCTAGAAGGAACACTTTTTGACTAGTAATTTTTACACTAGTAGGAGGCAAAAATAAAATGAGCTTTTAAAAAACTTAGAATGTCTTATTATGGCTATTAAACAAGTCATCCAGAATTCATGATGTTGACTACCCGTTTATTATTCTGTGATTTGAGAATGAGGAGGGGGCACAGCAGGAGCAGCTGTTTCTGCTTCATGGAGTCTGAGGCTTCTACTGAATGGCTTGATGTGTGTGACTGAAATCATCGGCAGGCTCATTTGTTCACATGCCAGGTGATGGAGGATGGCTAGACTTAAAGAGCCAGCAAGCTGAACGAAGCTCCTCAAGCATCTTTCTCCACCTTTCTGTGGCCTCTCCAGGTAGTCCACCTTGACGTGAACCTGGAGAGGGAGCACCGGGCGGAAGCGGTCTCATCTTTTTGAAAGGCACCTTAGTCGTCACATGGTATGACTTCCTCTACATCCAATGTATTAAAGCAATCCTCTCAGGCTAGCCCATTTTAAAATTGAGAACTATATTCCCTTTCTGGTGTAAGAGTATCAATTTGTAGATATGTTTTTAAAAAGCACCACACCAAGCCATGAGAGAACGTTTCCTGAAAGCATCACGACTTGAGCTGGGCATTGAAATGTGACAGTGCTTTGAATAGTCAGGGATGATCAGGGAGAGAAATGGTGTCTAGAACACTCGGGTTAGCTTAGGGCCTTGGAAGTGGGGGAGATGAGGCTGAAAACAGTGATGGCGACCAAGTGGTGGTGGGACTTACACGCCACACTAAAGAGCTAGGACTTTCTTCAGGTGGGAATGGGAGCTATTAAAGCAGTGCTTTTTTACCTTGGCTGGAATCAACTTGGTAGCTTTAAAAATACTAATTGCTGGATCCCTCTCCCAATGATTTTAATTCATTCATTCCAGCAGGTGGCCTGAGCATTAGAATTTTTGGGAGCTTCCCAGGTGATTACAATTCCAGCCAAAGCTAGTTGAGAACCAATGCACAAAAAATCTTGAGAAGATAAGTAATGCCATTAGGAATCATTTTACTCTCTTTCTCTCCCTGGGAATCCAGAAAATGGTTTATAGCAGATCTGATTTCGTTTGTTTATAAAGCTGAACACATGAAGCCCCTTGGGGGTTGTTTCTAGAAGATGTGGTGTCAATAATTCTGAATCCATCCAGATACAGGTTTCTTCTTTATCATTTGATATTATAATTTTGATGTCATCTTTGGGGTGGGGAGCGGGAGAGCCTACTGGTGAATTGAGTCTCTCTGAGCCAGAATTTCTTTCTTAGCACTCATTCAAGTACCAGGGTCCTAATAGACAGACCTGCCTTATCCCAGAAGGTAAAGTACTACTCGTGCTAAGGAAGTTAGATGTTGTAACCTCCTTCTATGCTTTTTAGAAAGACATCTGAACTCTCACCTTTCCAACCTACCCTTCCATCCAACTCTGCAATCTCATAATAGGTAGCTATTGTCCTAAAGTACTCACAGCAGAGACACCTACTGCTTTCAAATGAATATAGTCTTCCAAACCAAACCCATTGCCTTTGAGTCAGTGCTGACTCACTGTCACACAACAGGACGGAGCACAACTGCCCCTTGTGGGGTCCCAAGACTGTAACTCTTTAAGGGAGCGGCTGATGGTTTCAGCCCAAGTGTAACCATTACGTCACCAAGCCCTTTGGTATTCAAAGAAATACTTCTTGAGATCCATTTCTGGTTCTGAAAAGATTAATTATGTTATAGATCGAATTAAAATTTGTATGAGATACCATTTTACCCCCATTTCACTTTAATCACAAAGCTCTCTACATCATATCAAGCAAGGGACCTCAGATCATAGACTCCTTTTCTTTGCGAAGACTGAATTTGGTGCTAGTTTTCTGGCCCCAGCAGCATTTCTCATACACTCTGAAGTCATTCTGTCTCAGCAGGCCATCCAGGCACGCACCCATCCCACCGCACCTGCCTATAGGCTTCCTCCTGTTTTCTATGGTGGCTTCACTCTCCAAGTCTTCCTCACCAACCTGGTGCAGAGCTCATCAAGGGACCAGATCCCAACCACGAGTCCTCAGGCCTAATCCTGGTTTGGTACTAATTATGAGGACAGCATAGCTGTTCTATCATGAGTATGCCACACTGTCTCTTTCTGATATCAGGTAAGGAGGTCGTGCAGCGATAGAATAAAGGGAGTAGCATAGGTAAAGCAACCCCATCGACTAACCAGTTTTCTCTGTCTTTGCTTTTCATGGCTGTTCCACAGAGGCTGATTTAAAGCCTCTTCTCTAATTACCGCCAATATTCCTCTGATCAGATGTACTGACATAGTAACTGTAAAAGGAAAGGAAGCAAGTTAAAGATAAAGGATAAGATGTCAGGGAATTGCTCTATTGTACTGGTTAATCTCACTGATGTGTGAGCTTGTGTCCTGCATATTGAACTATGAGAATTTTCAGTGACTTCAAATTCAGATTAATTAAAAGTGCATATTCCATGAAATTGGAGTCTCATGCTAATGAAGGTTAATGACACACTGATCCAGCCAAAACAGCCACCTCATTTCCCAATGTGCCATAAGCACTTTTACCTCCTTGACTAATAAAAGTCCTCTCCCCTCCTTTCTCTGGTTGTTTAAGGTTCTGCTTCATCTTCAGTACTTTCCTGAGTCTTATTTTATTTTATATGTATGTATGTATGTATGTATATGTGTGTGTGTGTGTGTGTATATTTAGATATAGATAAATAGAGAGAGAGAGAGACTTCTTTTCCCAACTGTTTAAGTCCAGAATAACCTTTTCTTCTTTGAATTGCTAGAGGACAATCATCCATTCCACTTGTCTTATACTGACCCTATGTTGCCATTTGTTTTTATTTATCTCTTGATAAATATATCCTATCTTTCCAATTAGATCCTAAACTTATTATTAAGGGTCTTGCTTGGTCCTGTTCTGCCCACAATATCTGGCTTAGTGCCTAGCATATAATCATCATAAAAAATGCTTGCTGGTGGTAATAACATATAATTCCACAAGAATCACTTAAATATTATTGACTGAATAATAGTTGAGGTTTTGTTTTTTTCCCCCCAATCTCTCATTTGGCAATAGCCTCATGTCTTCATTCGTAATGAAACCAACCTTGTGCCTTGAGCACCAGCTACTGGCTGGTCAGAAGCTGAGTCTGGTGAACCTTTTCTCTGAGCATAACAAGGTTCTTAGTAACTGTGGAAATATTCAATACTAATTAGCCAGTAGATCCCATAATATTTTCACTTATTTATTTAGTCCTGGGAGTTTTAAATGTTACCAAGTTCTCTATTGTGTACCTGGCACTATGTTAGCCAGTAAAAGGGAACTGTACTGTAATGGTGTTCTCACTACATGTAGCCTTTCCTGGCTTGGATCTATAGTTCTACCACGTTGACTTGCTGCGTGGCACTCTTGCAAGATATTGGTTCATCTACTCTGAAGCTAGGGTGTATAAAATCTTCCAGGAGTATCAAGTGTCCCTGAAGTCACCATGCAAATTAAATGATTGTGGTCTGCTAAGGTATTGATCAGTTGTTCCAGCCTGCTAGGCTTACCAGGGCCAATCACACAAGGGTTTGTAACTACTATTATCAACTCAGGTCTTCCTTGGGGAGACTGATGAACAAAGACAGAGCTTGCATGAAAGTGAAAGAGGGAAAGCATTACTTTGTATTGATCAAGTAAGGAGTAAGCCAAGACTAGTCATTATGCCAAGGTGCTGGGGAGAAAAAAAAAAAAAAAGGATTTGCCGTTTTACTTGTGTATACCAGGAAATAAACAGGTGATTAGGACTATGTAACAAATTTCCAAGGAAGAGTCAAGAATGTGCATTAAGTTAGAATTTTGATTCTTGGTAGGAAATGACTTATCACATGCCTCCCTTTCAAATGTCATCCAAGTTGTTCTGGTAAATGTCTTTCTGGGTACCTTTTTTTAACCAAAGTACATTCATTCCGGAGTGAATGTACAGGTTGTGACTGTCCTTTCTTTGCATGTTCAGGAGGCCAGATCTGGTCATAATTGATACTCATTTGCTTGGTGGATATTACCAGGAAAGAGCTCAAAAGGGGTCACTAGAAAGGAAAGTCCAAGTTAATTATGGGCAATGGCTGAATATATATATATATATTTCAACATCCTGTAATGTGATAACTCTTATGGCCTAAAGGTAGATTCCTTGAGCAAGCTATGGAATGTATAGTGTTTCATGGGACACAGCAAGTTGGGGATTGGTCTCACCACCTAGAGACAAGCACATTCTTTGAACCCAATGTCCCAGTGCTGAGAACATCCTAGACTCACACAGAGAGAGCTGTAACACCAGAGATGGTGCGAGACCACACAGGCAGTGCAAGAGGGCACAGCAGCATGAGTAGCAGCAGTACGAATGGCAGAAACCAGGAGACTCTTGTGTGGCAGCTGCAATGTGCTAAGTGCCACTGGACAGGAGGCTCTTTGGAGAGTAGGGTGTTTCCAGGTCCTTATTGGTGGAGCGAACATTTCTCCCAAGAAGGTAGACACCTAGAAAAGGCCTGGAGGCAGGCTCAGAAGAGAGGGGCCTGCCTGCCTGTGGGCTCTGCTGAGAACAAGCTAATAGTTGTTGTGTTTGGAAGCTGTGCTTACTTCATGGCTCCTGAAATCACTTGCAAATTAATCCTAATCCCAAACTGTAGCTTGTTGCCTCCCTAATAAACCACACAATCAAGAGGTAAGAAAGCTAAGTTTAATAAAGAAGAGAGCCAGGGTTTGACCCTAAGCATATTCTGTGCCTAGAATCTGTGCCCCTAACCATAGTGCTGTTGAGAAACAAAATAAATGACATTATACCTATCCTCCAGAAGTCAAGGTAAAACTATATATATATAATTTCCTCATATTCCATATTGACTGGATAAGTATAAGCCAGGAGTTTATTATTATGATTTTTAAAAATGAGTACTAGGTGGCATTTTCAAATGAGAGTAAAGACCACGAGAAAGCTGGAAGCGCCCCAACCCCCACCCCAACCCCCACCCCACCCCTGCCTGAGGAAATGCTCAAGGTCAGCGTGTGATGCTCAGTTTACTTTCCCATCTTCTAGCTATTTTCCATTAGTGCTGAGCCCTAACTGGAGTGAAGAAGGCCTTTCATCTTCCCAGGCAGGGGACCTCTTGGGAAGGCAGGCTGATGAGAGCTGCGGGGGAGCTGAGCCATTTCGACAACACATGAAAGTAAGAGCTTAAGAGAGAATTTTTATGAGGATGGCAAAGTTGAGGGTGTACACCTGTGCACATGCAGGAAACGTGGGTTAAAGCTGATCAGTGATTAAAATTCCTTAGACCTTTAAAATGCAAATGATTTGAAAAAAATAAATCTTAGATATTTGAGAAGTAAGCATTTATGGGCTACAGCACAGTTTTTTATTTTGGAGACTATTTGAAGTTGCCTGGAGCTCACCAGAACTCCAGTACAAATTACTGGGTAAAAACATTGCCTGCTGGGGCCAGGAAAAGAATTCCATTGAATATATATGAAATATACATATATATATCCTTGAGAAAATGGTGGACCAATTCACCTTTCTCTCTCTCTCTCTCTCTCTCTCTCTCTCTCTCTTTTGAACAGTTGTTCACATAATGGAACAAACTCTTTAGAATAAATGGGAAGACAGTGCATGCAGACCCCACCATGGTGCACTAAACCTTAAGGGAAATGTAACCACATGAAGCAACACATGAACAGAGTGGGCTACAGGCCCGGCCCCAAATCAGAGCCAAACTGACCCCTCCCTAGAAGTATGTGCTACAGAGGACAACACTAAACCTACAGGTTGGGGAGAGGGGCCGGCATGCCACAGCCACACAGAAGCAAACCAAGAAGGAAAAAGAGAGTGAGGGTCTAGACCCCATATTGGCACACCAAACCCTAACGATGGCATCCCTGCATGGAGCTGCTAAGGCATAGAGAGAACTGTAGGGCCGACAACAGCTCGAGACATGGTGTCCCCTCCCTGGAGCATACCGCGACAGAGGACAATACTGGGGACACATGAGGCGGGGAGTGAGTGCAGTCTGAATCCCTCCACAGTGGGGCAAAGCAAGAAGGGAGCATAACACAGCAGCAAAGGGAGCAAGGCCAAGCCACACAGGCCTGAAGAGCCCCCAAAATAGAGTTTAAGCTAGGAGGGGCAGTTCCTAGAACCCCCCAGGACCAGTGGGGAGATATTTATAAAGGTCAGTGGACCGACCTGGAATTAGCTATGCTTTTTTTGGGTTATTTTTCTAGTTATTATTATTTTTTTATATACCTATATTTATTTATTTTTTTTCTCTTTTTATTCAAACTTTTGTTTTCTTTTTGCATTGCCTATGTTATTGTTGGTTTGCCTACCTATATAAGATAGGCAGGGGAAGCAAGCCTGAAGAGAAAGCTATGGGACCAGCAATTCTGGAGGCACTTAGGGGGAGAACGGGGAGGGGGAAGGGAACAATGAGCAAACAACACCATAGACAGGAGAACAACTAGTGAATTAAAATCGACAATGAGGGGTGTTGGAGCAATAGCAATCTAACTGAGAGGATTTACAAAGAGGCAGAATAAGGGCAAGTGTGATGGTAAAAGGAAGCAGAGGAAAGATCTAGAAAGCTAAGCTATGGATAGAGGTATAAACATAGGTGTGTACCTATGTAAATACATTAACTCATAAAAATAAAGATATTGGCCTATGTACATATATTTATATGGCTATAAATTGAGGAAGAGGATGGGCTTTGGGCCTCTGCTCAAGCCCTGCCTCAACGCAAGAACACTTTGTTCTAACAACCTGGCATTCTGAGATGCTCACCCTCCAAGCACAATCACTAAAGACAAAATGGGTACACAAGCAAATGTGGTGAAGAAAGCTGATGGTGCCGGCTATCAAAAGATACAGCATCTGGGGTTTTAAAGGCTTGAAGTTAAACAAGCAGCCATCTAGCAGAGAAGCAACAAGCTCATATGGAAGAAGCATACCCGAATTGTGACATCATGAGGTGTCAACAGAATCAGGTAACAGGCATAAGAAGACCCAAAACAAACATATTGTTGAGAATGAGGGGGTTCAGAGAAGAGACCCAAAACCCATCTGCAGACATTGGGACATCTCTTCACAGAAGGGTCGAAAGAAAGGTATGAGTCAACCAGGGTGCAGTACAGCACTAATGAAACACAAAATATTCCTCTGGTTCCTTGAGGCTTCCTCACCCCACTATCATGACGCAAATCCTGCCTTTCATTGCAGGCTAGATCAGAGCATGTACACAAGTGCAGATAAGATCTCACAACACATGGAATCCGAGACAGATAAAGCCCTCAGGAACAGAAATGGAATAGTGATACCAGGAGAATAGGGGTAAAGTGGGAAGAGAAGGGGAGGAAGGGGGAACCCATCACAATGATTGATGCATACCCCCTCCAGGGGGATGAACAACAGAAACAGGGGTGAAGGGAGACAGAGGTTGGTTTAAGATATGAAAGCAATAATTTATAATTTATCAAGGGGCAAGAGGGTGGGATAAAAGGAAAAAAGAGGAGCTGATACCACAGGTTCAAATAGAAAGTAAATGTTTAGAAAATAATGATGGCAACATATGTACAAATGTGCTTGATGCAATTGATGTTTGGATTGTTGCAAGAGCCCCTAATAAAGTGATCTTTCAAAAAAAAAAGCATAAATGGGAAGACAATGTCACAGGCTCCTGTTTTTCAAGGCAGCCCATTTCAGCTCACTGCTCTGGTGTCTTGGAAATTGAAATCAAGCACAGATATTTCAAAGACACCCCATTTTTCCCCTTGTCTTTCTAAGCATGCAGTTGCCATTTTTGTTTGCTAATGGGTGTTTGCTAATGGGTTCACGTTTACCACTGTGAATCCAGGCTAAGTCTGAAGATTTCAACTTCTTGTGGCAACATGGGGTAGTGACTCAAAATTCAATTCTCTCCTCAGGCTATCTAATTAATAAAATGCTCTAATTTTTTGTCAGGATACGTTCAGCAGGGGCTTAAATTACTAGTTCTCAAAGAGTCCTATTTTGCTATTGTCAAAAGCTATTCTTTAAATCTGCTAAAAATATCCCAGAATACAGTAAAGGGAAAGCAGAGCTCCCTCCCCTTGTGAAGATATGGTGAGTTCCCTTTGCATTTGGTTGTTTTAAATATGTTTGAAAAGGAGAAGTGGAGAAGGAAGGAGGAGAATATTTAGCACCAAAAACTCTCAGGCTCAAGTGACTGAATACATGCTTACCCATCCCTCCACGGGTGTGAAAAGGAGCGAGGCTTTATAATGGCTAGACGAGCCCTTTCTTCCTTTCTATATCTTCCCTTTAAAGTCTGCATATTCTACCAGAACAAATGAATTTCATCTCGTATTGAATTCAGACAGCGTTCCTCCTCCTCCTCCTCCTTCTCCTCTTCCTCCTCCTCCTTTTTCTTCTGCTAAGAAATGAGGTAGGGAGTGTTCTCTTTGGTTTTATTTTAAGATAATGTCACCACTGTTAGCGGTCAAGGGTAGGAAATTCAATAGAGCAGTGACAAGGAACATAAGTGACACAGCGGTCAGTGAATATAGCGTGATTTTTAAAATATCTGCATACTACAAAGATCTTCAACCCCCTACTCTAGTCCATTTATAAAATTATAGACTGTATGCAATTGCAGAAAAACAAACAGAGCTTCGTGTCTCCTGGGGTTCACAACAATTAAATTTGGTGCATGTATTTTTTTTTGAACCAACACCCATCTGTCAGTTTGTCATACATTGGTGGTTTGCATATTGTGATGATTCTGGAAGAAGCTAGACTACTGGTATTTTGAGTACCAGGAGCATCAACGATGGTAGACAGGTTTCAGCAGTGCTTCCAGACTAAGACAGACTCGAATGAAAGGCCTTGAATCTACTGAAAATTACCTACTGACAGGCCATGGATCACAACAGAGTATGGTCCACTACAGAGCTGGAAGATGTGTTTGCAAAGTACTACTGAAAAGCCACGACAACGGGCCCCAACATGCTAACAATCTTGAAAATAGCACAGGATTTTTTTTAAATAAATCATTTTATTGGGGGCTCTTACAACTCTTATCACAATCCATCCATCCATCCATCCATTATGTCAAGCACATTTGTACATTTGTTGCCATCATCATTTTCAAAACATGTCTTTCTACTTGAGCCATTGGTATAAGCTCCTCATTTTCCCCTCCCTCCCTCACCCTTTCTCCCTCACAAACCCTTGATAATTTATAAATTATTATTATTTTTTCATGTCTTGCACCGACCATGTCTCCCTTTACCCACTTTTCTGTTGTCCATTCCTCTGGGAGAGGGTTATAGGTAGATCATTATGATCAGTTCCCCCTTTCTCTCCCCACCTTCCCCTTCCCCCCCTGGTATGGCTACTCAATATTGGTCCTGAGAGGTGTATCTGTCCTGGATTCCCTGTGTTTCCAGCTCTTATCTGTACCCGGGTACATGCTCTGGTCTAG
>NW_022103920.1:27320731-27328562 GCF_000313985.2 Echinops telfairi
AAACAACAGAATGATCCCGTAAAGAAGGGGAAATGGAAGCTGAAGATAAGAAAGGGGATTTTGCTAAAATAACTTGCTTGCGGAGACAAAAGAGGAAGGGTCTAGTGTATAAGTAGAGGATTGAGCTTAGCTACATGCATGCACACTTGAGGAGCATAAATAAAAGTAGCTGAGTAGATGTCCTTGGGGAACTGGGAAATGTTTTTCTGATTTTATTAATATTTCCAGTGAAATAGGGAGCCAGGTGATCCAGGACTAATATGGATGGAAAGAAGACATTGAAGGTTTGAGAAGAGAGAAGAGCCATGAAAATCATCCAGAAGGAATTAGCTGGGCCTGATATAGTTCCCATGCCACTTTAGGATCCCACTGAAGACCATGAATTCAAAGAGTGACCAGGTAGCATAGGTCTGTAGTTTATATGTAACAGGTTCAACAGCAGAATTTAAGCAGAGTTTTGTTTTAGCCAAGGAAATAAGATTAGACTACAGAGGGGCCAAGAGATTGCAGCTATAGGCAAGGGGAGAGTTCTAAAAATTGAAAAGCATGCTAATTTTGATCACCAAAGATGTTTCATTTCAAAATGCTATCTTTTTGTGCTTATTACTTTTTAAATGGTACTAGTGAGCAAAGAAGTGGAAGGCCCTCGATGAGACGGATTGACATAGCAACAATGGCTCCACTTGACAATTGTGAGGCTGGCAAAGAACTGACCAGAGACGTATTCTGTTATACATAGAGTTGTTATGTACTTGGATAACAACAGTCAGTTTGCTTGTTTATTTGTTTATCTCTCCCTTTATTCTGCAAGGAGCCCTGCTAGAATATGGATTGTGCTTTGTGCTGCCACTCACAAGGTCAGCAGTTTGAACAGAGCTGTGGCTGAACAGGGAAGAGATGGGGATGTCTCCTTCTTTGAAGATTTCCAGTCTCAGAAAACTTATAGAGCAGGTCTACTCTGTCCTGTGGGTCTCTGAGAGTCAGCACTGATTCAGGGCAGTTGTTGGTTTGTTTTGTTTTTCATTCAGTGAAAGGAGCCCTGGGGGTACTGTCAGATAAATGTTTGACTGAGAACAGAAGAGCAGTGGTTCAAATCTACCAGCCCCTTGCAAGAGAAAGCTGAGGTTCATCTGCTCTGGTAAAGGGCTAGAAGCCCTGGGTAGAGTTAATATGAATCAAAATTGACTCCATGTCCATGGGTTTGGCTTTAATTTATTTTTACTCAGAAAATTAGAAGGTTCCAACATTTGAATCATAACAACAAGGCAGTTGGTTCAAACCCACTAGCTGTTCAGTGCAGGAAAGTTAAGGCTATGTGTTCCTATAGAGATTTACATCCCTGAAACCCTGCTTCATACGGCCAGTTTGACTCAAAATTGACTCAGTGGTAGTGGATTTGTCTAGAAGGCCACGAGTTACCTCCATTTTAAATATGGACGGGCTTCAAAAGATTCGTTATCTTTTCATTCCATTTTTGCATGAACTTTGTGAAACCCTCTCGTCCCTATTCAAAGATTGATCAGATGCTTTGTGTGAGGCGTTTAAAGAACTCACACATCAGTAAGAAAATGTTAGTTTCGGTGATTCTTTAGGGCTTCCTGGGCTTCCCCTGGGAATCTACGATTCTCCTAAGATGAATTATGTAGCGATTATGCACCGTGCTCTATAGAAGATGCGGTGGAGCTTTCAAAGATGCTTCTACTGTGTTCTCAGGCATGCCCCAGAATAATTATTCAGCATTTGCAAAGTAAGCTTAAAGTACACATGTACCTAAACTGGAAAGTATATTATTTAATAAAAACGGATTACTTATTCATCTATTAATTCTGTGCATGGACAGCTGTCCATGTCGGTTAACCCCATGTTTACCATGGCCCTGGCACATCATCAGTAACCTCCAGAGATAAAAATGTTTGCCTCTAGCCCAGAAACCTAGATGATATGGAAATTCACTGGCTGGTCTGACTTTAATTATATGTCTAGAAAGTGGTAGATATAATCAATTTGCTCAATCCAGCCACCAGTCCATATGAGGAAAAATGAGAGTCATCTCAGTGACCCCCAACAAGGAAGGAATATCCTCCGTTTGTTGCTGGGTCAACAAAATCCTCGTCTTTGTGTGCTGACACAAGAAGAGAGTGCAAGCAGTATATAGGCCACGTCTATATTCAGTTCCTGTACTAAACTGGGGCACAGCTGATGCACTCATTTCAGACAGCACCGGTTGCTGCAGGTGGACTTCTCATTCATCGGTTGGCATAGGCATTCACTTGGCAGCAGGGATTGGTTTAATTGGGGCACATTCCGCTTGTTTCACGGTTAGAGCCCTAGTGTTACTCTAGATACTTTTGGCCGCTGGGCAGAAACCACCAGCAACTTAGATGCTTATTACTCTTGACATTTATCTTATCCAGAAAATACCAGTTCAAGATTGAACAGTGGAAGCTGACAGACTTGGGAGGCCACATGGAGGACTTTGTCACTATCCCCAGGTTCTATTGTGACAAATGCTATAGTCTGCCCAGTTAGAGTGAAATTATCTCCTAGAGACAGGAAGGTTTGTGAGTGATAAAAGTTACTCCCAGGCTACTACAGTGCTCTGCTTTAAGAAAATGCAGTCTAAATGTATGAATATGTATGTATGTATATATATATATATGAATATATAGTCTAAATATATGAATATATATGTGTATACACACACATCAGGGAGAGAAAAGATTCATGGTATAAAAGAAAACTTTCTAAGGTGTCAATGTTTGCCCAAGAATTATTTTAACATTAAAGTACAGCTGAATTTTTACGTTACCCAATTAACACAAAAGAGAAAATTCATTTTTACACTTACTGAATAATAGCAGTTGCAGCAGAATATTGCATACCACGCATAAAAATAGATGAATAAACTGGTTGTCATCAAGTTGGTCCACTACGTATAGTTGAAACCTAAGGGGAGAAGGGAGATGTTGTGGGTCAAACTTAACATGCTGCACATTGCAAAGCTCACTCTATAAAAACATCATCATGTGTCAGAATGGCAGGCAAAGCCAGATTCATAGTTCAGGCAAGCAGGTGGACAGGCCGGGAGGTGGGTGGGTGGACAGGCCGCATAGTGGAGAGGTGGGTAGGAGGCTGGCAGGCTGTTCCATCCATGTATGGCAGAACAGATTGGTAGGCAGGGTCCAAAGAATGGCAAGAAAATTGGCAGCTGGAGAAGCATCAGGGAAAAAAAAATGGCTGCTGGCCTCCAACATTACAGCAGAGGCTGTGTGTGTGTTCTGTTTGGGCAAAATCACCTGCCATGCGTGGGCAGTCCTGGCCCACAGGGTTGCAAAGAGCACGAGAAAGTCAGCAACCTCGTGTGAATTTGACCCATGATTAAAGATGCTAAAATTACTTCCAGAATCATCTTGTGACTGTGAAGGGATGAATTGCTAACAGAGCAACTCTCTAGGAGTTGATGATCGTAGAAATAAGTCTTTATTTGCCACCAGGGGACGTTCGTCACCTAGCAGTTGCTGGGGATCTTCGGTTATGCAATGGATACCAAGGGACACTGATGGCTCATGGCTCAAGATTGCAGATGGTTTACTTTTATGTCACAGACTCCTGATGGGGATGAAAGTCCACTTCTGCATAGCATCCATTTGGGTAATGTCCACGGTCGTGTGTGTACATTAGTGTTTCCACTCCACATAAAGCTATTTATACTAAAAATTCATGGTACATAGAATGGTTCATAATAACATAGGGGCACTAAGTTGCAATGTACATCAAAACATTACTATTTATTATAATATATAATTGTTGTTGTTACTGATTCATATATTAAAGGTGCTTCAGTACATCTGAATATTTGCTAAAACAAACATTTGACCAACTGATATTAGATATGATCTAATTGTCCAAATTTACATATAAATTCAACTTAAACATAGACAGAAACAGAACATGGTTGTAATCTAGGGACTGTCTATAGATTACGTGAAGCTCATGCAACATTCAAGTCACATATCATCTTTCCACAGAGCATATCTTGGACATTAAGTGGAACGTGACTATAATACAGCTGATCTTTTTAAGTTCATGAGAAGATAATTGATTCAACTGAAAATCGTAGCAGATATCAGGAAAAGTGTTGTCATGAGGTGCTTTTGAGTCACTTCCTACTCATAATGACCCTATGTCCTACAGAAGCAACATCGCTGGTCCAGTGCCATCCTCACAATTTTTCTTATTTCAAGAGTACTCATTGTTGCAGCTACTGTGTTAATCCATCTTCTTCAGGGTCTTCTTCTTTTTGAAGTAGTAGGTACTTCAAATGAGGGGATCGGAATGAAACATAGGATAGATTCCCTTCTGAGCCTATGTGTTAGTCTGGGTCCTTTAGAGAAACAAATCCACAGATACTCATATGTATGAGAGTTTTATATAAAGGGTAAGTGCACATCAAGAAAGCATCCCAACCCAGTGCTACCCAAGCCCACAAGTCCAACATTGACCCATATGTCTGACACCAATCCACAAAGTCCTCCTCAGTCTCATAAAACAGACGCAATAATGCCGACTGTAGGAGGAAAGCCGAGTCAGTGAACGTGTAAGCATTTCAGCGCTGGCAGGGGTCTCCACACGGCTGCTCCAGCACCCAGGGCTGGTCCATGCGGCTTCTTCTCAGGGATGTCTTTCAGGAAGTGAGCCTTGCCAGCTGAAGCAGGGAACTAGCTAAGGCAGCTGCACCATGGGCCAACCATCACAAAGCAAGGGACCCGAGAACTAGAAAGGTGAGACTCACTGAGCCATTTATCTCTCCACCCTTCAATTAACCCCACATGTGTTTATCGGCTAGGTTGGCACAATAAACTTTAACTAACTCAGCCTACTTGCCATCCTTGACAATCTGAGGATGCAGAAACAGTTCACCGTGTAATCTAGGAAAAATAGAAAGAGACTCATCAGGCCAGGTGAAGTTTCAAGCAACTTATACCTCAGAGTTTGCATGTTGTCAATCCTGAGTGATTAGGGTTGGATGTTATGCTCCTTCTAAGATGTTTCCATTCTCTAAACAAACTTGAAGTCTTAGCTCTTATGTCATACTTCCACTAAGAGAAGCAGAAATCAAAGAGTTGGAGCTTTTCAGTCTCAAATGGAATGTTTATTCCTTTATTCTTTTAATAATTGTCCTATTGGCACCTATGACAAATTTTATAGGTGTACTAAGATATGAGGATAACATTGCAAAGAAAGGGGTATCCAGACACTTCATTGCCTCCTGCAGAACCTATACACAGACCAAGAGGCAGTCTTTCCAACACAGCAAGAGGATATTGCATGGTTTAAAATCAGAAAGGGTATGTGACTGGCGTAAGTATCCTTTCACCATACTTAACCAATCGGTGTGCTTAGAAAATAATTCAAAAAGTTAAACTGTACGAAGAAGTGTCATCAGGACTGGAGGAAGGCTTCTTAACAACTTGCAAGCTTGTGTCATCTTGCTGAAAATGAAGAAGAATTGAGGTATTGCTGATGAAGAATTGCTGATGAAGATTAAAGACTGCAGCCTTCAGGGTGGATTTATACAGCTCACTGTAAAAACAACAAATTTCCTCACAGCTGCAACAGTAGGCAACATCATGATAAATGGAGAAAAATTGAAGTTTCAAGGAATATGATTTTACTTAATCTATAATCAGTGCTCATGGGAGCAGCAGTCAGAAATCAAGCAATGTATTACTTTAGGCAAATCTGGTGCACGAGACCTATATAAAATCTGAATGAACAAAGATGTTTCCTTCAGGACTAAGGTGCATCTTGACAAAAGCCATGGTATTTTCAACCAGCTAATATGTATGTCAAAACTGGACAACAAACAAGGAAGACATAAAAATAATGTATGCCTCTGAATTATAATGTTGATAAAGAATATTCAAAATGCCATGAGCTTCAAAAGAACAAATCTGTCTTAAACGAAGCACAGCCAGAATGTTCCTTAAAGTGAGATGGTGAGATTTTGTTTCATGTATTTGAAATGCTTATCGGGAGAGACCAGTTCCTGGACACGGATATTATCCTTGGTAAAGCAGAAGGTCAATGAAAATGAGGAAGACCCTCGATAAGATGGATTGACACAGTAGTTACAACAATGCAAGGATGGTGAAGGACCAGCAGTGTTTCTTCTGCTGCACAGGGAGTCACTATAAGCCAGAGTCCCCCACGGTGCCCAACTATGACAATTAAGACATGTGAGCGACATTTTGGAGAATGCGCTAACACCTCTCATCTGCCTTCTTTGTTTCTCTCCGTCACATCTCACTGTTTTGGGTACTTTTAATCCTTCACTAGAAATTTACATTTTGCTGCTCACTAAAACTTTGGGTCTGTTTTTCCATTTTGAACCTATTTCAAGGTGCACTCTCTTCTCCTCAGTAACCTCATATATTCCAAAGGTTTCAGAAACCATTTGTATATCTATGACTCCCAAAGATAAGCTTCCACCTCAAAGACTCTCAAAATATGGCCCTTGGAACAGCAGTACCAGCCCCACTTATTAAATATTCAATTGATTAATCCCATTTGCTAGACCTACAAAATCGGAAAGTCTAACAATGAGGCCCAGTAATCTGTTTTAACTATCTGCATGTGTGTTCTATTGCTAGCCAAAATTAGAAAAGTACTCCCTTAGCATGTACCCATATTCAGAGCTTCATGAAAATATAATTGACCACTTAGACACACATGAGTGTCTACCAGACATGTCCAAAATGAATATCACGATTTTCTTCCACCTGCAAACTAAGCCTCTGTCAACATTTCATACTTCAGTAAATGTGCCGTTACCAGTTTCTGAAGGCAAAAACTTGAACGTGTTTCTCGGCAGTTGATTCATCTTCCACATCCTGTTTAGCCATCTTCCAAAGTATACTCAGCCACCATTGTCCTTCACCATCCCAGGACCCACCAGCTTGTTCGAAACTGCCCTGATTTCATGCATGGACTGCCGAAAGAGCCTCCTAACTGGTGTTGCTTCTGGACTCTCTGACTTGTAATCATTCATGCTTTGTACATGAATGGTTACATACATGCTTCCTACATGCTCTTTCCAAGTTTCTGATCATGTCTGTTCCAAGTTTTCCAGGAATTCCTTCGCACTTAGAACTAGCGCCCATCAAAGCTATGAAAACCCCTTAACCATAATCAAAGGGAATGAGTCCCTGGGCCTGGTGGCTCAGGACCGCGATCTCAGGATTGTGGCTCTGTATCTTACATTGCAGAGTGGTGACTTCAGTCTTAAAGCTCATCAGCAGGTGTCTAAGGTGCACTTGTTGTTTCTCCCTGTCCAGAGATAAGAGTTAGTCCAGTGAACTAGTGGACCATGCAGACATCAGTCTCCAGGACCCTAAGACCAGAAGGCTAGCTGATGCCCAGCTACCACTAGCAATTGCTTTGATAGTAATCACAATAGATGGCCCTGGAGAGAGTGGGAGAAAAATGGAACAGAACTCAAAATTATAAGAGGTCAGACTTACAAGTCAGATAGAAACTGGTGAAGCCCCAAAACTATGGCTCTTAGTCACCCTTCAGTTCTGAAAAGAACTTACCTTCATGGTTTAGTTTTCAGCCAAACAGTAGATGGGTCAATGAAGGGAACAATAACACTAGGGAGATGATCACACGTTAGAATAACGAACCATTTGAACTTTTCAAAAGGTAGGATTTACCCAGGGAATGAGTTCGGGACTGTTTGTTAAGATAGAAAAAAGAAGGTAAGTAGAAAACAGGGAGACTGTAGGATAATTAATGTTGCATTTACTACAATACATGAGCTGAAGCAAAA
>NW_022103920.1:27329627-27361014 GCF_000313985.2 Echinops telfairi
CCAGAAAAAGCTTCAAAGGCAGGTTGTGGGACCCAAAGCTGAAGGCAAAAGGATGGATGATTGTATAACTGACCCAATAAGAGTCCATTTAATCCCCAAGCTTTCATCAGATCCAAGTCTAGAAGATAAGAATGGAGAAATACAGAACTATAAGCCTGTTCTCAGAGTTAACCATCTTCCTCCATTGTTGAGAATTTGACCAGAATCGGGAGGAGCTGTTCTGTTTGCCAGCAGGGATCTGGAGGGAACCTGGTTCTGCCTAAATGTCTTTCCCATCCTTTTTCTGCATAAACAATGACTCTGAATTCATTATCCTCTATGGCTTCACCTAATAAAAACCTGCTTACTGAAAGGTAGTCTAGCTTCATCTTAGAATATGAAGGGGCTTCAACAAGGCCTTAAAATGTTTCTGGTATCTTTTCATTCCATTTTTTCATAGAATGTAATAATTCAATCACACTAAGATCTGTGCAATCATCATCACATCAATTTTGGAATATCTTCTTTGGAGGTGGGGCAAGAGGGAGACGATGTCAAAGAGTCCATGTAGAATGAGAATGTTTGGAAACTTATTGTGGTAGCAATTGTAAGATTTTACTTGACATGGTTAAAATATGGAATGATATGATTATGTATTAAATCTCAATAATAAGAAGAATATTTTCTTCCCTTAATCATTGTTTTTCCTCTTAATCATTGTTGTTAGCTCCTCCACAAACTTTTTGGTGCCCTAGTATTTTCCCATTTCCCTGAGTAGTATAAAAGAATTTTGTAGGTTTTATATTTATCTGCTCTACTGAAGTTGGATGTGGGGAAAAGGAGGCGTCCCAAATGATAGTTCTGATACAAAGATATCAAGCTGAATGCCTCAAAGATGGAAAGTGCTAATATAGGAGAAAAGAAAATCCACAGGACAGATAGGGGAATTGGATTGCATTCTAGTGGAAAGACAACAAACAGTATAAAAAACTCACTGCCATTGAGTCAAGTTTGACTCACAGTGACCCTGTAGGTCAGAGTAGAACTACCTCTGTGGGTTTCCAAAACTACATTTTTATGGGAGTAGAAAGCCTCATCTTTCTCCCATGGAGAGACTGGTGGTTCCATACTGCTCACCTTGTGGTTACCGGCTCAATGTGTAGCTACTGCACCAACAGGACTCCGTAATAAACAGTGGAAATTTGTAAAATATATAATGGAGAGTGAAAAGAAGAAAAATAAATAGAGAAGCAAGCAGAATGAGACAAAGCAATTCAAGTCAAAGGTGCCTTCAGGTTTAAGACTAGGTGGTGCAAGCATCAAATGAGGCCAATGTGCCTGAACTAGAGAAAAAGGGTAGTGGAAGTCAGAGAGTGAATGACAGACCAAGTTATAAAGGGCATCAATAAATGACTGTGAAAGGACATGAGGTTTTATCTCGAGTGTACTAAGAAGTCGTTGTGGCACTTTTAGCAGACGTGTGATATGATATGAGAGGATTGGCCTGGATGAGGGGTTGAGAAGAGGCAGAATTGGAGCAGAGGTTGCTTCCAGAGGTTATTAATAGAAGTGGCATTTGATGGTGATTTAGACTAGAAGAATGACAAATGGAGGGAGTAAGATGTGGTCAGAGTGTAGATAGGATTTGAAAATATAATAGATTTTATAAATGGAAAAAGTAAACATTGCACAGATTCACTGAAAGCAGGAAGTCACTAATAATATCTAGAGATTCTTCCCAGCTATATTATGCTTGGTAATGTAAAGGATTGGTGAAAGTGTGGAAGAACCTCAAACAGATGGACTGACACAATGGCTACAACAAAGGGCTGAAAGACAAGCCGTGTGAGATGGTGCAGGACTGGAGTGTTGTTTCCTTTTATTGTACACAGGCACACTATGAGTCAGAATCAACTCTACAGAATCTGACAGCAACTTCTCTCCCGTGTTGTTCTTTGCCATTGTAAAGGCAAAAGACCCTGATGCTGCCTAGTGTAACCAGCTCAGTGATGACAGTGTCGGGTACATAGCAAGAACGAAAAGTTGGGTTTTATAGCCAGAAGTGTCTCCTTCAGAGTCAGATTGTCTCAGCAGGCCAAAGGCATGGCTGGTAGAGAGGTAAGGAGGCTGGTACAGAAAGTTGCAACACACATGGGGTTGAGCATTTGCTTCTGGGCCAAAACCGTTTTGCTTCCAACAGACAACACACCCAGAGCTCTCAACTTTGTTCCAGAATGTTCTTTGTTCTCCTATTTGAACAAGCATCTGCTAACTGACAGCTTGGGAATTTGAGCATTTAATTCTCTTTCCATCCAAAAACCCACCCTTCCTGCTAGACTCGAGACTAAGCTGTTGCCAAATTAGCCAATTAGATTTTTCTGCTTTCCAAAGAGCTGCCAGCTACATTTTCACACGAAGCAGGACATTCCCCTTTACAAGCTGCACAGGAATATAATGACCGAGGGGAGAAAAGGCAGTGGGAAAGGGCAATTGTTTGGGGTAATTGAGGGTAGAGAATGGAAAACCAGGATTTAAAAACTGAATAGAATATCCCAAGAATCTAAAGCAGGCCCTGGTGCTTGCAGGTTATCTTGGAGAATGGTAAGTTCTTTACTAGAAAGCTATAGATGGATCTACTGAGCACTGCTTAAAACAATTTTTATCCCAACCATGAAATAGCCATCTGTTTCATGATAGGTAAAATAGCCTTTGTTTGCGTATTTGTAAGTTCATATTACATGTCTCTTCTTCGCTTGGACTGGCTCCAAGACATTCTACATCAGACAGACACTGGTCTCTAACTACCTCTTCAAGCTGACTTGCCCAATTTTCATGTGTTCAACTCCTCTCCTAGCTTCCTTTCTTTAGTTTTCCTTATGACTCATGGAAAGTTGGCATACACATGGCAGTAAGTTACATCACTAAGTCTCCACATGTACTGTTATTGAGTCAACTCCCACGAAAATTTATTAACAAATAGCCTCCTTGAGACAGACAGAAACATGTAAGGGCCCTTCGGACAAGTTTCATCAGCCATGTGGGCTCTAGGGTGGTATTCTTGGTCAGCCTACTAACTATAGACTCCTCTCTATGTGTCTAGGAAAACTCTCTGTAAAAGCAGATCCAATCTCCCTGTCAGTGAAAAAAAACAACGGCATGGGTGAATCAGGGTGTCTTAAATTTTAAAGCATTAAACATAGTGATATACTCAAGAGCCGTTAGATTTTTCATTTTACTATCCATTTTTTTCAGATTAGTGCAAGGGAGTTTATAGCTGTCCGTGGTTCTGAAAGAATGGTAATCTATTTAACCATGTCCCGAGCTCTCCAGTGCGGTGTGAGGGGAGGACAGCTGATCACTGGATATGCAGTGTTACCAGACAGCACTAGTCCCAAATCATGGCTCCTGCCCCCTACCATCACAAAGACAGTAGGAATGCCATTCCCTTCATGCTCAGCTTTAGTCCTCTGAGTTTCATCTGGGCCTTTATGGACAGATGTTACTCGAAGTTCACATGGGATGCCAAAATTTCCACAAGCCTCCTTGATTTTTTCCTCAGTGACCGAGATCATAGGTCGAGCCCATCAATACTACAAACCTGCACTGACTTTGTGATTTCAGAAGCAGCTCTACTCTTTCATATATATATAATTTTTTTAATCATTCTTCTCTTTCTGTAACCCACTCAAAATTTTTCTTGACCATTTTCAGCCCTTCAGGAGTTACTCTTTTGAGGTAACAATATGACTGTCTGTCCTTCTGTTGGCTTCGATCTCCGGATGGCCAGAGTCTCCATGAATCATTATCAATAACATCAGCAAGAATCATTTCTTTGGTGGTTACGTCAACACCAAATTCAATCTTCATGTCAACCAATGTACAGTTCTGTGGCAACCAAGACTTTTGATATGTGTGCAAAATGTATTATGATTTTCTAATCTCAACTATGCAAGGAACCAGATCCTTCTTTTCCATTATATCTTATAGACACCAGTTTATATTAAATTGACATCAGTAGTTGATCACCCTTGAAATTCTGGTCTTGCTTCCTGTTTAAATTTTGTCCTTTCAGATTCTGAAGTCTACTTCTTTCTGGAATATATACATTGTGTAGTTTATTTTAGTTTGCATAATTTTACTTTACATCATTCTCTTCCTATTTCTTATTTATTTATTTTACCTCCTTTGACACCAATAATGACCCCCAGTGGTCTGAGGAGCAGCTAATTGCTGCCAAATTTTGCTTTGCTGGACTTGAGATAGGGTAAACCGAAGTGGATATCATGAATCATGCCACACAGGCCATTTTTAAAATACTGGAAGTACTATGGACAGCTAAAAGGATAAAGAGGTCCCTATTGGGAGAAGTCAGGTCAGAGTACTTCTTGGAGGCAAGGATGGCAAGACTTCCATTTTACATACTTTGGGCATATTGTCAGGAGAGACCAGTCCCTGGAGAAGGAAATTTTGTTTGGTAAAGCTGAGGGATGGCAGAAAAGAGAAAGGTGCTCAATGAGATGGATTGACACAGTGTCTTCATCAATGGGCTCAGGCTTAGGAACAATTGTGAGAATGGTGCAGGACCTTGCAATGTTTAGCCCTGTTGTGTATAGAATCTCTGTGGGTCTGATCCAATCCCGTTACACCTAACAACAAGAACAACAACAACTGATGACCAATAGCTTCCTTACATTCTTTAGTGCAGCATATATTAAAAGCTACCCATGGGTCTTGGCTTTACCATTCAATGGTAAATGATTGAACTATAGATTGATCTGAGTATTTTCTTGGTTAGAAAAAATTCAGTGAAGAAAATTCTCCTGTACTTAATACGTCACTCTGTTGCTGACTGTCTTGAACTGTCCAATACAGTCTGCTTGCAAGAGAGTTATCTCAAAGAATTGTACTGGGGCCAAACATGATTGTTAAGGACAATAAACCACACCCTTTATTTCAGTGTCACATTTACAGAATGAAACACATGCACAGGCATTTTGGCACTGAAGGAGGAAATTGCTAGTTGGAAACATGGGTGGAGTGAAAAAGAACAAAGGGTTTTTTAATGGTTATGAAATGGTTTGCAAGAGGATATTTCTGTATTTGTATTTCTTTGTGCTGCAAGTATATCTATGACTATAGGAGAGCAAAGTTATAAAAACGTCTTAGTCACAAGCAAACTTATCGAGGGAAGGAGTTGGTGGACCTGGAGGAATGAGACCATAGTCTGAGAGCTTTTCAAGGAGTGTTGGCATAACCTAGTCCACAGATAATATGTTCTATGTCCTACTTTGATTGACAGCTACTGGGGTCTTAATAGCTTGGCAGCAACCATCTAAAGTGCAACAATGGGTCTTTCCTTATCCAGAGCAAAGAGTGAAGGAAAGCAGGGCCCCAAGGAAGCATCTAATCCAGAAGACTAATGGACCGTGTGACCCTGACCGCCCATAACCCTGAGGTCAGAGGAGCTACAAGGAGGCTTCAGAAATTTCATGGAAAAAAGGTTCTTGAATATTTGGAAGGTTTCTCAAAGATGGTGTTTGGTTACTACCAACCACTCTGAGAGGGATTACCAGGTTCTAGATAGAGTGAGAGAAAACTGTGGAACAAGCCTCACAAACTCAGAAGGCAGGCAGGAATAGAAGAGAAGGAGATATGGAAATATTAAACACAGGAGATGAAGTGGGAAGAGTGCTTTTGTTTTTTGAGGATTGTAATCAATATCACAAAACAAATGTGTCTGCATTGTTGGAAATGGAAAACCAGTTTGCGCAACAAACTTTCATCCGGTTAACCATTTTTAAATGTCTATGTGGCTATGAGTTTTCTATAAACACGTATGTGTCTAGATGAAGAGAAGGCTGTACTTGCAGGAAGGTTGATTCCGTTGAGTTACCGACAATCCTCACTGGGGATTGCTTGTTTCCACTGGCCGTGAGCAAGGGATCAGTATCATATATCAGATAGTAAACAAAGCAGTAAAATTTTAAACACCAAACACGCTGGCACTGTCCTTGTCACTCCTCAGAGTGCAGGAGCAAGGAAAGATGAGAATGAGTTTTCAAGAAGCACTTGGCCAAAACCTATAACATCCATTTTAAATGGCTGAAAGCCTTACCTTTGCTTTCATGAAAATGAGTGTTCCAACACCCAGGAGAAAATGTGAGAAAACGAAGCTACTATAACATATTTTAATAACAGCATAACAGTTATTACAATCAAAGGAGATTTGAAAATAGTAAATGAAGACTAAATTAACAGACGTCCTGAATTCTCCCATGTTTCTAACCCTTTCCACACTTCAATAAAGACTAGGGAAACAATCTTGTTCCACCTGACTCAGGTTGGTACTACCTTAGGACTCATCTCTGTGACTCAGCCCAAATTCATTAAGGTATTCACGAAGTGTTTCAGTCAAATAGCCCATCTTGGTTTCACCAAGGATGTTTTTATGCAATACACAAGTCCTTCTGAGCAGTATAGCAAATACTTTTTTCAATAACACAAACTGCAACTATATACATGGCCTGTACAGATGGCATGTACAGAAACCAAGTTGACATTATCTGTGGGAAGACATGATGGAGAAGCTCAATATCAGCAGCTAAAACCACACCAGGGACCGACTATAGAAAATACCACCAATGGCTCCCTTGTAAGTTGAGGTTGAAGCTGAAGACAATTAAAACCAGTCCACGAGACCCAAAATGCAACCATGTGTCTATCCCATCTGAACTTCAAGAACACATTTGATGCCCTGGACACTAATGACAGAGACCTGACGGGCTATGAGAGGACAGCAAGACCATCCTTCATGAGGAAAACAAAAGGCCATTAAAAGGAGAGGCAAGAAAGAATAGATCAAAGTAGATATCAGCAGAGACTGCAATTTTCTCTTTAGGAGCTAAGACAAATGGAAGAAATTATGAAGTAAAAGAACTAAATAGAAAATCTCAAAGAGCATCTTGAGGAGACAAATCCAAATATTATAATGAAATGTGAAAGACTCAGAGTTCACAAACCACAAAGGAAGAACCCACCCAGCATATCCCACTGAAAACAAAACCAGGGACAATGTCAAGCCTCCATCTTGAAACATTCTATGGACAACATATTGAACAAAGCCGGAATCATCAAAAGAAGATGGAGAGAAAACACAGAGTCACGGTATCAACAAGAACTAGTCCGCATTCCACCATTTTCGGAGGTAGCTTGTGAGCAAGGGCCAGTGATACTCGAGGAAGAAGTTCAAGCTGCAGTGAAAGCGTTAGCCAAAAACAAGGCTCCAGCACGTGACGGCACACCGACTGACACGTTGTCAACAAGCAGATAAAACACTGACAGCACGTACTTGTCTGTGCCCAGGAATCTGAACGACAGCTTCTTGGCCAACTGACTTGAAAGAGATCCATATCTGTACCCATTCCAAAGAAAGGTGACCCAACAGAAGGCCCAAATTATAGAACAATATCAATGATAGCACATGTAAGTAAAATTTTGCTGAAGATCATCCAATGGTTGGAGTAGTGCATCGATAGGGAGCTGCCAGAGGTTCAGGCTGGATTCAGAAGAGGATGTGGAACAAGAGATATCATTGCTGATGTTAAGTGGATGTTGGCTTAAATCAGAGAATATCCCCTCGCCCACAATAAATGCAGGTGTCGCCACCAAAAAATAAATCAGAGAATATAAGAATGAGGTTTACTTTTTTATCAT
This sequence comes from Echinops telfairi, assembly GCF_000313985.2. NCBI lineage: Eukaryota > Metazoa > Chordata > Mammalia > Afrosoricida > Tenrecidae > Echinops > Echinops telfairi. The sequence continues at coordinate 27,337,320 of NW_022103920.1, forward strand.
TGACTATGCCAAGGCTTTCTACTGTGTGAATGATAACAAACTATGTATAATCATGGTCTTAAGAAGAATGGGAATTCCAGAACACTTCGTTGTGCTCATGTAGAACTTGCACATGGATCAAAAGGCAGTTGTATAAACATAGCAGGAATATTGCATGGTGTAAATTCACAAAAGGTGTCAGTTGTATCCTCTCCCCATACATATTCCATCTGTATGCTGAGCAAATAATAAGAGAAGCTGGATTATATGATGAAGAATGTAGCATCAGGATTGGAGAAAGGTTAGTTAACAACCGATGATATGCAGATGGCACAACCTTGCTTAGCGTGAGGAGGACTTGAAGCACTTGCTAATGAAGATCAAGGAGTGCAGCTTTCACTATAGATTAAAACTCAAAGTAAAAAAGACCGAAATCCTCATAACTGGACCAATAGGTGATATCATGATAGATGGGAAAACGGCTGACTTTGTCACAGATTTTATTTTGCTTGGATCCACAATCCATGACTCTGGTATCAGTAATCTAGAGATCAAAAGGCGAGTTGCATTGGGTACATCTGCTGCACAAGACCTCTTTAGAGTATTGAAAAGCAAGGAAGTTACTTTAAGGATAAGCAAATGTGGTGAAGAAAGCTGATGGTGCCTGATTATCAAAAGATATAGCATCTGGGGTCTTAAAGGCTTGAAGTTAAACAAGCAGCCACCTACCAGAGAAACAACAAGCCCACATGGAAGAAGCACACCAGCCTTTGTGATCATGAGGTGGTGACAGAATCAGGTAACAGGCACCAGAAGACCCAAAACAAACAAACAAAAAAAAACCATATTCTTGAGAATGAGGGGGGAGGGTGGAGCAGAGACCCAAAACCCATCTTTAGAAAATAGGACATCCGCTTACAGAAGGGTCATAAGAAAGGGATGAATCAACCATGCACAGTATGGCACCAGTGAAACACACAATATTCCTCTGGTTCTTTGAGGCTTCCACACCCCCAACTATCATGACCTCAGTCCTGCCTTTCACTGCAGGCTAGACCACAGCATGTGCACTGGTATAGAAAAGAGCTTGAGACAAACAGAACCCAGGTCAGATAAACACCTCAGGAACAGAACTGGAGTAGCAGTACCAGGAGGGTAGGGAGAAGGTGGAGGGAGGAGCAGAGGAAGGGGAAACAGATCATAATAATCCATCCATAATACCACCACCCTACAGGGAGATGAACAACAGAAACGTGGGTGAAGGGAAGCAGCAGTTGGTGTAAGACATGGAAACAATAATAATTTATAAGTTATCAAGGCTCACAAGGGTGGGAGGGGGGAGGGGGAAAAGAGGAGCTGATACCAAGGGCTCAAATAGAAAGTAAATGTTTAGAAAATGATGATGGAAACATATGTACAAATATGCTTGAAACAATTGAATGTTGTAAGATCCCACAATAAAATGATTTTTTTAATGGACTAAGGTATGCTTGCCCCAAGCCATGGTAGTTTAAATTGCCTCATATACTTGTGAAAATTGGAGATTGAATAAGGAAGACTGAAGAAAAATTAATGCATTTGAATTGTAGTGCTGGAGAATTGGAAGTAACATGGATTGACAAAAGAACAAGTAAATGTGTCTTGGAAGAAGTATGGCCAGAGTGCTCCTTAGAGGAAAGGAGGGTGGGACTTCGTTTTACATACTTTGGACATGATGTCGAGAGAGACCAGTTCCTGGAAAAGGACATCCATCGTGTCTGGTAAAGTGGAGGGGCAGCAAACCTGAGAGGAAGGCCCTCGACAAGGTGGATTGACTGCAACAGTGGGCTCACACCTAGACACAATTACGAGGCTGGCACAGGATCAGGCAGTGTGTGGTTCTGTTGTCCAGAGCGTCGCTGTGACTCAGATCCAACGCACTGGCACCTAGCAACAACAACAGAGTTGGGCCACCAACAGGTACAAAGTTGATCCTAGGGTTGAAGCCCATTGGGTTCCTACAGTGATGAGTTTGCATAACGAAAACAGCACTCAATATTTTTCTATTCCAAGAAGTTGTGTTAGAACTTAATTTCTAAGCACCCCATTTGCAGAAGGCTATGGATGACAGTATATGCCCCCAAGCCCCCTGTGGATTAAACCTCCATTGATCAGAGATGTGAATAACCTTGCCCTTTAGCAGAGGGTAATAGAAAGTGTACTCTTTCTAAAGATGACCACTGTCCAGCCAGCCCTGAGAAGAGAAGTTTCACTGAGGGACTTGTCAGGGTGGGTTCTTGATGAAGCTCACTGTAGTGGGGGTCACATAGTCATGAGTCATGCCCTGAATGCCTTGGTCAGAAGGTCCTGGACCAATCTTGATAATTCTTCTTTCCAAATAATGTACACGTCCCAATCATGATCCCGTTCTCTCTTCGGTGGTTTCACCTGTTGCAGTAATGTATTGATCTGCCATCAGCCATAAATTTATGACAGTTTTCCTTTGTGTTCATGCCTTATTTAAGTAACTGTGTGACTGTAAATATCCGGACATCATTATGACTTTGTGCTGGTACATTCTCTCATCTAGATGATGTGTCTTTGTCTTGGCTTTGTCCTGTTTAAAACTTAAGAAATTTTAAATTATTAAATTTAACAATAATTTAAATTATATTTGATATTTGGCATCTATTTTGTACCCCCCAAACATCACCACAGTAGTTTTTGAGTAGGAAAAATATTCTTCTAAATCATATCTCCTACAAATTGTTCTGTGGAAAAGATGCATACCATTTAACTTAAACATGCACGATTGGTGCTTTTATGACATACTACGACCACTAATTTTTCAGAATCAGTGAAACTCTACACAGTCAAACCTTCACTGAGACTTTTATATAAACTATTCATGCCCTTCTTTTCACCCATGTCAGAGAGATTTTTCACATGTTTTTAATCAAATATATCCTGTAAGTGTGAGCTCCTCGGTTGAGAAACTGACAATGTCAGAACAATGATCAAAAGACATTCCTAAAATAATTGTTCATATGTGAGTGGAATAAAAGGAGAAACACTTGGATTTTTCCAATCTTTGTATTATATTCCCCTTACACTTATCAACTTGTACGGAATGTTTCTATGGCCACAATCTAGGGTGAATCTGAGTCAGCATGCTCTCCCAGTTATTTGCTTGTTTGCTTTCAGATTGATCCTCCAACTTCCAGCTCAGCTCGGTCCTATGTTGTGAAGTGCTAATAGAACCATTCACTGTGGAGTCAGTCCTGACTCATGATGACTCCATGCGTGTCAACATGGAACTGTGCTTCACAAGGTTTTTGATGGCTGGCTTTTCAGAGGTAGGTCACCAGCCTTTCGGAAGTTTCTCTAGGTTGTCTGAAACCACCAACCTTCTGATTAGCCACCTAAGCTTTAAGCATTTAACTGCTGGGGACTCTGCAGGGGGCTGGCTTTCTGTTAGGTTCAGCGAATGGGAAGGATAAGTGAAAGATTGGCAGGCAAGTGGAAAGGAGAAGCCAGCTTTTCCCTCTTTTTGGTTTTGGAAAGTATGTTCAGCCACCCTTGCATCGCGTCCTCCAAACTCTTGTTTGGGGGTTGTTCCCTTCCAGGTCCCATCTTTGCAAGGGCAGCCTAGGTTCTGAGTTCTGAAAAAAAAAAACCCAACACCACTCTACCCCCCCTCCCCAACCTTTCTTCCTTTCATCCCTCTAGTTATACCGGTGGTAGAATCTTCCATTTGCCCTATCTCTTCATTGCCTGCCCAGCCATGTTCCTTTTCAGCCCTTCCACCATTTTAAAATCAGTGCCCCAGATGAAATTTCTTTTTTGTATTACATATTCCTAACACGCAAATCAATTAAAATGAGAATAGATCTTTTTTCCTCTGGGCATGCGCTATGACAGTACATGTAGAAGCTGTCAGTTCGTTTCTATGGCGAGCCCAAACCCGCAGCATCTGGCACTGATTACCTTGAAGTTTATATGTGAACTTTTGCCCACAAAGAGGACATTGTTTGCAAAAGTGTTAGCATATGCAGTAATTTTTGTGAATGCTCTCATAAACTGAAGCCATTCTCTGGTTATTCTGGAAATCAGAGAGAGAGCGAGAGAGCGAACAACCTACTTGCTGACTTTACTGTTGAGGGTCATAAAATTAATAAAGCGGTTCTTTAACTTTGCGTCAGCATCACTTAGGAACATTAAGAAAATATCAATGTGCAGAAAAATTAAAATGAGAATCGGGGGGACCCCGATATCAATATTTTTTAAGCTTTTAGGTGATTCCCAGGTGTACCCAGAGTAAGTACAATGCCAATGTTCTGCTGTTTTCCCACTAACCAATCGCTGCTGATTGTAAATACGTCCATGTTAACCTGATTCAGGTGGCTGCTTCCCTTCTCTTCTGCTTGTCAGCATCCGCACTGGGAAGGGTTCTGAGACTAGGAGACAATGCAACCCCTCCCCCCACAGTGTGTGTAAGTGCAACTCGAGTTGTGGGCAGCGGTGTGGCTGTTGAGTGCCATCCAGTCAGTGTCCGTGCATAGTGACGGTATAACCCACAGAAGAAAACTCCGCCCAGTCCTGGGCTGGCCTCAAAACTTACACTTGAGCCCACCTTTGTAGTCACTGTGTAAATCCATCTCATTACAAATCTTCCTCTTTTTTCTGTCCCTGCACTTTACCAAGCTTGATGTCTATTTCCAGGGATTGGTCTCTCCTAATGACAAATCTAAAGTAGTTAGATAAAGTCTCACCAACCTCCCTTCCTAGTAGCATTCAGGCTGTAGTTTTGCAAGACAGACTTGTTTGTTCTTCTTGTAGTCCACAGTATTTTCAATATCCTTTGCCAACACCATAACTTCAACCTATCAATTCTTCTTCAGCTTCCTTATTCAATGTCTGACTTTCACACGCATCTGATGCAATTAAAAATACAGTGGCGTGGGTCAGGTGCATCTTAGCCTCAAAGTAACTTCCTGGCTTGTCAACACTTTAAAGTGGTCTTGTGCAGTAGACTTACCTAATGCAGTGTCATTTGGATTTCTTGAGTGCTGCTCCCATGAGCATCAATTGTGGATCCAAGCAAGATGAAATCCTTGACAACGTCAATCCTGGATAGAGTAGGAAAAAAATGTGGCGAACTCGAAATCATAAAAATGGCCAGATGTCCTGGTCAAATGGAGACTAGGGGACCCTTGAGACTCTGGGCCTTCATCACCTTTCATACTCAAGTCTTCAGTCACTTTTGTTCAATTCATCAAATATGTTCTTGAGATGTTCTCTAAATCCATGTGGGATATCCTCATGGTCGTATATTGGTTCTCACAGGCATGTTCTAACTTTTTTGTTTAAACCTGAACTTGCGAATGAGAAAGTGGTCTGTTCCACATTCAGCATCTGGTCTTGATTTGGCTGATGATATTGAGTTTCTCCATCATCTCTTCCTATAGATGTAGGCACTTTGATTCCTATGTGTACCATCTGGCTAAGCCTATCTGAATCGTAACTGGATATGTTGTTTAAAAAATGTAGTATTTACAATGAAGAAATCGTTGGTTTTACAAAATTCTGCTGTGCAATCTACTGCTTTGTTTCTATCACGGTGGCCATATTTTCTAATGATTATTTCTTTGTTTTGTTTCACGTTTTCACATTCCTGTTGTCAATAATTATCAATGCATCTTGATTGCATGTTTGATCAGTTTCAGATTTTTGAAATTGGCAACATCCTTCAATTTCTTCATCACTAGCTTTCGTGGTTGGTGCATAATTTTGAATAATAGTTGCATTAACTGGATATCCTTGTAAGCAAATAGATGTTAAACAGGTTATGATTGTAGCTGTGATGAATACCATCCTCAATCTACTGCCCTCAGTTCTTAGACCTGCCAGCAATGGTCTGATTATCTGGAAATCAGCAAAGCAAACCTACTGCCATCAAGCCAATTCTGACTCCTAGGGAGTCTACAGGGTTTCCAGGGCTTTCGGTGTTTGTGGGAGAAGAGACCTAGGAGTCAACCAGAGCCCTCCTTTTTCTTACCTTTACCACACGGTTTTGAACTAGTTTATTCCGGTTGGAAATCCCTGCCAATAATTTCCTACTCCAAATATACAGAAGCAGAATCTATGTTCTCACAAGGTCCCTAAGTGTTTCTTAATAAATCCCTGTTAAAATGTAGATTCTATTTCTGTATGTAGAGGGTGGAAATGCACAGTCGCAGAAGAGGGTAGAACCAGAATGAACTGGTTTGAAGCCCTGCTTTATCCTCATCACCACACAAGCAATCAACCAACAAGTTCTGTTGACCCTGCTTGCAAAATAATCCTAAATCTCATTGGATCATTTCTGTCTCTACTCTCATTAATGTGGTCAAGGACGATGGTTCTTAGACTCCCCTGGAAAGCGTTAATCCTCAATTAAAATAGAATCCCTGGAGGTAAAATCATGCTCTTTATTCACATGGGAAGCAGGAAGAAAGATCCCTAGATCTAAAAGTTTCTGTTTGGGGATTTAGCAAATATTTCCTGAAGACCTTGTTTCTTCAAAGTACCCCAGTGCTAGAATCGGGATGGGAAAGATAAGTATGGATGGTGCTGTTCTTAAAGATTTGCTACTACCTAGGAAGCTTTGATTCACAATGGTTAAGAAGTTGGCTGCTAACTGAAAAGTCGGAAGAACAGACCCACCAGCTGTTCCACAGGTGAGGAAGACCTGTCTGGCCATACCTATAACAGCCTAGAAAGCCTTGTCCTATGAGGTCACGATGCGTCAGAATGAGCTCCAAGGCACTCAACAACCAAACCTGAACAAAACCAAACTCACTGCCCTCGAGTTGATTCCAACTCATAGTGACCCTATGGGACACAATAGAATTGTCCCCATGGGTTTCTGAGACTGTAACTGTTTATGGGAGTAGAAAGCCAGTCTTTACCCTGAGGAGCAGCTGGTGGATTTGAACTACTGTCCTTGTGGTTAGCATAACCCACTATGCCACCAGGGCTCAAAGGAACTCAGTAAGAGTAAGGAAGAAGGCCGTAGACCCTAGCCTGAGTATAATGAAAGTCAGAGAAGCATTAATTTCAAACTCAGTCTAGTATATTTCAGATTGGATAACTAGGCCAATAGTTTGGGTGAAGACATTTTAATCTCATTCCAGCAATGTGGCACATGGAATTTTCCCCAGGGGTAAACCAGCAGACTGGAGAGAGAAGCTCCTTTTAATAAATAGATAATGTCTGCTTCCTCCTGGATTAACAGAGCACTTTCAGCATATCTCTGTTTTCATTTACCACATTTTAAAATATTTGTTTACATGACCTTAAGAGCATCTGTTTTTCTTATCTACAAAGTGAAAGCACTGAGTTCTAATTTTGTTTTCATTTCACTTCTATGTTCCCATGAATTTTAATAGTGGAACCAATTGAACTGGATCCAAAGAGTCCCCAAAGAAGTCGTTCTCTTAATAGGAAAATAACAAAATCATTGACTATTCCATGAAGAGGGAAGCTCAGAATCATTCAGCAGCTTACAGATGAGTCTGTTAGGCCTGGAAGGAGCATAGAAAATTAATCAGATCATAAATTAATCAGATCATGCAACTGGTTTACTGACAGAGCCAGGGCCACAACACAAGCTGATCTTTGAGTTCTTGTCTCAGTGCACTTTTAAATAAGTTCTCGCTCACACTCTCTCTCTCTCTCTCTCTCTCTCTTTCTCTCTCTCCCCCCATGGAAAAGGGGTATATACACACCCCTTGGCTGGCTACTAAACCTGGCTAAGAAATACAGAAGATAATCCACACATCTGAAAAAGAGAAACTTTATTCACAGAGAAATGAACTGTCCCCAACTGTACAACCACTATGGAGGATGGGGTGGCGATTCCTTAACCGTATGCAAATACAAATACCTTATGATTCTGCAATCTCTCTACTTGGTATATACCCTAAAGAGATAAAGAACAGAACACAATACAAAGGGACACATGCACATCCATGTTCATTGCAGCAATTTCTGTAATAGCAAAAGGATAGAAACAGTCAAGAAGTCCGTCTGTAGAAGAATGGATGAACAAACCACAATGCAAACACACAATGGAGGATTACGCACCCCTTTAAGAAAAGGACAAGTCTCTTGAGTATCTCCTGACATGGACAACATTGGAGGACATTATGCTCAGCCAAGTCAGTCAGTTGCAAAGATAAATATGTGATGTTATCATTATTATAAAAGAAGAACTAAAAATCATTTTCACACCAAAGGAACGGACTCTGAAGACTTTGATGATGCGGGCAGGGCCGGGGGGAGAGGGAGAGAAGGCAGATGGAGGTAAAGAGGGAGGGTGGATGTGAAAAGAAAAGAAGGAAAAAGAACCACATCCACAGGGGGTTAATACTGTCACCATTTTGATGAGACGGGCTGTGTAACTACAGAGAGTATTTTTTCCTTTGTATGCATTATACTCCATAAATAATGGGAGAAATATTCAATATGAATCTTTTTTAAAAAGAAGGAAGGGTCACAGCCTTAAAACCCCTCCAGGGGCCTCACCCGTCAGACCTAAACACTAGTCTCCGTGGTGACAAGGGGAGGAAATGTAAAACTGAAACGGACTTAAATGTTGTGACACAGAAGCTCGTTTCAAACAACAGCAAAAATTTTTTAGAAAGAAATGAATCGTCTCTCTATGAGGCATTTGCATGAAAGATCTTACAACTTGATGTTGCTCTTGTCATGCAGGTAACACACGAGTGCTTTGGGCTTGATGTTGTATAATGTTATTAGGAAATACTGGGAGCTGTGGTCTGCCAAAAGGGTATGTTCTTTGTAAAGTTGCTTGCAGAATTTTCCATCTGGTACTGTAGCCTTAAGATTGACAGATTTATTCAATTTTTTAGGAGAAGCCAGAAACATGGATTTTGTGGGAATCTCTCCATTTTTAAGTACTTCTCAAAAAATGTTTAAAGTCACTGTATGTGCTGATCAAAGCACGTTGGTAGGTTGAAGCTAGCCTTTGGAAGTCAGTCATTGTCTGACTTCCTATCCACACAATAATAAATGTACTCACAGTAATGTTCAAATGAATCAATATATCTCACTTGGTGATATATCTTACCAACTACCCAGGGCTCTCACCACTGAAGTGACCCCACTTTGGTCACCATATATTTGGACAACTCAGGTGGATTTTTGTAAATTAAATTTGCTGAAATACATGGGCCATTCTAAAAATAAGTTTCCCTGCAGCTGCTATAAGAAGGGTTGACACAGTGGCTACAACAATGGGCTTATACATGACCGTGATTTTGAGGAGGGTGTAGGGCCCGGTAGCGTTTTGTTCTGTTCTGCATAGGGTCCCATGAGTTAACACTGACTCAGTGACACTGAACAGCAGAAGCGTCTGTTGCTACATTTGCGTCACATCTGGTTGTCCTGTTTTTGTTATTTTTTTAACTCTGAGAAGAGTCTGAGTACATCCTAGCTAAACATATAATCCTATCGAAGGTTACTTAAAAATCTGAGGAACCACATTTCCATGCGAATGGCACAGTGACTGCAAATGACACAATGCATGTGACATGAGCCAGACCAGTAGACCACAGCTTCTGGCTCTGGAATCTTGTGTCTTCTCTTCTTTTCACCCTACACCCCACACTCTACCCCAAAACGTGTGGCTGGAGGTTCCCACCACCATCCTCATCTCTTGAAACAATCCAGATTTTTTTTTTTTTTTTTTGGCTTCTGTAGGAAAGAACTACATTTTGAAGAACAAGAAGACAGGGTAAAAAATTTTAAAAAGATGATGCCCTTTAACGTTTAAGATCTAGGTGTTTAAAATTATATTTGAGCACTGGTTATTTGGCTATATATTCTCTGATATCGTTCCTGTTTCTAGTTTACTTACCTCCTTCCCTATCTTGTTTCCAATTTATCCCTACTTCAAAAGAACTGTGTAAACTTGCAGGCATTCTCAAACTACGGCCCGCGGGCCTCATGCGACTCGCTGAGGACATTTATCCAGGCCTGTGCAGTGTGCATAGGAATTTGTTCATCGATTTTTTTAAAAACTGTAGTCCGGCCCTCCAATGGGTCTGAAGGACAGTGAACTGGCCCCCTGTTTAAAAAGTTTGAGGACCCCCAAGAATGAAAGGTCCCTATGAAAGAATCTTTCCTCAAATGCAATTTGGATAGCCTTGCGCAAATGTGTCTGGCAGAAAATGGGGGTACATAGTCACAGCAGGAGTGAAGACATTCCCCAAATTGAGTCGTCTGCCAATTCAATCCCCAACACTGGTGGCGACCTGCAAGGAAATGATGGCTCTCCTGGCCTTTAGCCCCTGACTCCGTGAGGAGTAACAAGGCAGGGAATCAAGACATGGACAGGCTTCCCTCTCTGCCCTAGCAACTAGAACCCCTCGGGCTGGGCCTGGTTTCACTGTGCACTGTGGTTGCTTTAAGAATACTCACAACAGCAAGACGCAGGCACCAATTCAGGGAACTGGAGCCAGGCAGGCAGGCTAATGAACACGTTTCAATGTGGCACCCGGCCATGGTTCCCGCAGGCTCGGGCAGAAGATGAAAGGAAAAGCCCAGCCAGATCAGATCCTGTTGGTTTTCTGGCATGTGGTGGGAGTAATCTGACACCAAAGACTGACACCCATTTTCTTGTAATGAGTATGGGTGGAGTCATTTGCTTGTGGGCCCAACTAATATTCATGAACGTAAATAGGTTTGGAAATTATTTGCACAGATAGGATATGGCCTGGTTTGTCAAATTTACCCTGTAGAGGTTCACACAGACACAGTGTGGTCACTGACAATATTATTTGAGGATGATTTAGTCCGTGCTGTGCCAAGATTTTGTGTAGAAAGGGCAAGAAGATGCTGGTTTCCACAGATCAGTTGGCCAAGATGGCACGTGTACAGGGAAATATCACTCAAACCTCTAAATTGGTAAAAGGACACCTGGACAGAAGTACTAAAAAGTTTATTTTTCTTCCTCTCGTTTAAATGGATGCAGTAATGCTAATCAGGAAATTTTGATCAGCTTATGATCATATTATCAAATAGCATATAATGAACATGTTAATTTCATGATAGTAAATTCTAGTCATACCCTGAAAAACCATATTTTCCCTTTCTGGCTTAATGATTCTCCCTATTATGTTTCCCCTATTGATTTATTTTTTGTTTCTTTTATAATACAAAAGAAAACTGACATCTGATACTCAATTTTTATCAAATTTTATTTTTTGTCCTCTTTTAAATCTCCTACATTAATAGTGCCTTTTTTTTCTCTCTGCTTCCACTTTTTTGTAAACAGTTTTATTGGCATATTGTTCACATACCATACAATTCAATAATTCAATCACATTAAGAAGAGTTGTACAGTCACCACCACAGTCAGTTTAAGAACAGTTTCTTCCTTCTGTACTCATCATTATTAGCTCCCTATTCCCCAACAATCTCTCCTGCCAGACCCCAAGGAACTATTAATCCAGTTACTGTCTCTATGGATTTAATATACGGGAAAGCATTTTTTTTAAAAAAGCTAATAAATAAGAAAGTCAAACAGATAAAACCCTCTATTGAAAAGAAAGCACAAATTATTAAAAAACTAGAACAATTTTCAATGGATCATAAGGGAGATCAGATCATAGGGTGTTAAATGTTAATCTCACGGCATCGGCACCAATCCACTTTCCAATGGACTCTGCAAGATACCTGCTCCCCCCTTTATCCCTGGTACCCTTCTGTATTTCCTTCCCCAACTGAACACAGCCTGTCGTGTGCTGGGCTAAATGGCACTGTGAGTTAAGTGTTGGGCTGTTAACCACAAGGTCAGATGTTTGAACCCACCAGCCATGCAGGAGGAAGGGGAAACTCTCTTCTCCCTTAAAGATATAGTCTGAGAAACCCCACACAGGGTTGCTAAGGGTTAGGATTGGCTCCATAGCAGTAGATTAATCGTCAAATATTCCAGGAGGTGATAGTATCCTTATCCTCATTTACTGGATCAGGAACCCCAGTTACCCCCAATATCAAAACTAGTTAGAAGTGAAACCCAGGGTCCCTGGTCTTAGCCAGTCACATCACCTTTGACTGTGCTCCATCTTCCTAAGGCACCACCCTGGGAAACCTTTCCCCAGTGACTTTCCTCCCCATGGCATCGCTAAGGACTACACACAATCAATGGATAATTGTGCAAAGTGCTATTTGAAGGGCCAGAGAAAATAAAAAGAGCAAGTGTCCAGAGCTTAAGTCATTTATTATGACTGACTCCCTACAGATAAATTTAAGCAGAAATTAAAACAACATGAACTATAGGAGTCATTTGGTGTACACGTGCAAATCCTATTTTCTTTTCACCCAGTTTTTAACAAGGTGGCATTCTGGTTTCCTCTTACAGGCAGAAACTACTTGGGAGAGAAAACCACTTCCAAAGAGCATTTCTCCTTGGCTCACAGCCCTCTTCGTTCTTACTCTCTTCTCTCAGTGAGCAGTTCTGGAAAGAAAGCCTATTGCTCCCACTCCCCGCCCCCCAGCCAGCTGCCTGTTTTCCTTGATTTCTCATCCAATTCTAATCCCAAGGTTGTCATCTTACAATTTACCATAAAAGAACTTATATGCATGTTTAACTTCTTGCACAATTCAATTTCAATTAAATTAACTTAACCAGCAGGTATAACCCTTACACTTGGCAAGGCTCTTTTCCACATGCATTATCTCATTGAACTGTCACAAACTTAATTAGGAATAGAAAATTGACAGAAGAGGATTGAACCTTCGTTTAAAGCACAGATGCCCTTGATAAATCAGTAAACAGAAACTAGTTCAAAAGAAAAATCAGAATATTCCTGTGAGCCAGAAACAGACTGTGGGTGTTGGTTGTTGATGGTCTCTATCATGTCAAAGTTTCTATTTGATTTTTCATCAGTATGTAAGCAGGACAGCTGACTTCAACTCACTCCTCCCCTACAAGAAAAACACTTCATTTATTGCAGTTGCAGAAATAATTGGCCATCTGTTCATTTTCCTCATTATGCCATGATAAATAATAATGGATCCCAGAATAAGTTTGCCTTTTGTTTCTCATATCAGGTGAGTAGGACAGATTGACAGCACTGTTCTAACAGTCATGCCAGAGTACTGGTTTCAGAAAATATGGAAGAGCATTTTCAATGTATTCTTCTCACACCAAGGTATTTTTCATTGTTTATGCATATTAATTATGTTTGATGTGAGAACAGTAATTGTTTTGTATTAGTTGAGCCTCCTAATGTGATTCATGTGAGAGAAAGAAGGGGCTTTCTACTCCCGGAAAGAGTTAGTGTTGGAAGCTCATGGGGCTAGTTCTACCCTAGTACTATAAAAGAGTTATGAGTCAGAATCCACTCGATGGCAGTGAGCTCTGGATTTTTGGGGATGTGAATCATACATCAAATACTCAAACCCCACCCGACGCACTGGGTTGGTCCTATGTTGAATCAAGGTCTAACTGAATAAAAACAACAATTGTGCTCATTGTGTACCAGAATCTGCTGATGACTTTAAATAAGTATACCATCTCATTCAATCCCACAGTAATCTCCTGACCTAGGATACCTTATCACCATGTAATGGGGGAAGACATTTAGGTTAAGAGATAAAGTGGATTGGTACCTCAATGCTGGGATTCCAAATTAGGTTCATTTGAATCCAAAACTTGAACTCAGAATCATTGTACTCTTCATATTTCATGAAGGAGGTCAGTGTTCATTATTACTTAACTACTTGTAAGGATGGCAGAGCTAAGAAATAAAGGGATATATCAGTCAGGTTTTATAACAATAATGCTGCATAAGAAAACACTAGCTTAAACCTAATTCCTCTTTACACATCTGTGTTGTTGTTTTTGTTGCTGTCATCCAAATTTCTTCGCATAGATCAGTGAACACTTCCAGTGCTCCATCGGCTTGTTGAAACATTTCCATTGGTATTCTGTCAATTACTGGAAGCCTTGTTATTTACTGATGCCTTCAGTGTAGCTCAGACTTCTTCCTTCAGTACCTTTGATTTTTGATCAATTCTTTTTTACAGTGACTATGTATTTTTCCATTTTCCTTTGATGCTTCCTATATTGTTCAGTATTTTGCCCATTGAATCCTTCACTATTGCAACTCAAGGCTTGAAAGTTTTCTCTAAGTCCTTTAACTTGATATATGCTGAGCTTGTTCTTCCTTTTTGATTTTCTAACTCCAGGTCTTTTCCCAGCACACTATAATGTCTTGTCACATCGCTCTTCAAAACTTTCTGTTCAGCTGTTTTGCATAATCATTCTTCCATTATTTATTTATTTTAGCTACTCTGTGTTCAAGAGTAAGTTTCAGAATCTCTTCCGATAACTACTTTGGTCTTTTCTTTCTTTCCTCTGCTTTTAATTACCTTGTACTTTTTTCATTATGTCCTTGATGTCATCCCACAGAACATCACTAATGACAGAAGTGTTCAATGTGCCAAATCTATTCTTGAGATGTCCTTGAAATTCAGATGGGATATATACTCCGGCTTGTATTTGGCTCTCATGGATTTGTTTTCATTTTCTTTAGCTTCAGCTAGGAATTGCTGAAGCATTTGGTGGTCTGCTCCACAATCAGCTCCTGGCCTTGTTTTGACTGAGAATCTCACAGATACAGTCACTTTGATCCTTATGAGCTCCTTCTGTCAAAGTCCACATATAAAATTTCAGTACGTGTTGTTTAAAAAAAGATGTTTCTTATAAAGAAGTTGATTTTGCAAAATTCTATGTTGATCTACTTTTTCATTTCTATCACCAAGGCAATGTTTTCCAAATACTGTTCCTTTCTGTTTGTTTCCAACTTATACTTTCCAACTGGCAATAATTATCATGTCCATTTTGACTGCATGTTTGATTAAATCTGGACTGAAGAAATTGGTAAAATTCTTCAGTTTCTTCATCACTAACTTTAGTGTTGGGTATGTAAAATTGAATAATGTTTTATGAACTGGATTTGGTTGTACAGTATGTGTATAGATAGTATCTTATGCGTTGTATTTCAAGACAGATCTCAAACGTTCTTTTTATGAGTTTAGCTTATGACTTGACAGTATCTCATTCTATTGTGTGTAGGATGGCTAAGAGTTGAAACTAATTGGACGGCACCCACAGCATAACAGCAATACTCAGTCATTTGATGAGAGTTACACAGACATGGCTAGATTAGCCATAGCAAGTAATTCACTGCACCACACATCTCACGTTTTTATTTTGCACTGGATCCTGCAAATTGTTCCTCAATCATCTCTCTCTTATTTATCCCTCCCCACTTGCTGACGTAGTACTTGATTATGGCTGTTCAACTATGGAAGCACTACTCTCATTATCTTACCAGATTTGGTTCCTGCTTGATTGTATTTCTTGATCCTTTTTATTTTACTGTTACCAAGTTTTACTAGAATAGTTCTATCTGTCCTTGAAGGTATCTAGGCTCGAACGATATCTCACCTCTTTCACTAGGGGCAGAAGACTTTGATCGTGTGGTAGTTACATAATTGGTGTCAATTTGGGGATTCAGAGTAAGGGGTGGAGTCTGGGTTGTCAATCAGGTCATAGCCAATGAGGCCTCTGTGTGGGCATGGCCTTCTCTTGAGGATTCTGGGAACTCCTGTATTTCCTCCTTGGTTGGCTCACTCCCTGTGGCATTATTACTAGAGAAACAAATTAGAAAGATGGAGAGTGGATGTTTGTTTGACCTCTCCCTCATGGTGTTTTCCTTCTTTGGCTAGACGGAGGTCAGATATGTCCATGCAGTTTACTGGATTTTCTGGAAAGAATATGGGAAGTTAAAGTTTTGATTATTTTGTTTATTTGTCGTCTTTGGTTATTCCTGTGTGAAAGGGCAAAAATGAATGTTATTAATGTATATTTTGAATTCAGGGATAGAAATTGCCCCTTGAATTTCTCAGAGACCATGATGGTTAGAGAACATGGCAGACTGAGGTCAAAATGGCTGGCAGAAGGCCTGGCCCTGGCTTGAGGCAATGCTCTCAGAGGCCTAATCCCATATTTTTGTATCAATAAAATTGTTTAGATATAGGATTAAGATAAGCTAAATAAGGATGAAACAACTCTTTTAAGAATTGCGTTTAGTATATGATTATACTTTGTTTATACTGATTTCTTATTATTGTTGATATGTGGATTTATAGAAATGATTACAGGGAGGTATGAAAATAGAGAACTTGGAAGCCCACTTGCCTTAAGTCATTAAAATTTTACCTTTAAATGGGTTTAGGACACACCTGCAATGAAAGGTCTGAAAAGCTAAGCTTTGGAGGACTCAGGATATTTACATTCCAAGAGACCTGCCTAAGGGATGTTGACAGATTGAAGTAAAAAGGAGCTCTTTGGATTTTTGAAGTTTGTACCCGTGGTTTTTGTCAGTAGCTGGAAAAAATCTGGAACCATGAAGAAAATTCCTCTTTAGGATTGAAAGTTAAAGGGAGCCTGTGGCAGCCTGAAATGCTTGCTAGGTGACCCCCTGGATCCACTTGTGGAGTGGAAGTGGGAGAAATGCAGCAATAAAGAGACAGGTTGAGTCTGGCCACTAACACTCATGGACCTGGTTCCCAGGGACTAGAGAAGAAGACAAGAGCAGGTTGGTTGGTCTGAAGTGCATGACCTAGCACAAGGAGGCAAAGAGCTGAGAATTTGTGATAGGGCCCATGGTCTAAAGGCATGGAGGCCAATGGGCACCCTGGCGAGACTAAGTGAGGCAGCCCACATTGAATTGACCAGAACCCAACCAGATGAAGAAACGATTTTTGAGCCTGTGAACTGGTGCACATTGCTGCTGACTTTATGGATGGCCTGTCCTGATTTGACTTTGCTTATGGAAGTGGATGTTACCAGATTCCAACTGGAATGAAGATTCTTCACATCAAAGAATATGATTGTCTCCTCAGAGCACCCAGTTGATGTAAGTGGGCAGTATAGAAATTGGATAGCCAAAATTGGGGGGACAAAGGCATTAAGTGGTTGGTATATAAACTGTCATAGGTGCTGGAGTATATTCATAGGGTTATAGGACTAATGTGTAGGTGTTCACATAAGTAAAGAATATTTTGTTTGGTTCACTGATAGAATGCTATATTTAAATGAGCGTGGCACCTTTTTGAATTGTTTGTGTTTTAGTTTTATCCTATGAAGTACAGATAGGATGTTATTATTATTTGTTTGAATATTATATATGGCTAAAGTGAAAGTGTCAAATTGATAAGGGTGGTCTGTGGTACTTACATAATCTGGTGTCAATTTGCCAATTCAGAGTGAAGGGGTGGAGTGTAGCCTGTCAATCAGGTCACAGCTTGATGACCTCATTTGGAGGTGCAAAGGAGATAAATAGCTCACTGGAGGAAGGACACATGTTCACGTCCTGTGAGACATCCTGTGGAGAAGACAGACCTTTGGAGGCGGAGAAGCTACATGGATACCCCTGCCAGCACTGAGATGCTTACAATTCCACTAGATCCACAAGACTTCCCACCCACTGGCCTGTGATCTTCCTGCGTTTGGCGTCACTGCATGTGTCTCTTGAGTCTGAAAGGACTTTATAGATTGGTATTGGACGCATGGGCTAATATCAAACTTATAGACTTGATCTGGACTGGGCTGGGATGTTTTCTCAATATTCAACTGCTCTAGTATATAAAGCTCTTTCTTATACACTTGTTAGTGTATATGGATTTGTTTCTCTAGTCTACCCAGACTAACCCATACCCTGACTCTCAAAGCATTTTTCTTTTTACCAAACTTAAATCTGACTCCAATGGTCCTAGCTCTCACCACTAGAGCTATTCAAAATGAGTCATAGCTGTCTTCCAACTTCACTAATTTGAAGGAAGTTCCTCCTAAGACAAGTCAGGAGTTTCTAGATAAAGAGACATCATTCATCTTCATGGAATGGCTTGGAGGCACTGAGCCATTGCCAAGGGCTAAATGCAGTGTGTTCAGTCTGGGTCACCATTACCTACTGTCTTTCAACTCTGCTTATCACTGCTGTCAGCCATGGATTTGGCAGCCAAGGTCTTGGCTATGGTGAACTCTGACCTCAAAGAGCCTTGTCATTCTACTGTGAATAAATTAACTTCTAAAGCACAAAACCAGACCACTTATATTAAGGACAATATTCTCTTTATAAGTGAATGTAAGTCATATGAGTCTATCTTTCAGTCCATGATAGTTAGAAGAGTTCAAACATGAGTATTTAATAGTCTAGTTGAACATATCTAATTTCCTACTTGATGCTGTCAATTTTTCAGTGCTACTTACTCTTTTTCTAATTTTCCTCATTTGCAAAAATAGCACTCATCCTTGTGGGAAATTTGAAAGATAATTTTTTTAAAGCACTAAGAAGAAAATATGCATCACCTACAATCTCATCTACTAAAAATAACTGCAGTTAGCATACAATTTAATGTTCATGTATTTTTAAAAAAACAGTGCTATAAGTATATTATAGAAACTGCTTCATAACTTACTGTTTTTCTTTTAAAAGGCTCTCAGGAACATTTTCCTGTTTAGCAGGATATTTTGGAAGCAGCCAGGATAATTTTAAGCCTAAAACTATACAGGACAATCCTGTGAACTTACTCAATTGAGAAGGGGAAAATTACAGTGGGCTCCTTAAAGTGATGTCAGCGAAACCATGGGCTTCTTTGCTGACTATTCTCTACAATTAAATCCCACCATTGATTAGTGTCCTGCTGAGGTAGGAACCAGAAGCTAAGGAGCTATAATGTAAGGTTATATTTTGTTTTAATACATGTTGAACCACCTAGGATTACTTTTTTTAACACATTTTAAGGGCTTTGCTTTTAAAGTCAAAGGTTCTATTCAAAAGGAAAATCTGTATCTTCTTTAGTGAGTTGCAAAGGCATGCAGAGTAGCATCCTGAGCCTGTTAAAATTTAAATTTCTGACCCTGAAGGTGTCAGGAAAACTTGGGAATATGTTAAGGCCCTGAGACCTTTTTTATTTATTTTTTTGGTTTGATATGTCTGAAGTTACACGGTTAATAATAAAGCACCCTTACCTCCCCTTTTAAGCTTCTCATCTTCAAAGGTTCAGCAGTAGATGTTTCTTTATTCCATTACTAATTTATGTCTGTCATTAAAAATTGGCTGATTTAAAGAATACTTTAAAAACAGTTGGATCCATTATGGATCTACTGGCTATCTTTAATTTTGTACATGCAGGTGGCTGATCTATATTCAAAGAAGCATGCATGTGATTGATAGGATGGAAAAAATAATGCAGGTCACGTGGCTATTGATTCTCTCTCTTTCTCCCACACGTGTCACACACAGAGTAGATTACTAATGCAGCCTGCCCAGTGCTTTCAAAGTTATCCCTTGACTAGTTTCAGATGTCACATTTTAAAGAGTTTTTATTGTTGTTCGCTGCCATCAAGTCAGCTGACTCAGGGTGAGCCAGGCACTGTGGAATGAAACACTGCCTGGCCCTGCATTATGCCCACGACCACTTGCAGATAGGACAGTAATGATTCATAGGATTCTCATTGGCTGATTTTCAGTAGCCCTTTCTTCCTTGTCCACCTTAGTCTGGAAGTTCTCCTGAAACCTGGTGGATATCCCAGCAATGCCCAAGCCTCTGCTGGTAGGCTGTGCCTAAGGTGCATTAGCTGGGAATTGAACCCAGATCTTCCACATGGACGGTGAAGATTCTACCATTGAATTGTCCTTATAAAGAGTCTCGTGTTGTGTTTATTCTGCTGAGTGAAAGTGAAAGGCAACTTGTCGTTTGCCTAATTCCCAAATCTGTTGAGGATGGATAATTTTTGTTGTTTTTAAATGAACCTTATGATGAGTCTTTAAATGTGGTCTTCTAAAAGGAGGCGTGATGAAAGTAGTCCACAATGCACTTGAGAGTTCCTGCAATCTTCAAAGTCATAATATGGCAGGAAGAAAATGCTGTGGTCCCCAAACCCCCAATTTTTTAATGATGATTTCTGTATGCTTGCTTTAGCCTAATAGGCTTTATTTAAAAAAGGAGTAGAAAACCAACACAGGTGACCAGTTCGTTCTCGAACACTGACACTGACCTTGAGGCTATTGTACCTTGAGAGTTCAGTTCTTCTCTCCTCTCCACCCTCTATTCCATCACCTCTGAATGTGAATTCCCTTGGTTACGCTGCCTTCCTCAGTGGCTCTAACACAATCTATTGAGACTTCCATACTGTCTACTAAGTGCACACTCCTGACATATGTCACTTTGACCTCATGCAGCCCCATCCACACGGACTACTTATCACATATTCCAGACTTGTCATCCAAGGTGCCCCAGCCTCTGCATCCAGCTTTGTGGAATCTGGTAAACCGCTCCTCAAAACCCCCTTCAATGTGGTCAGAACTGTCCAGCTCTCACTCGATGGACAACGGTGTGGTGGTTTAGCGCTCAGCCTTGCTTGGGGCCACAGCCCTTGGTCATGGCCGCACTAGTCACTGTGGTGAAATATAAGTGAAATGCCACACCAAGTATTTGGCAGTTGTGAATATTAAAAGAAATAATCCATGCCAAGCACTTGCCACTGGAGAAGTGTTCCAAATCCACATGTCATCTTCCATTGAGGTTTCATGCTTCAAATCACTTTAAGAGAAAAACAGCGGCCGCAGACATCAAGGTCTTATTTTATTTGGGTTGTTAGATGATATTCCTAGACTTTCTGGTTGTGATATTTATGAGACTTGCCCCTAAGTGACTTTGATTATGTTTAAACAACAAATTTTCCCTTCAGGGAAATGATTTCCTTGCATTAATTTTTTTTTTTTACTGTTATGGAGCTTAATGGAAAATCCAGTAGAGATGTTTTGAGGAGTTATTCAAACAGACTGTTTGAGTCAAAGCATTATCAGGAAAAAAAACAAACATACGTGCAAGAGGCAGGAAGTGGATGTTGCCTTCAGCTCATTCCTACAACCTTTCAACTGATCATCTGTGTTCTGACCAGGTTCCCTACCTTCTACAGCACTGTGCAATTCTGGAAACCAGGTGTGGGTAATTTTCAGTATTCCATCCCAAACACTGAGGAATGATGGGGAGGAAAGCCTGAAAATGTGATCCAAAGGCACTTTGTTTCTATTCAGAAATGCAGGGAGAACTCCCCAGTTACTTAAAGATTTGGATGTGGTGGTGAAAGGGAGCTGGAACAAAGAAGAGAGAACTTTGACCTACTGTCAGCAGTCCCACCTACTGGGGATCCATCCAACAGCACCACCGAGGGACCTCAAAGTCTCTGGTGGCAACAGCCGACCTCTCATCCCTGTGAGGAATCTGGGATAGATGTCACAGATTGGCTGACAGGGGCCATGCAACCATAGCATCCGCATCCTTTTGAGACATACACCAGGCTCACCTCTCTCAAGCCCCAAAGATTCATTGAGCACCTGCGAGCGTGAGCCAAGGCTCGATGGGAGCTTAAAAAGAAGTAGAAGTCACAGCCAACTCCTCCGGCAAATGAACAGTGTCTCGCCAGCATTAATCTTCTCTACCGGGTGGTGGCGCTCTCTCGATTAACAGCATTTATTCCAGTGTAACGTGGTTATTCCTACCTCCTCGGCTACACTTGTAATGACTTTTCTCTGAACAGTTCCGCTCTCCCTCAGTCCTTCTCAATTTCTCAGCTTCACATCCGCAACCTGCCTCCTGAGACTTCAGAGCCGATCTCGGTGATGCCCAGGGGGCCTCGGGGAGCTCGTCAATAGCAAACATGGAAAGTGTCGGAAGTGAGAAAAAGCAAGCAGTAGAAGATGCACATTTGTCTGGACGTGTTTTATAATCCCCCTCCCTCTACCTTTTGGTTTTCCAGGACTGCAATTCAATGCTGTTCATATTTATTCACATCATGGGTATAAGCAAAATGACTAATAGGGTTAATTAATATTAGTTCCCCATGTATGCTGAGCACACGGGGAAATCTGAATTAGATTTAGGCACGGCTTCATACAAGACTCAGCTTTGTTTTGTTTCTGGATAAAAGAAATAACAGCATTTGAGTTGCTTTACATGAGGTAGCTGCAAAAGAAATGTTGCTTCTGGGCTGAAGAATTTTTCATTCCTTCAGAGAAAATAAACATATTACAAGGAAAAATAAGATCAATATTCAAGCAAGGGAAATGTGAGTGGGTATTCATATATTAATTGACTGCCAGATGGAAAAGCAAAACAAACAATAGCCTGCCAGTATCCATGAGAAATACCTTCTAAATATTTTAGATTTTTTTTCAAGCAGTATATGGTAATGAGGTAGATGAGTATATATTTTCAGCTACCCTGGACTTGCTAGTGATCAAAATAGTCCATAGATAATACCACCAAGAGATCTGAAGTTAGAAATTGTAGAAAAATTGTCTGATAACTTAATTGGAGGTGGCCCGTTAGATGAAAAAACAGATACTGAGCTTTTATCGCTACTGTTCTTACTGTAATTGCCCAGGAAGTGTGTGCATGTGTGTGTGTATGTGTGTGAAATCGTATTGTCCTGCTTACCGTGTGTACATCCTGTGCCCACTGTGGTCCCAGTGACCCTGGGTGAAGAACAGTGGAATTCCAGGGGCCCAGCAGCCTGTGGCGAGTGGTCTTCAGGCAGGCATGGCTGGGACCTTAGGGTGCTTTCTATAAGCTGGTCCATTCTCTCCTCACCCACAATTGAAGCCTATGAACACCATAATGTCTAATAGCCACAATTTTGCAGCTATTATAAATGTTGTTTGATTAGTAGAATGCTAGAACATGTGTCTGAGCAGATGAAGCCACTTCTGAAATTTTGTTCAACTCCATAGGGAATAATTCTCATCACATTTCCATGCATTATTTTCTAAAATGTAAAATAAAGGATATTCTCAAAGATGTATGGTATACTCTGACAGATATATAATTTATTTTAAAATGGAATTCCACATATCAAGGTTCACATTGTTAAAGTCAAATCCATGAGACTTTACTGAATACAAACTATATGCCAATGACCATGTGGAGACAAAGATGGGTGCCCTCTCTGCTTTGACGAAGTTCCTTGGTAGGAGTGGAGTCAGTCACTGTCATTCATCACTGTCATGCAATAGAATGAGAGCAGAAAGATGAGGGTGGGTGATGTAGTATGGGGACAAAAGTGAGAGAACACTGAATTTTGCCTAGGGAGTTCAGGAAGAACTTCAGAGAGTAATCTTGAAGACTAAGTAAGAATTCTCTTGGGAAGGAGAAAGAGCTTTCAGAGTGGATATATGAGTTGGTGAATTCTTACCAAAGCAGAGGTTCCTCCTTCAGATCTTGGCTTTCCTGCACAGCTTCTGTAATCCACCCCTACTTATACCCATCCATGTCCCAAACTGGATTAGGAGTACACCTAGGCTAACTCATAAAGCTCCCTCCTAACTAACTCTCTTCACACTTTGACTTCTTTGTCTTTCCACAAGCCCCACTAAGCATTACAGTTTAGTTTGGGGTTGTAATGAGGTTGTAGGCTGTTGACATTCAGTTCCTTCTTTGGGTAACAGCATGTGGTCTCTCTGGTGGTGTCATGGAATAGGAATTGGAATAGTGACAGGCAACTGGTGGGGGTGGGGGTGGGGTGTAAGGGGTATCTCTGATATCTCTCTTCCCTTCCCTCTCTCTCTCCCTCTCCCTCTCCCTTTCCCTCCCC
>NW_022103920.1:27362427-27370087 GCF_000313985.2 Echinops telfairi
TCAAGTAATTTAAATCATTTCTACGTTAAGGTAAATATGCTCCATTATTCAGGAATAAAAGTCCACTTGGATTTATACATATTAAAAACAACAGCTACTTACAGCCCTTCCGCTGGCTGCTAAGATTTTCAGATCTGGGTGAGAGGCTTCGTGCTTTCTAAAGTTTCACAGTAGGGGCATTTATGCCCACTACTCCGGGCATTGTTCCAAACAGACTTCGAGATATCATAGCAGCCCCAAATATTTCTCCTTCTTTATATTCACCATCCCATTGCCTGCTGCTGTGACGCTGGACACTGTGTCGCCAGTCTCTCAAACAGCCGGCCCAGGGCCTCCCGCCTACTAGGTGTCCGCAGAGCTCCAGACTAAGAGCAGACGATAAAGAAGGAGAACGCTGTCCACTTTTAAGGAATTTCCTGTTGTTCTTAAGTGTCATCGAGTCAGCTCCGACTAGTAGTGACCCTGTGCGCAAAAGAACAAAACGCTGCGCGGTTCTGCGCCATCCTCAGTTGTTCTCTGCCTGAGACCACGATGCGGCCACTGTGTCCGTCCATCTCGTGGAAGGCCTTCCCCTGCTTTGCTCCTAAAAGCCTTACGAATCAGAGTGGAACCGTGTCTGATATAGTGCTATACAATGAGTCACGCCTAGGGAAGAGCTACCTCTGAAAAGTAGGATTGACCTTTAGTAACATGGATGAAGCAATGTGTTAGGGACCTGCGGCTTCCGATGGGACACAACTCAAAATGAGAAGTAACAGCTGTAAAGTTCCCTTAGTAATTGGAACTTGGAATGTACAATATAGGAACATGATACATCAGCAACAATTAAATGGGACCCATAAAGCTCTAAATGCTAGGCATTGTTCCTGTTAGTGCCATTAAGTAGGTTCGAACTCACAGCAATCCTATCTATGTAAAACACAGCCTGGTCTGGCGAGAGCCTCACAATTGTTATGTTTGAGCCCATTGGTACAGCCACTGTGTCCATGGATCTTGTCCAGTTCCTTCCTATTTTTCACTCCCTCTCCACTTTACCAAGTGTGAGGCCCTTCTCCAGGGACTGGTCTCTCCTGACAACACGTCCACAGTCTGCAAGACAAAGTCTTGCCATCCTGGCCTCTCAGGAGCACTCTGGCCATACTTCTTCCAAGACAGATGTGTTGGCTCTTTTGACCGTCTACGGTACTTTCCAATCCTTTGCCAACACCATAGTTCAAACATAATGACTTTTATTTGGTCGTCCTTATCATCAACATCAGCTAACATCACACACCTCACCAAAGAGAAGCTGTTTCAGCCATAACATTAGGAGTGAATTCGTTAAATTTTTGACAAAATATAGCAAATTAATTTTGAAGTTGATAATTCTGTGTGTTCTGAGAATGATGTTATAAATATCCAAATGGCCCTTGGCAGAAAAAATGTTCGCCACCCCTGCTCTATAGTATAAATTTTGTGTGCTACTTAAGCAAGCTCGGTGGCCCGAATGGCTAAATGCTTGACTTAGATTAGTGGCCAAGAGTTAGCGGCTCAGACTCACCCAGACCTGCTCAGGAGACAGGCAGGCCTGCCCCTTCTGAAAAGTCACACATCTTAAGGTCTATGGAGCTGTTCCACTTGATGGCAACTAACTATAGGACAGTAACAAAGCCGATGACTCAAGATTAATATCTCCATCAAGCTCTCTGTCTTCTATCATGCATGTATCTGCTTCGAAGACCATGCCTGCATTTATTTTTTTTCTATTATGCCTTTACACTGTGATAAAATACACGTACTATACATTACTATATTAACCATATTTGAGTAAATAATTCATTTGCATTCCATACATTCACAATGTGATATAACCGTCATTACTATTTCCAAATCTTTTTTAAAAGATTATCCCAAACTCTAAGCTCATTAAACAATAATTCCTGTTGCCACTCTTCCGCAGCCCCTGTTCCCTACATTCTACTGTGCCTCTTCAAGGTACGTGGAAGCATGGTGTTTCTCCTTTCATGCCTGACTTCTTCCAGTCTACATGTGTCTTAAACTATAATCGGAATCTGAGTCCAGAGTCTCATCTCTTCCAGAACTCGATCTCACTGATTATCTGAATACAATATGATCTTTTCTCTTCTGCGCTCCAGTAGCACATACACGATAGACAGCAATTTGTAAAATTCAGTTTGACAATTGCATTTTTACTGCAGTGGGTCTTAACCTCAGACCTTGCAGTGTGGTAAATTACTTGATATGGCCCTTTTTGTCTTTGTAACTCCTGCCAAATGAGTGGGTAGACCTATGCAAATGAAGGTGCCTGTGACCCACTGAGGGGATTGGTTAGTGTGCAAACAATGTAAATAAGGCACATGTCACCTTTGGGTAGCAACATGTAAACAAGGTACATGGACCCCAACATGGGGGTTGGCCCATTTTGCATCCCACTACACTTAAAATGAACCTTCCCAGAGGCAGAAAGGGGGTGTGTTCATCCAGGTAGACTAGAGAAACAAATCCATAGAAATTCATTTGTGTATAAGAGTGAGTTTTTTTTTATAAAGGGTAATTGTACATTAAGAAAGCATCCCAGCCCAGTCCAGTCCAAGCCCATAAGTTTGATATTAGCCCATATGGCCGATACCAATCTATAAAGCCCTCTTCAGACACAAAACACAGGCAATGACGCTGAATGCAGGATGATCACAGGCCAATGGGTAGAAAGTCTTTGGATCCAGTGACATTGTAAACATCTAAGCGCTGGCAGGGGTCTCCACATGGCTTCTCCAGTTCCCAGGGCTGCATCAGGGTAGGTCCATGTGGCTTCTCCTCAGGGATGTCTCACAGGAAGTAAGCAGAGAGAGAGTGTGTCTCCTGCCTCCAAGGAGGAAATATCGGAATTCCCAGAATACTTAGGGGAAGACCATGCCCATGCAGAAGCCTCATTGGCTATGACCCAATTGACAAACTAGGCTCCACCCCTTTACTCTTAATCCTTTTAAGTCCCACATTGACACCATATTGTGTAACTACCACAGGGGGATATCACGGCCATCAAGAAAGAAGAGCCAGGAGTGGGATCCCATGCTGGAGTTCTATGATACAAGAGGCGGAGTTCTGTGACACTGGAGCGACAGTGAGCAATGAAGAGGAGAAGTGGCAGTAGCAGAGGTACCAAAACCAGTTGA
This sequence comes from Echinops telfairi, assembly GCF_000313985.2. Classification (NCBI taxonomy): domain Eukaryota; kingdom Metazoa; phylum Chordata; class Mammalia; order Afrosoricida; family Tenrecidae; genus Echinops; species Echinops telfairi. Next base: position 27,365,601 of record NW_022103920.1, read on the forward strand.
AAAAGAGGGCTGGCTTCCTGGCTCACAGAGCAAGAAAGCTGAGTACTTTGGGATAGGAGGCTTGCTAACATAGTGGGTTACCTTTGAAGATTTAATTGAGGGAGTTAGGTTTGCCAACTATGGAGCTAGAGGTGAGCACTTTTGGCTGCGGTTTCTTGGAGAGTGAGCATTGATTGGCACAGCTGAAAGAGTTTGTGGCCCAGAGTTGAAGAGAAGCATGCCTATGGGCATGACTCCGAAGAGATTGTCCTAATTGAAGAACTGCATCCTGAGTGTTGTTATCCTGAATTATAACTGTCCACTTCCTTCATAAACCCTTAACTGTGAGTACAGTGTGTAAATGCTGTGTGGCCATTGCAATGAATCATTTAACCCAAGAAGGAAGTAGAGAATGCCATGGGAGGGATGACTAGGATTAAAATTGGTACAGTTTGAAGGGTGGAGGCAATGTTTGACATCACCCCCAAAATTCGCCAATGGTGGCTGATGTTCACGATGGTGATTCTTTCTCCCCTTGGTTATGTTAAGCAGTGGTCTCAACCTTCCAAATGCCGCGACCCTTTAATACAGTTCCCCATTTTGTGGTGACCCCCCCCCTCCACCATAAAATTGTTTTCGTTGCTACTTCACAACTGTAATTTTGCTACTGTTATGAATTGGGCAACCCCTGTGAAAGTGTTGTTCGACCCCCAAAGGGGTCTCGACCCATGGGTTGAGAACCGCTGTGTTAGAGGAAGCCAGGCACATTCCATACATGGTTTTTGTAGATCTGTTCTTAGGTGCCATTCGTTATTGATGAATATTTTGTGTGAGGCTGTATACATGTGTATGTATATAAGAGCACATCATTTCAGCAATAATATAAAACATTTTACAAGTATGTTCTGAATTATCTGAGGATCACCTTATAATTTCATTGCTTGTTTGTGCGTTTGATTAATTTGGCTGTAAACATCACTACCTCCGTTGTAATGAGTTAATTAATAAGAAAAGAACACAGGCAGACTTCGTATGCAAATATGCTTTTGCAGCAAGTGAAAGCTCAGTGAAAGCAAGGCCTTCCGTCCAGAAACGACAGCCCCCCAGGCTCAGAGAGAGAAGTGCTCGGACCCTCTGTCTTCATGTGGCACTCCTGGGGGGCGTCATGTCATCACCCAGTATTCAGGGTGGGGAGTGGGCCCAACCTAAAAGAACCCATGGCATACAACCAACACTGTATCCATAAACCAATGGCAGTCCCTGGGAGCACATTGCTTTGGTTATTTTACTTATATGTCTTTGAGTTTGTAGCTATGCAAGACCTATGTGCATGCATAGTTTATACCTGGTTTATTATGGTACCCATTTAAGTTGCATTACAGTGTAAATAATTTAAGCCAACACTGGAACTCCACAGGGTTATTTTTAAGTTATGATTGTGAAATAACAATATGCTATATTGTGACAGTTCTTTTACAGTGGCCTTAAGTGGCTGTTGAGATTTTTACTGTTTAACTATTTCCATTGATCACAGACTTGTTTCCCCAAATAAAATATAAATTTTTACAGGATAGAAATAAGCCTTCAAGGCATTTGCATCCTCCTTAGCATCTAGTACAGCACTGAGAATTTCAAGCATTTGTTCTTTAGGTACCATTCTGGATTTTCAACTCATAGGAGCCTTGGTGTGTAGTGATTACACGTTGGGCTGCTAGCTGCAAGGTCAGCAGTTCAAAACCACCAGCCAATGTGTAGGAGAAAGGCCAGGTTTTCTATTCTCTTAAAAAGTTACAATCTTGGAAACTCACAGAGGCAGTTCTACCCTGTCCTGTAGGGTTTCTATGAGTCAGCATTAACTTTGGGGGTCGTAAATGTTGAGTGATCCGTGTGACAGAGTAGAACTTCCCCATAGGGTTTCTGGCCCACAGGCTTTACAGGAGCAGGTAGGGTCGCAATTGCGTGCTTTACCGTTGCAACGTCACAACACCAAACACCATTGGAGGACTTAGGAAAAGCCCAGGGACACTTGTGATTTTCATTTTTTTATCAGCCCTTTTTGACTTAAAATCTCATTCCTGCATATTATTTATTGTGCTCTTTTCTTACATCGCTTTCTTTTTATTACTGATCTTTTTTATTGGGGGCTCTTACAGATATTATAACAATTCTTAATCAATTAATCAGGTAAACTTGTGCAGATGCTGCCAGCATCATTTTCAAAAGATTTTCTTTCTAATTAAGCTCCTTGATATCAGCTCCTCTTAATTACCTCCCTCTCCCACCCTACCGCCTCCATGGACCCTTAATAAATTATATAATGTTATTTTTATTTTTTTCATATCTTAACACCATTTGATGTATCCCTTCACCCACAGTTCTGTTATTTGGCCCTTTGAGGGGGGGATTATACATCATCCCCCCTTACCAACATTACCCGCCTCCTTCCCATGCCCTCACAGAATCATTACTCTTATTATTGCTTCTGAGGCATTTATCTATCCTGGATTCCACGTGTTGAAAGCTCTTATCTGTACTAATGTACATATACCAGTCAAGTAGAATTTGTGAGGTTGAACTGGGGCCATGATAGTTGGGTGGTGGGGGGAAGCAATGAACTAAAGTCCTAGAGAACTAGAGTCCCTTCCTTGTATCCCTTTTGTGAGAGAATTTCCGGTTAATAACAGATGGGCTTTGGGTCTCCACTCTGACCCCTCTCCTGCACAATGATATGATTGTTTGTTTTTGATCTTCTGACACCTAATCCTGCTGACACCTCATGATCACACTGGTTAGTGTGCTTCTTCCATGTGAACTTTGCTGCTTCCCTGCTAGATGGCCGCTTGTTTACCTTCAAGCTTTTAAGACCCAGAGGCTATACCTTTTGATAACCAAGCACCATCAGCCTTCTTCACCACATTTGCTTATGCTAAATCACTTTCAAGGGAGGCATTTTTTATCAGATATGTCAAATGTTTCTGATATCTACTATGATTCTACAGAAATAAACCCTCACCTTAATAGAGACCTGCTGCAAGCATTTTGTGTAGAATATATTACTTTATCACAATAACCATAGGTGATACAGGTAATAATAAGCAGCTTACTTTTGCTTACAGTAGTGGACCCTAAGGCAGAGAGAACAGAAGCATCTTGCCTAAGGAACTGTATAACTAGTAAGTGGTGGACGTAGAATTCTGATTTGATACAGGTTGAGTCCCACTGTCCATTTCCATTCTGCCTGAAGCCTCAGTGAAGTTGGCAATAAGGAACGCAAAAGTCGCTGCTGGGCGAGTGCCCTGATGCTTCCTTGTTCATCAGATCCTTCCACAGGAAAATGCACAATAGATTAGAAAAAATGTTTGCATTCACTCTTCCGGGAAATATATCCCCCTGTACTGTATCAGCCACGTATCATAGGATATCTGTTGTTCAAACTCCACATTGTGAAACACAGTACATCATTAAAAGGCAAATGTTTTCATGCTTATTTTATTCACCGCTCATATTTTATGTGTCTTTTCTTTTGTCTGCAATAGTGCTCAGAACACAAAATGAATTCAAATATCCTTGAGTGAATCAAATCTCCCCTTTTCAAACTTAGAAAGGTTTACCCGCTCACAGTTTAGGTCTATCTTCCAGGTACAAAACTCACTTAGTTTCCACTGGCAATTCCAGTTTAACAAAAACAAAAGCCCAAAATTTCCCAAACATGTCTGGATGCCTGGTAAAACAGGCTGAGGCAAAGATGACTTGCTCTTTTTATGATCCGAATGATGCCATCTTTTGGGGACTTCATGGGTCACTGGAATGATGGCCAGTGAGTCGGCGAGGTGGGGGCGGGGGGTGGGGGGGGAGACAGTGTAGTGGTTGTACGTAGACATCCCTCCTCATACTTTATTTTCAGTTATTTTTCCTGACTTTTGTCTGAGCTGCTAGAAAGGGGGATGCTCTTCTTCCAAGGTCTCTCCTCCTAGTGAGTTTGCAGGATCTACATCTGTAATGTAATAATCTATTTCCCTTGTTTGATGAGGATTTGATTTCTCTGGTGACTCTCCTTGTTCCTGTCCCTTGTGGAATGATTTTTGCTCTTGAAACTCCCCAGCCTCTTCTGTCACCTCATAGTTATGATCAGTTACTAATGAGAGGAAACGTCTGGGTATTTCCAGGGTCAGTATCTGAGAGCTGGGTGAATGAATTGAAGTCTAACATGAACATTCTGAGGCTGACTCACCCATTCATTTATGAATTCGCCCATCCCTCAACACACATTTATTAAATATTTCATCGTTGACAGAGAGTATGCTATAAACTATTATTATTGTTGTTGTTGGGTGCCATCAACTCCCTGCATTATTCTTACAATTGTTCTTTTGGGCCACTGTGTCAGCCCATCTCATTGAGGCTCTTCGTGTTTCCAATGCTCATCTGCTTTACCCAGAATAATGTCCTGTTTACAGGGTTGTTGTGTTAGTTTGGGTAGACTAGAGAAACAAATCCATAGAAACTCA
>NW_022103920.1:27370687-27375972 GCF_000313985.2 Echinops telfairi
CTAGAGCCCTGGAGCTAAGAAAGCCACATGGAGACCCCTGCCAGCATTGAGATGTTTACTCTACCACTGGATCCACAAGACTTTCCACCTACTGACCTGTGATCTTCCTGCATTTGGTGTCTTGCATGTGTTGCATGAGTCTGAAGAGGAATTCATGGATTGGTATCAGACATATGGACTAATATCTGACTTGGTCTGGAGTGTGCTGGGATGTTTTCTCAATGTTCAATTGCTCTTTTATACTTTCTTAATCATTCTTCAACTTACACATGCACAATTAAGTGATTGAAAAAAACCACGGCTTGAGCAGGCACACCTTAGTCTTCAAATTGGCATCCTTACTTTTCAATACATTTGCAGTAGATTCACCCAGTGCAACACACTGTTCGGTTTCATGACTGCTGTTTTCCATGAGCATTGATTGTGGAACCAAGCAAGATGAAATCCTTGGCAGCTTTAGGCTTTTCTTAGGTTGTCATGATGTCATCTGTTGGTTTGAGTGCGAGGATTGTGGTTTTGTTTGTATTGAGTTGTGATCCATACTGAAGTCTACAATTCATAATTTTTATCATCAAGTGCTTTGAGCCCTTGCTTTCATCAAGCAACATACAAGCCATGAGCTGAATATTCCCCACCCCTGCCATAGAGTAGAGAGAAAGAAAATAGTGCATAAGTGGAAGAATTCAGTTCACAGGAGGATATCTTAATGAAGTGAATGAAAAGCTTTAGGTTTCCCCACCGGTTACACTGGTAGGCAACAGTTCTGGGTGGAGGCAGTAACTCATGTTAGCAGGAAGCCTGGTGTTCAAGGGAGTATTGGTGCTGTGACACAGAAGCTCATCCTTTATTAGCTGGAGTTAGCCCTTGTGATGGACCCAATAGAAACTATTTACTTCCAGACTGCAGTCCCAATGGCCCATCTCTGTATTAATTTTCCATTTGTCTAGCCTACGTTGCAAGGTTTTAAAATCAATACGAACACTAAAGTTCAATGTATTCACAATCCAAAATGGTTACACTAAGAGATACATCCGTGGAGTAACGAAAGAGGGATTGATCCTGAGCGTCTTAGTTCCTCTTTCTCTCTCCATCGCTCTTGCTGTCTAACACATTCATGACCTTGTGTCTGGTAGCAAGGCCTCCCAGCAAGAGTATGGATGATGGCATAATGATTTTAACGGATTTCAGATTGTCTTATCAGAGAAGGAGGCCACGTCCCAACTGACCTCTAGCATGCGCTTCACAGCAGAATGCCTAATCTGCATAAACAAACCTGTATTTGCTAGTAAAAATGTGATTCTTGCTTCTGACACAATTCACAACATTGCTTTAGTACCAAGTGAGTTCTTTCACCCAGGGGGAAGAGAACATTCCACTGGTTTTATTTTGTATGTGAAACTGAATTCATGCCTCTGAAAACTATAAAACCTGGAGACTAAATATAGCCCTTCAAGGGCATGAACTGTGAGTGAACAGCAGCGGAAACCAAAGTTATAAAAGAAAAGAAAAGGGTTGAACCAGAAACCTCCACCTTATTTAAATTCCACCTTATGACATTCACAGCGTCTGTCTGAGCAGCAGAACAGAATTCTTGATGTTGGAAATCGGAAGAACACAAGTGGGGGAGATGGTCTTCCCTCTGTGCTCTCCCGGAGGCTGCCCCAGGTTTAATTGATTGGCCTTGTCCCTCTGCTGTGGGCTGTCAGGGAGCTATCAGAGAAGGTCATCCTCAGAGAGCACTTAGTTAGAAAATCCAGGGACCTTGGTGGGGTAGGAAGGTGGGTACACCGGGAAGGCAAAGAGCCCTGAAGCCACGTGGGCCCCCCACTCTTACTGCCCTTACCTTCCCCTCATTTCAATTCACTACATGACACACAGTTTGATGGACACAGGGTGACTTTTCAAGCTTGGGTTCAGATTGTGTCTGAAATTTCAAACAGGTCCATAGCGAGCTATTTCTAACCTTTTAAGGTAGGCAGAAGAAAATGGTTTGACTCCCTGCCTGAGGAGGTGGCCCTGATGGTGGGTACCAGGTGAGGGTCAATCATGATCTGGCAAAGATGGGTGTTTTTCAGGTAGGAGACTCAGCTCATCCCAATGATGGAGACTGTCTAGTTGGGAGACCTGAGTTACTGACAGTGGAGTTGGGGCCCCGGTGCGGGGGACGTGGGGCGGGCGCGGGGGTGGGGGGGGGCAGTGCATGAGGAAGGAGTGCTGATGTTGCAAACAGGTCATGTGCTCAACTACTAGGTTAGAACATGGTTTGATTCCACCTTGAGACACCTGTGATAAAAAGCCTGGTGATCACTTTCTCAAAATCATGGGCCACAGAAAAGCCCATGAAGCGCATTTCTACTTTGACACTCGTGGGGTCAGTGATGACTCATGGATTGCACGGCCACTGGTTCACTGAATGCCGAGCCCTGAGGTTCCAACTGGCTTCTCTGTCCTCTGTTATGGGCGTTCAGACCTACCTTTCCCACCTGGCATTCTGAGGCTGCGTTTCTCTCGCTCACCCTCACAACCTCTTAGAAGCTCAGATCATACGTAAGAGTACAGATCAGTGGAAATTACTACCCACTGTTGGGCTGGCACTTAATCCCTGACAAAGTGATTAAGCACGCAAATGCTGAATGACAGGGCAGTGGTTCGTAGCTGCCAGATGCTCCGTGGGAAAAGGGATGAACTATGTGCTTCCGTGAAGATTACAGGCTTGGAGGCCTCATAGGGCAGCTCTAGTCAGTCCTTTAAGTTGCTGTGAGGAGCCGGGAGGGATTCTATGAGGCTCCTCAAGCCTGCCTATAAAGCACCAAAATAGAAACTAAACTCCCTATGACAGTCAATGATGATTCCCAGGGACCTGTGGCAGTTACATTATCTCCTGTCAACTTGCGAAGGGGTGTCAAACAGGCCAAAGCACATGAAGCCTCTGTGTGGGCATGGCCTTCTCCTGGGAATTCCTGTCTTCCTCCCTGGAGGCAAGACACACACTCTCTGCTTCATAATTCTGATGACAAGCCATATGGAGCTACACTGATGTAGCCAGAGCTCTGGAGCTGGAAGAGCCACGTGGAGACCCATGTTAGCACTGAGATGCTTCCACCACCACAGGATCTACAAGATTTTCCACCCACTGGCCTGTGATCTTTTGGCATTCAGTGTCATTGCATGGCTGCAGAAGTCTAAAGAGGAATTTATGGACTAGTATTGACATATGGGGTAATATCAGACTTGTGGACTTGATCTGGACTGGACTGGGATGTTTTCTTAATATACAATTACTTTTTTATATAAATCTCTTATACACAAATGAATGTCTCTGAATTTGTTCCTCTAGTCAACCCGGACTTACACAGGGCACTCCTAAAGCTCATTAGCCAACTGTCTCTGTCCGGGGTCATGCTGCTTCTCTGTGCCTCCAATAGAAGAGGCGTGGGGATTCCCTGTGGATTCCGAGGAGACTTACCAATCAGATGTGTCTGATCACTCTACCAATCACTGCGCTTGCAATACGTGGCCCCATCACCAACCCCAACCTCACCAAACAAGCCTGGCCACTCAGCGCTCACTCCCCGCTGACACTTGTCCTTCCCCTGGGAAGCAGTCTTGGTCATCATGTGTGGTCTGTTTCCTGAGCCTATTCATTGTCCTTTGTCCACCAAGGACTTGCCATACTTTGTAAGAACCTCATTCCCTGACACACAGATGCATCATGATTAATTTGTAGGTGTATTGCTGTCTCGTGTGATGATCCTGCCTCATGTTCAGACTTCTAAATAGGTGATACTACCTTTCAAAGTAATCCAGGACCATATTCCAGGTTTCCCCTAGATTGCAACTCCATTTCCTTCCCAAGAGGAGCCGGGGAAGCTGAACAAGGACTGACTTTCAGCACAATTGTGACCCTGGACACATTGCCCTTCAGTATGCCTACTCCCTGTCCACGACATCTCCCAGGATCTCTTTAAGGCCCTGCTACTTCTCCTCAGTGGTTCCTCTCCTCCTCCTCAGAGGGCTAGGGTACAGAGAAATGCCTGCTTTATCCAGACTCCCGGCTCATAATGTGCTTTGCACTGATGTTAATTTTCCAGGCATAGCTGTTTAAGTATAGAGTTTTAAGAATTGTAATGATTTTTTAATTGAGAGGGTTTAAAAAAAACCTTTTATTGTTTCTTATCTTTGAAAGCATGAATTTAAATTACCGCCTCTTTCTTTCTGTAATATGTTGAAATAATTAGCATGTGTGTGACTAACATTTATTGAGCATTTACTAATTGATAAATGCAGGGCTACAAAGAGGAATATGACAAAGCCCTTGACTTTTAAAGAGATTATAATTGAATTGGATTGAATAGGCTGAAAAAAAATTACGGAGGTCCAGAGGGGCCTGGCTCTGCTGGAGGGGCAAACAGGCAGAGAATGGCGTGTGACTGGGACACAGGGGAAGAAACATCTCAACAAAAGGAACGAAAGGGTCAAGGAGGGGCCCAGGCACAATTCTCAGGGGGCCTGTTATCTATTGTTAAGGGACTTTGTCCTCCTCGAGATGGCGAAGGACCAGCAACATTTTGGTTACCCTGAGTTACAACAACAAGCCCTCTCCAGTGAGTTCAGATTTGTCTTCATTTTGGGTACTGTCTGTCTGTCACCCTGCTCCTGTTTCTCCACCCTGCAGCCTAACTGTCAGCTGTCATATCTTTCCACTGACAATGTGCCTGCAGCTTCTTCCCCATCTAATTTGCATTTCTAATCATCTGGGAGTCTGGAAGCCTCATAAGCAAGTTCCTTAGAACCACCACATACCTCCCAGTAATAGGCTCTCAGCAAGGTTTCCAGGGCTCTGCTAGGATAATGGACAGGACAGCTATTTGGTTTTACTTTTGATTGGGTTGTTCTCATCGCTCTGTGCTTCTTTCCACGTTCTTCATTGGCCTGTGAGTTTGAGAAACAAAAACCAAACGACCAAACCCACAGCCAGGGAGTCATTTCCAACTCACAGTGACCCTGTGGGACAGAGTAGAGCTGCCCCTGAGGGTTTCCAGGGGCTGCCTCATGTTTCTCCTGCAAAGCAGTGGGTGCCTTTGAGCTGCCTGAACAGTGCTTAGCAGCCCAAGGCTTTCGTGGAAGTGCCACGAGAACTCCTTGGTAGATAAGCAGCCCCAAAACAAACTGAAGAGTCTCTGGGTGGTACGTGTGTGCTAAGTGCTCAACTAGTACCTAGAGGGTTGGTGGCTTAAGAACTCACCTATAGAGCCTCAGAAGAAAGACTGGTCATGGAGTGCCCA
>NW_022103920.1:27376391-27377845 GCF_000313985.2 Echinops telfairi
ACCAATCTTGTAAGTTCTTCTGTCTAAAACAATGTATGTGTCCCAGTCATGATCATGGTCATGTTCCTGTAGTCCTGTAATTTTTATGCATTGATCTGCCACCACTCATGAATTTGTGACAGTTCCTTTCTTCCATGCCTTATTTAACTAGGATTCCAACTTGAATCCTCTCCTCTGATGATATTTTGACCTCATGCTAATGGTCTCTCTCATCCAGATGATGTGTGTGTGTTCCTTTTAAGACTTAATAAATGCTCTCCTTAAATGATATTTGAGATTGGGGTATCTTTTTCACCCTAAAACAGGAGTAATTATGAGTTTATTTCAAGTGAACGTCAGGAAAAGAGGGTTTAATTTAAAGGAAATATTGAATCAAAATGGACTCCACAGCAATGTTTTGTTATTGTTGTTATTATTATTATTATCTCCATTTAGTGAGCACCTATTATGTGCCAGATTCTTCACCTTTATTACTCCTATAATCCACACGATGAGAAGCCCTCATGGCGAAGTGGGTTGCAGTTGAAAACCACCAACCATGCCAAAGGAAAAAAATTAGGCTCTCTACGCCTGTAAAGACTTAGAGTCCAGGAACCCACAGATGTGTCCACTGCCATTGGATCCACAGGATTTTCCAACCACTGGCCTGTGATCTTTCTGCATTTGACATCATTGCTATGTTGTGTGAGTCTGAAGAGGAATTCATGGACTAATATTGAGCTTATGGGCTAATATAAAACTTATGGACTGGGCTGGGCTGTTTTATTGACACATAAAATCTTATTATTATAAAGTTCTCTCTTACACATGCATGAGGGTCTCTGGATTTGTTTCTCTAGTCTACCTGGACTAACACACCATGGGCGACCTTTCTCAGCACAGGTCATATTACACCAGGGAAGCAACAACCTGTGCTGTTAGTGATATTCTTCTTAATGCTGCCCTAATAATTGACCCCAAGATTCACTACACAGTCACCGAATTAGATTTTAAGAGACATTTGGAAGCAATTGCTGAACACTATCTTTGAACTATGTCTCAGGACCAAGTTTTGTTTTGAAGACACACAATAGGTACCAAAGCGTGTAATTGCTAAGAAAGAAATTGCCCTAGAGCTGCCTGATATTCTTCTTCTTGACTTTGATAAGAACTTGAAAATGCATAACTCCATGCAATGTGTTCTTTGTGTTGACCCACTTAATTAAATAGTAAACTCCCACTATGATATTCTCAATAATCATGACATGAAGGAGGTGTTGTTGCCATTGACATAGAACTACGCACTGTCTACTTCTGTGCCTTTCTGGTTGAGCCCAGTCGGCTGGATACTGTGTCCATCTGTCACACTGAGGGTTTCCCTCGTTTTCTCAGAGCCTCTACTCTACCAATAGGATGTCCATTTCTAGTAAAGTTGCCTTTCCTAAGGACATTTATAAAGCAGGAGAGCAGAGATC
>NW_022103920.1:27379476-27383926 GCF_000313985.2 Echinops telfairi
ACCTTATCACCTTCAAAGTACTCTGCATTACACTGAATACATTTGTCAAACCTGTAATTCCATTCTTGAAAATATTTTTTAAGCTCACCTGTTTAAATGGCTGACAGCACCTCCCTCGGTTTTTTTCTTCACCTCTTCTGCTTTGTCAAATCACTGTCTTTTCATGCCCCTCTTCATTCAAGAAAACAAAAAGAAGTCACACAGAGTGAGGTCAGGTGAGTCAGGTGTGTGGGGCAAGAGAGGCATCCTGTTTTTTTGGCCAAAAACTGGTGCACTGAGATGGCTGCATAAGCAGGTGCATTGTTGTGGTGGCAAAACCAGTCCTCCATCTGTCACAAATCAGGCCTTTTTTGTCGCACACTTTTACGCTATCTTTTAAAAACCTCTAAATAGAAAGCTTTATTAACAGTCATACCTGATGGAACGAACTCCAAATGCACTATAAGTCGACATTTTCATCCATCTCAGAAGTTGACGGACGTCCAGAGCAAGGTTTTTCATCAATCTACATTTCACCTTTTTGAACTGAGAAAACAACTACTACAACTTGAGTTTGTTCCGTAGCACTGTCCTTGTAAGCTGTGTTCAGCATCACAAGTTTCTGCGGCATTTTTCCTGAGCAGGAAACAAAATTTCACAGCCGCCTGCTGTTCTCTTAAATTGGCCATCCAAAAAGTGAGGTTCAAGTGAAACTGCTTTTACAAAAAAATACCAGAGAGAACACTCCCAGGTGACTCCATTGTGTGCACTAACTCAGAGTGGGTTTCTTGATGGTTGCCTGGTGGGGAAAATGCATGTTCTGAAAGCTTTCCTCAACCCAGTGCAATTCTGGTTTTCTTAGGGGAGTACGCCCTCAAATACCACTTCCATTTGATAGTAGGGTGCTACTGTGCATGTCTGACTTTATGATTCTATTGGTCGTCATACAACACCAATTCATGATGGCCAAATCATGAGTCTGCATAATGACTTCATGGCCCAAGATTCAATATTCAGTCGCTATTAAGGCCTAGTTACAAACTAAAAGCTATTTCTCAAAAAGGAAATAGCTATCTGCAGAGGATAGTTCAGCTTTGATCTAAAATCTATACTGAGATACATCAATAAGGGCCTACCAAAGACTCCAAACTTCCTCTCTGCCACTGCCACTTCAATAACTGGCTCAGCCAGATCAAATGGTCCAAGTGGTAGATTGGCTTGCATGGCAGCCTGAACCTGTTCTAGAACCTTCTTTTGTTCTGGAGTCCACTCAAAATGTGTAGCTTGTGATAAATATGCTGGAGTAGTGTACTGAAGAAGGGATATGTCACACGCAAAATACAAAGAGGACTACCATGTGTTGGAACTCCTTTTTTGTCCAGAGAAGAAACGGAGTATAACGACTTATCCTGTTCTTTAAAATAAATTCAGATTGATCTAACTTTATATTCCTTGCACCATGATGCCTTATCCTTAGAAGCCACTCCCACACGAACTCATCTGGCCTCTGTTTGTAAATATTAGAAAAATCAGGCAATTCTTTTGGAGCATAGTTTAATTCCTCCTGGATCACACTGTGTGCTTCACCTCTTGATACTAGCTGGGATTTGAGTTTAGTTGTAGGTGGAGAAGCAAAACTGGCATTGGTGGTGGATTAACAAGGCAGTCAGCAAGATCTTATAAAGAATCTGCTTCGCCGAATGTCCCAGGCACTGTCCCAGTTCAAAAACACTTCAGGCACCAAAAAAACTAAACTCACTGCCATCGAGTCCATGATGACTCCTGGTGACTCTCTGTGGGTTTCTGAAACAGTAACTGTCTATGGGAATAGGACGTCCAGTCTTTCTCACAGGAGCTGCTGCTGGTTTCCCACTGCCGACCACGTGGATTGCAGGCCACCTGGTAACCACTACACCACCAGAGCTCTCAAACTAGGTTCATGTTGTCAGATGGGAGTAAACGTGAGTTAATAAGTAAAATAAAAAAATAGTTGTCAGAATTGACTCAGTGGAATTTACATTCTCAATGCCCTGATTATGTATGCCCCCAACTCAAGTTTCAGGATCCCATTTCTTTCCAGCGAGGGCCCTCATTTTAACTTCAAACACAATTTGAGGTTGGGAATTCAATTGACATTGTATTTCAGCACTCTTACGATTAGACTCTGTGTGTAGTTTTTGGTGATATTAGCTTTGTGACTCTAAGAAAGAAAGTTTTCTTTGGGGGCACATGTGACAACTTTCAGGTCTTGTAGGTAGCACTTGAGAGACAACTAAATCTGAATTCATTGCTTTCACCAATGTGTCTAGGACCAACCATCCAGCTTCCTTCGTTTTTCATTCTAACAAAATTGTAGAAAAGTTTCAAATATGCAATCACTCAAAGCCTCATCTCTCAGAAATATGTGAGTCTTTGGCGCTGAGGTTTTGCGCTTTTCTATTCATGCTTCTTGCCATGAAGGCAGCATCCTAAGTGCCTTTAAAACTAGCCAGCTTCGCAACCCCATTCAGATAACTTCTCATTGCGTTTCTCTAGAATCATTCTTGTGTGTGCATAAAATTAGTGATGAATGTATATATATATGAATAATAATACATCATACCATATTATAGAGAGGTTTTAACAGTATTATTGGCATATAATCAACATATATGCCTTTTTTTTTTTGCAAAGAAATTACTCATGTAGTTGTGGAGACTGGTAAGTCCCAAATCCAAGCATCAGATAGAAGGTTTGTGTTAGTCTGGGTTGACTAGAGAAACAAATTCATAGACACTCATATGTGTATAAGAAAGAGCTTTATATACAAGAGCAGTTGAGTAATGAGAAAACATCCCAGCCCAGTCTAGATCAAGTCCATAAGTCCAGTATTAGCCCATCTGTCCAATGCCAATCTATAAATTCCTCTTCAGATTCACAAAACACATGCAATGATGTCGAGTGCAGGATGATCACAGTCCAATGGATGGAAAGTCTTATGGATGGTTGTGGTATAAGCATCTCAGCTCTGGCAGGGGTCTCTATGTGTGGCTCCTTCAGCTCCAGGACTCTAGCATAGCTCCATGTGTCTTGACAGCAAGCATGTCTCACAGGGAGTCGGTCTGTGTCCCACCTCCAGTGAGCTATTTATCTCCATAGTGCCTCTAAATGAGGTCATCAAACTGTGACCTGATTGGCAGGCTAATCCACCCCTTCACTCTTCAGTCTCAGCTTGACAACAGCTTATGTAACTACCACAAAGCTATATAGGCTTTCCTGACTTACATGGCTGCAGGGCTTAACAAACCCAAAATCCAGAGCAGACATCAGGCTGCTGGCTCACACTCTAAGGACTCGAAGTCAGAGTAATACATTCTTATCTCTGAACATAGGAAGAGCACTTCTCTTTCCACTGATTTGCTGCTCAAATCAGATCACATACTGGGAAGGGATTGCTTATGATCAACCAAAGTACTGGGAATAATGACTTCCCCAACTTAACACATAACCTTAACCATCACAGATTCTAAGAGAAAATGGGACTTGAAGGCATCATGAGTGAAATAGAAATCTCTTTCTGATCAACAGAATCACAGGGAAATGGGAGGATGACATTGGACAATAGTCCTTTAAGAAGGCAGTGCGTTCTTGAGGAAACCTGGAGGTTCTCTCGGAAGAGGAGCAGACAGCTCAGTCCTACACCCTACACTATTTATTGCCATCCTCAACTTACAGAAAGTTTGGCTGGCAATGCAGATTTGAGAACAAGACCAAAACAAATCTTTGTCTTCTGATTTTCTCACTACAGACACCTATTTTCTCTGAGGGAGGACCCATGGTATTTGGAAGCCAAAAACTGAAGTAATTTTCACAAGAATTGAGCCATTTGTGGAAAGTGACTGAATATGCCTATAGTCCCCCAGGAGATAGAAACAAACCTTTCTGAAAGCCGATGTGGTATGTAGCCATACTTTTCTCTAGGTGATGGAATTGCCTGAGGATGTTGCTTGATGGAGTAGCTGATAGAGTTGGGAAGGAAGAAAATGCAAAGGTGAAGGAAGAGAATAAGCATTCCATATCTGAAAAAGGCATATGCAAATTTTTAGGAGAGCATTTCCTGGCAGCATCTGCCTTGAAAGGAAGGATGTCTCACTGTAGAGACAGGATGCAGAGGGTTTGCCTTTGCCAGGCACTTCCTAGGCAGCTTGAGGCATCCTCAGGTTTGGTGTGGGGGTGGGAAAGGGAGTTTGCAAAGCCCCAAAGCTAGCCAAGAGGAAGAAGTAAAACTAAAGCACAAACGTCAGTTCCATGTAAATCACCTGCTTTGTTGAAGGCAAGTAGAGCTGAGGACCTGGTTCTAGGGTGATGACTTGGTTCGTAGGACCATATCATTATTATTTCTGAGGAATCATGCTTCTTGAAACCACCAGAAGCGTTAGGCAGCACACACTGCAAACTTAGGAACCAAAGGCAGCTTTACTCACTGTGTTCA
>NW_022103920.1:27384745-27395118 GCF_000313985.2 Echinops telfairi
ATTGCATGTGTTTTGTGAGTCTGAAGAGGAATTTATAAATTGGTATGGGACACATACGGACTAATGGACTTATGGACTTGATCTGATTGGGCCAGGATTTTTTTTCAATATACAATTATTCTTTATATAAAGCTCTTTTTTTTTAAGCCAGCAGTCCAGCGCTTAACCCACTGGGTCACCAGGGCTCCTCTGAAAGCTCTTACTCACCTCTGAGCCTCCCTGGATTTGTTTCTCTAGTCTCCCTGGATTAGCACATTATGGTACCTTGGGAGTGGGGCACTAGAGAAACAAATCATGAAGATGGAGAGTGGCTGCTTATTTGACATCTGCCTCATGGTAGCTTTTCTTCTTTGGGTAGCCAGAGGCCAGTCTACAGGGTTGTTTTCTGGAAAGAATATGGGAAGTTAAAGTTTTGATCATTTTCTTTGGTTATTCCTGTTTGAAATGATGAAAATGAATCTTGTTAATATACTGTATATACTCGAGTATAAGCCGGCCCAAATATCAGCAGGGGCACCTAATTTTACCACAAAAACGTCATTAAAAATGTGCTGGAAAACTCAGCTTATACACGAGTATATATGGTATATTTTGAGCTGGGGGGAGGGTGTAAATCTCCCTTTGAATTTCAGAGACCATGCTGCTTCGTGAAAATGGCTGACAAAAGGTCCCACCTTGGCTTGAGGCAATGCAGCCAGAGGCCTAAGGCCATATGGGATAACTTTAGATAAGGATAGGATTTTATTGTTTTAAGATTGAGTTTAGGATCTGGCTCTACTGGGTTTATACTGTTTTCTTCTGACTATTGTTGACATAATGATTCATAGAAATGATTATTGGGGAGTTTGAAAATAGAGAGCTTGGAAGCCCACTTGCCTTAAGCCATTAACATTGGATCTTCAAATGGATGTAGGACAGACTGCAAAGAAGGGTGGGAAAAGATAACCCCCACCCAGTGCTTTGGAAGACTCAGGCATTTGTATTTGAAGAGATTTGCTCAAGGGGCTGTCTCCAGACTGAAGAAGAGAAAAGGAACTCTTGCTCTAGGACTGAACGGTTTAAGGGAGCCTCTGGACAGACTGATATGCTTGCTAGGTGACCACTTGGAGGAACTTGTTGAGTGGAAGTGAGAGAAATGCAGCAATAAAGAGAGGGGTTGGGTCTGGCCACTGACACTGGTGGACCTGGTTCCCAGGGACTAGAGAAAAAATGAGAACAGGTTGACTGGTCTAAAGTTTATGACCTAGCACAAGGGGGCAAAAAGTTGTTGAGAATTTGTGATGGGGCCCATGCTCTACAGGCAAGGGAGCCAATGGGCACCCTGGTGAGGCTAAGTGAGGCAGCCCACATTGAATTGACTAGAACCCAACCAGTCAAAGAGAAGATTTTTGAGCCTGTGAACTGGTGCACATTGCTGCTGACTTTATGGATGGCCTGTCCTGATTTGATCTTTGCTTGGAGGCTAACTAAAAAGTTCCAACTGGAATGAAGATTCTTCACATCGAGGAACATGATTGTCTCCTCAGAGCACTGGGTTTATATAAGTGGGCAGAATAGAAATTGGATACCCAAAATTAGGCAGATAAAGGCATGAAGTTGGCTGGTTTATAAACTTTCATAGGTGGGGGAATATATTCATAGGATTATGGTGTAGGTATTCACTTAACTGTAATTGTTATGCATAGAATATTTTTGTTTTGTTCATTTTTAGAATCGTATGTTTAAATGAGGCTGCCACATATTGAATTCAATGCATTTTAGTCTTATCCTGTCAGGTAAAAATATGATATTATTGTTTTGTTTAAAATGTATATATGGCTAAAGAGTTGTATAAAAGTGCCAAGTTGACAAGGGGTGGTTTGTGCTAGTTACATAATCTCTTCTCAAGTTGAGACTATTCAGAGTAAATGGGGTGGAGTTTAGCCTGCCAATCAGGTCGCAGCTTACTGACTTCACTTGGTGGCACGACAGAGCTAAATATCTCATTGGAGGCCAGACACACACTCTGCTTCCTCTCTCAGTGAGGCATGCCTGTTAACAAGCCAGATGGAGCTACAGTGATGGAGTCAGAGCCCTGGAGCTAAAGGAGTTGCATGGAGAACTATGTCAGCGCTGAGATCCTTCCACCGCCACTGGATCCACAAGACTTTCCACCCACTGGCCTGTGATTTTCCTGCACTTAGTGTCATTGCATGTGTTGCGTGAACCTGAAGAGGAATTTATAGATTGGTATCAGACATATGGGCTAATATCAGAATTATGGACTTGATCTGGACTGGGCTGGGATGTTTTCTCTATGTACAATTACACGTTACAATGTAAAGCTCTTTCTTATCCATCTTTAGTGACAGGGAGATTGTTACCTTCAGTTAAGCTTATTTGATATTTGGAGAGCTCTCACAGGACAGTCTTTTATATAGAAAGCTGATGTCTGTCTCTCCATGTTTTGGTCTTTGAAAGTTGGTGCAAGATTCGAGAGAAAAGCAGCAGGAGTTGAAACCTTCTCTGTCTGGGAGCTTTGTCTAGCCTCCTATTATAGGGATAGGATACCTGTAACCTGTGACCCAGTTATTGAAACTCCTGTTTTGTTAGAACATTTTCAAAATCATGTGATAAATCAGGCACATGACTATGGTGTCTAAAATACCCGAGAGTTTATGTTTCGTTCATTCAATGAGAACTCTGGAGGCTGGACAAGTGTCTGTGTGCAGGCCTTAATACCAAGGCTCATGGATACCAAGGCAAGACTCTGCTACTCTTTGGTTCTCCCTTGAGTGATCCCACGAGCAAGGCTGATGCTCCAGCTGCTTCATCTAGATGTCTGGGAGAAAAGAAGCGGCAGAAAGTGGTGATGCTCATACTAAGGAAGCAAAGTCAGTCCATGTATCTTCTGGCAATAATTATAGCCACAGCCAATGTGGCAAGGAACTGGTAAAGAAATCTAAGAATGTTGCATCTCTTATCCCCTAGGTGGGAACATTGGTTTCCCCTATACAGTGAGATTCTGCTCAACAACAAAAAAAGTGGAAATGGCAATTGAGCAGGCAACTAGGAGCCGTTTTCTAAAGGTTACCAACAGATGTATGTCCTCCTACATGCAAATCCTATGCAAGGGTCCCAATAAATCAGTGGGAACACTGACTTAAAGGCATAGAATCTGCTCTGACTAGTGTAAGCAGAGAAGGGCTTATCAAAGAATACGACTTTCTCCTGCTATGTGGAAGGAGAGCATTCCTCGGAAACCTTCCACAAGCCCTAATGGCATAAAGCAAAGAAGCAATTTCCCTCAATTTATATCAGGAAAACGTGTTGAGTATCTTTAGGCTCCAAACTAGCCCACCAAATCATACCAAAAAACACATGCAGTGAAACCTACAAGAGCACGAGATAGGGTGTTCACAGACCCTGTCCAGAGCTGCAGGGACCCTGTGCTCAGACGCTGAGTCTGGTTCCGGAGGAAGCCGCTTGCTTCTCAGACACTCTCTGCTCTTCATTTGTTCTTTGAGGGGGGAAATAAAGCCTGAATGCTGGCTTCACATTTCACCTTTTTTCCTAAAAGCAAAATCCCTCAGTGAAGTGCTTTTGATGAACTAAAACAGGTACAAGCATAGATCTTTCCTAAAAGCAAAGTTAAGTCAGGTGAACTTTCAAAGGGGTCAGGGAGTGGACATACCTGTGTTAGGTAGCCCACACAGTTCTCTAGCACAGACAGAAAAATAGGCTCGTATGCAATGGACAAAACAAGTATGAAAATTGCCTAGTCACCTCCCAGGGTTTCATGGCTCAAAGATTCCTGGAGACCGCTATTTAACGCCACCAGTGTCTAGGGCTGCCTCCCATGCTCAGACCAGACACAGAAACTCCACCACGACTGCCACAGAAGAACCAGGCTTGCTGTTTCCTGCCTGCCGGAAGATTTGCTCTCTGCTCAGGTGTCGTACTTCCACATCCACGCCACTCATTGGTGAAACAATCTCATGGGGGCATCATCCCCGCTGTTGGGCATCTGGGAATATAGCCCTGTCATCTCTGGTTGGGCATAGAGATTAACTGTGCCTGTGAAGATGAGATGCTTAACATCAATTTGAGATTTACATGGGTATGTAAAACCCTTAGGCTCACCATAATAGCAATGGGGGTGTTTTACACAATTCAAATCCACGTTGTCAAAGGGTAGATGTAAATTATACTCAGATTTTCAGCTGCTTGGAAGCTGGCACCCCAAAACCTGTTTTGTTCACAGGTCAACCATATTTATATACTCAGAACTGGAAGGGCTTTTTAAAAAGTTCCTGGAAAAATGGAATTAGAATTTTTCCACAAACATTCTGAAACTCCTCCCCATTGAGAAAATTCAAAACAGCCATTCAAATATGTCTGCCTGAATGAGGCCAGTATCCCATAGTGCCATGATTTATGAGGTATGTCAATGTGAAAGCGTGGATGTAGTGGATACCCTAAACACACCAGAAAGATACTTGGACAGCCTTTCTCAGAAGGGACAAACAAGGGATGATAAATCTAGAGTGTGGTAGACCACTGATGAAACACATAACTATCCTCTCCTCTGGTTCACTAATATTTCCTTCCCCCACTATTAAGGTTTATGTTTTACCGCATTAATATTGTTAGAACTATGTAGGTTCATTTGTGTAATTAAGATTGTCGGAAGCAGGAGTGCCAGGATGGATGACCCTTTAGAAACAGCAATCGGAGTAATGATTTCCTGAGGATACTGGAAAGTGGGGCGGGAGAGGAGCTGAAAGCAATGATGACTGTATAACCCCACTTAAGGGGAGTGAACAACAGAATTATAGGTGAGTGGGTATATTGATGGGGTAAGATACAGCTAAATATACATAATAGAATCATAATATATATCAATAAGGATTCTGGGGGGAAGGGTGGCAGAGGGAGGGTATAAAAGAGAGCTGATGTCAAAAAGTTCAAGAAGAAAGAAAATGTTTAGAAACTGATTTCAGTAGCAATTGTATCATTATTCTTGATACATTTGAATTATGGAATGTTATGACATCTGTAGGAGCTCCTAATAAAATGGTTAAAATATTTTTTTTCAGGATACTGTATCTTTCATAGAACACTTCCACATATTGTTATATGGCCCTCTCCATTCTGTGAAGTAAAACAGGATGAATAGTCTTTCTTTCTACTTAAAGATGAGAGGATGAAGGCCTGTAGAGATCCAATGATGTCCCCAGCTTTCAAAGCTCCTAAGTGACTTCTGCTGACCCTACAACCTAAATCTTTTGCTTTCTAGCCTGGTATTATATCTAGCAAAAATAGAAAAATTATTTTTCATCAAAGAAAGAATCTCCATTTTTATAATAGATTATTCGACACCAACTGAGCTTTACCTGGGTTAGCGCAGAAATGTAATGCCTGTTAAGAAAGTGACTTCAATAATATGGCAGTATTGTACAATGATTACACCTGTCAGAGGAGACAAAGATGCAACTGAATCCTCACCTCAGCTACCTTCTGTTTGCATGACCTTGAACATGTACCTACTTAATCTCTCTGAGGCTCAATTTTCTCACTCCTGCATAGAGGCTAGAAATAAAACCTACCTCATACAGAGATAAAGCATACATTCTGTTTCCTAGAACATCAGCTCATCCTATCCGTGTGCTATTTTAATAAATTGAGATAGCGTCGTGTCTTAAAAAGTAATGAACCCTACTTGGTGTGGACTACTAGACACTGGAACAAAGATTAATAAAACAAATGCTTGCCTTTAGGACCCAGCAAGGATGAGCTCGACTTTATTTGGGTTTAGTGTGGAGATAGAGGGCCAGGGGTTGTATTGGGAAATCTCTATAAGCGACTTCGGCTTTGAGCTAATTGTGGAAGCTTGAGTACTCAGAGGACCGAGGGATAGAACTGTAGAGATATTATCTCCTCTATGTTGGTGTAAGGGACAAAGGAAGAACTGAAACACAAAAAAACCTACTGAAAATATTGAAATGAACTATCATTTGATAAAAGGCTTTTGATGTCTCCGGAAGTAGTTTGGGTTGGTTATGTTGTTTGCACAACACACATAGGGAAGGAAGGTATTATTTCCATTATGCTAATGAAGAAACTGAGTACAGAAGAAGTGAAGACTTCTTTAGAAGCACTCAAGGACTTCAAAGAGGGCGAGATAGTTAAGGTATATTGTGCCAACCTGGCCAATAAACACACGTGGAGTTAATTGAAGGACAGAGCGATAAATGGCTCAGTGAGCCTTGCCTTTCTAGTTCTCAGGTCTCTTGCTTTCTGATGGTCAGACCAGGGTGCAGCTGCCTTAGCCAGTTCCCTGCTTCAGCTGGTAGGGCTCACTTCCTGCAAGACATCCCTAAGGAGAAGCCGCATGAACCTACCCCGATGCAGCCCTGGGTGCTGGAGCAGGCACTGGAGACCACCTGCCAGTGTTGAGATGCTTATATGTTCACTGATTGAGCTTTCCTCCTGCAGTCTGCATCATTGCGTGTGTTTTGTGAGATGGAGGAGGACTTTGTGGGTTGGTGTTGGACATATGAGCTAATGTTGGACTTGTGGGCTTGGGAAGCACTGGGTTGGGATGGATTCTTGATGTGCACTTACCCATTATATAAAACTCTCTTATACATATGTATACATATACATAAAACTCTCTCTTATACAAATCCATATTCTGTGGATTTGTTTCTTTAATGTACCCAGACTAACACACAGAGAGTAACAAGGTATTCTTTAGCTTGAAATAATGCTATATGCCTCAATTGTTTCCAACATTTTACCTGTAGAATTCATATGTTCTCTAGCCAATACTTGTGATAGTTACAGTTTAACCTGTCAATCAGGTTGCAGCTTGATGACCTCATTTGGAGGCAATAAGAAGATAAATAGCTTATTGGAAGCGGGACAGCTTATTGTTGTCCTTACTCCCGGCACAACATTGCAGCTGACAAAACATATGGAGCTACCTAGAGCCCTGGAGCTGAAGGAGCCACTTGGAGACCCCTGCCAGTGCTGAGATGCCTTTACCACAACTGGATCCACAAGACTTTCCACCCACTGACTTCTGATCGTCCTGCATTCTGCATCATCGCATGTGTTTCCTGAGTCTGAAGAGGACTTTATGTACTGGACATATGGGCTAATATTGGACTTATGGACTTGATCTGGACTGGGCTAGGATATTTTTTCAATATTGAATTGCTCTTAAAAATTAAGTTCCTTCTTTTAGACATATGAGTCTCCTTGGATTTGTTTCTCTAGTCTATGCAGACTAACACACGTGTCCTATTTTTCTTCATTTAACAGATAACTTTTGAGCACATATGGTGTGTTAGTTACAAACCGATGAAAGTTTGTAAGCCAGCCACTTAATTCCTTTATCCTTCCATTTTGTGGTATCCAGTTTCTATACTGCCCACTTACATCAACCCAGTGCTCTGAGGAAACTATTATATTCTTTGATGTGAAGAATCTTCATTCCAGTTGGAACCTTGTGACACCTGCTTCCATAAGCAAAGTCAAAGCAGGACAGGCCATCCATAAACCCAGCAGCAATGTGCACCAGTTCACAGATTCAAAAATCTTCTCTTCCACAGGTCAGGTTCTGGTCAGTGGTGGTGTAAGCATCTCAGCACTGGCATGGGTCTCCACATGGCTTCTCCAACTCCAGGCTGCTTGTGTCTTGTCAGCAGGAAGACGAAGCAGAGAGAGTGTGTCTGTATGTATCTGGCCTCCAAAATGAGCTATTTATCTCTGTGGAGCCTCCAAATGAGGTTATCAAGCTGCAATCTGATTGACAGGCTAGACTCTACCCCTTTGCAAGTTGACAGGAGATTATGTAACTGCCACATATGGTTGGAGGTTTGAGTTCACCCATAGGTGCCTTATACATACGAAAATATCTGGAGATCTACTTTGGGGAGAAAAAAAGCCATTGAAACCCTTATGGAGAAGAGTTCTGCTCTGACATACTTGGTGTCCCCATGATTCAGAATTGACTTGATGACAACTCTGTTGGGTTTTTTTGCCATGTGCAAGGCTCTACAGCACATCCTGGTTTGTGCAAGATGGATCTAATTCCTTCCATCATAAGGTTTGTAATTTAGAGGAAATAAACATGAAGCAACCAATTATACAATCAGTTATCAAAACAAAACAAAAAAAATATATAGGAAGCTCCATGAAGAAGTATAAGGGTGAAATTAGACCTTTGAGGTGGTTGAAAGGGCCATTGTCAGCAGACTTGCCTGTCTGCTGAAAGCAATGAGAAACCGTTGACATACATGAAAGGACGGCATGATCAGACCTGTACTTTCACAGCTTTACCTGGATGCCATGTGAAAGAGCAAGACGTCGAGGATCAAAGATTCTTTTGCTGACTTTCCAGTCCCTTTCTGAACATCACTGTTTTATTGACACATGCCACCACATCCAAGTCCCCCGGAGAAAAGAAAACTCACTGCTATCGAGTCCATGCCAACTCCTCGTGACCCTATAAAGCAGGGTAAACCGTCCCTGGGGGGTTTCCAAGGCTGTGAGTCTTTCCAGGAGTAGAAAGCCCTGTCTTTCTCCCTCAGAACACTTGGTGGTTTCGAACTGCTGACCTTGAAATTAGCAGCTGAATCATTTTTCCACGAGGGCTCCTGTAGAGAGCAAGTATTTGATCAACATCCTTAGGGTTCTGTTACCCAAAATATTTATCATTCCTGGAGGGTTCTGAGTGCAGCATCCATTTCCGTAACAAATTCTCCTCATAGTAGGTACCTGCCCACTCTCTTTGCCATGTCCAAGGTGCATGCACAGTCTAGAGCATGAAAATATGCCATTTGCCAAGGAGCACCAGGACATCTGCTTTGCCGATTTCCTGGAGAGGGGTGAGCAGAGCCAAGAGTTTATTTGCCGTCTCATTTTTCTCTCTCTGGGTCTTTTGTATTTTCTTCCTTAAGAGTTTGCAATGGTTAGTCTATGTTAACCTCATCCTTAGTAGCATTGAGAAGATGGGAAGTGAGGAAGCAGGAAGGGAGATGATCAGGATCTCCACCCACAGAGCCGTTCCTATCCTCATGCTTTCTTTAAAGGAATCAAGGATGCTGTTAGAAGGGGTGAGGAAGCATCTCAGTTGAGCACGTCCTTGCAGTGCCCTTCAGAGCTGCTGCTTCTGTTGCTGCCCCTACCAAACAGGCATGGCAGTGCGCACCAATGAGGCCCCAGTGATGGGGAGGAAAGCTCTCCAGGGCCCCCCTAGTAGGAGAGGAGATTGAAGACCCAGCCCCTTCAGCCACTGTAGAGCTGTAAGGTTATCTCTCCCTGGGGCCTGGAACAGTGATGCATTATAGAGAATATGCCAGAACAAGTCTGAGCTGCAGAATTAGCAACCACCCCCGGCAACAGCTTTTGGTTTATTTGTTAGAGACACTATCCACGGGGAGGCATAATTCACTTCTGAGCAGCCTGAACTAATATCATTGTTTCTCTCTCACTTATATATCAACTTCACACTAGAATTAGAGTAGATAATCTTTGCTTCGTCTTTCTCTAGCAAGCCAGTCTTGACAGTTCTCCCAGCGGACCAAGCCTTTGCTGCATGATAAAATGCCTGAGAATGGAGAAGAGGCACCTTGAATTCTGAAAATGTTCAAGTTTGCAGAAGATGCCAATGAAGAGACGCAGACAAATAGTGGCACAGAGCATCAAAGAAAAGTCATTCCTGCTCGGGAGCCCATCCAGAAAAGGCAGTACTCCCTCATTTGACTGGACAGATCATTAGTGGCCCACTCATGGGAAATTGAAGGGAAAGCAATGCTTGAGCTAATTTGATATCAATGGAATTTGATAAATGGCCTCTCTTGCTGCCACCTCTAAGTTAGAGGTGGAAGGCATAGTAGTAAAAATAGCACCCTTGTCAAAACCACCAGCATCCTAGTGTTAGGAGCAAAATAAATGAGGCTGAGAACGAGGTTTGCTTTGGGAGCAGTCCAAGAAAGCACCCGAGGTGCCGCTCTTCTCACTCGGTACAGTGTGCTTTCGTCGTGAGGGCGAGAAGAATAAATCTCTCTTAGTGTTAGGAGAGAAAAAATGCCATGCTGTCAGGTCACCTGCATTCAATTCTGCAAGAGAAAGCCATCCATTCATTCTAAGACTTACTCATTTACTGATTATGACTATTATTAATTATTCATTTATCGGTCCACAAACTCTATTATGACTACTATGTCCAAGACACTAGACAATATCTGGGTCACCCCGCCATGCCAAGGCAAGGCACTGGGGTGGGGGGTGGGGGTGTGCAGCGGAACAGCAGGGGAGGGGAGTAGAAAGATCCCCAGGGAATGATGAGGGTGGACATTGGAGACAGGGCATGGTGCCCCAAC
>NW_022103920.1:27396765-27416438 GCF_000313985.2 Echinops telfairi
AAAATATCTGGGTCACAGGCAGCAAAGCCTTCTTGAATCATGGGTCTTAAAGTTTAGCGTGCATGAGAATCCCCTGGACAGGTTCTGATTCCACAGGTGTGGGCTGCAGCATAAGAATTTGCATTTTTAATAGGTTCTCAAGTGATACTAATGCTCTTTGTTTTGGGGGGGCGGGGGGTGTCACAATTTGAGACCCACTGGTCTAGAGCATTGGTTCTCAATCTAGGCTGCTCAGAAAATCACCCAGAGGCCTAATCACTAAATAAATAGAAAGAATAATGAATTATTTTAAAGTAATTCGTGTAAATTACTTGGTATGTTTTTGAAACGTACTATATAAATGTTTACTTCCGGATTTTCATTGTTGGAAAACATTTTCATCAAGGTTTTCATCTAGAATAAATGCTCATATGATATAAACATATTATTGAAAGTTCCATTCAATATACATGTTGTAAATGGTGCAGAATATTGAGAGTACCATAGACTGCCCAAAGAACAAACAAGTCTGTCTTGGAAGAGGGACAGCCAGAATGCTCCTTAGAGGCAAGGATGGCTAGACTTTGTCTCGTGTACTTTGGATACTTTGAAACCAGTTCCTGGAGAAGGGCATCATGCTTGGTGAACTAGTGGGGCAATCTAAAAGAGGAAGACTTTCTTTTTTGTTTTTAATTAAATACTTTTGGGGGGGCTCTTACATCTCGTATCACAATCCATACATTCATCCAGTGTGTCAAGCACATTTGCACATAGGCTTCCATCATGATTTTCAAAGCATTCTTTTCCCACTTGAGTCTCTGATATCAGCTCCCCATTTCTTTCCCCTCCCTCCCCCGCCCACCCAAGAGGAAGACTTTCAACAAGACAGATTGGCACAGTGGCTGCTTCAATGGGCTGGAGCATAAGAACGATTCTGAGGGTGGCAGAGGACCAGACAGTGTTTCACTCCGTTCACAGGGTTGTCATGAATTGAACCGACTCAACAGCACCTCACAACAACAACAAGTATTTACCCTATGTGAGCCATGATGATAGACACTGGGGACACAAGGACTAATGAAACACATTTCTGCCCTTAGGAGCATGACGGAAACAAAAGGGTACATGGAGCATGTCTGCCAAATTAGCAAGAAGCTAGAATGGGAACAGTATGCAGTCATCTTGGGATGAAAAGACGTTGCCTGCCTTATAATGTGTCAAACGAGCCTAGAATTTGACCACTCAGATGAAAACCTGAATGAATGAAAGACTATAGACCCGTTCTCTAATTTCTGGGCAGTATATAACCCTCAAAATTGTTCTCAGACACTTAGATGAAGAAGGACACTCCTAAGAAGCCGTCCTTAAATTGACTTAAAAATAAAATAACAATAGGAGAATCTAAAGGGAATTTTATTATTTTATTTGGAAAAATAGAACAATGGGATATTCTTATACTCAATTACTTCTGGAATAAAGTTTAGATTCAGAATAGTGGTGGGCAGATGCTATCATAGAGTTTTATACTAGGTACACTGGGGAGTAAAAAAAAGTTCCCAACTTCACTTAACAGAGTAAAGGACAGCTTCAAAGAGGAAGGAGGCTTGGCTTAGACTATTAGACCTTGAAATATGATGCATCGTTCACTACTAAACTCCCTACAGACCCGGTTCACACACTGACAGCTCTCTGATCACTGTTTGTCATTCTTGTCTTATCAGCATCATTTGCTGCATTGGTTATCTCTCTTTCCATCTTCCCCACTACTTGACGATCTTTCCTGTTTCCTTTGACAATGGCAGTATCTCTTGTAAGCATTCTTTAAAATCCCATCTTCAGTCTTCTTTTCTTCTACATTCATATGCAATTCTAATGCACTTTCACCTACAATTGTATGCCTATTACACATTGGGCTGCTACCCACGAGGTTGGCAGAGGAACCCTACCAGTACTCTTCAAGAGAAAGATGGGTCTGTCTGTCCCCATACAGATCTCCAGTCTCGGGAACCCTCCCTACAGTCTAGAGAAGTTGAAATCAACTCAATGGCAATGGGAAGGTGACCATGTGAGACGGGCAAAGATTGAAGTGATGCTGCCATGGGCCAAGGAATGCCTGGTCCAACCAAAAGTTCAAAAAGACAAGAAAGGAATTTTTTTAGATCGACATTGACTCTCAAAGACATAGCCCAGGTAGATCCTCCTTTCATAATGACCTGAGTGTTTACCAGAGCCTCGCCTGACTTTCTACCAAGAGGCATTGCTCTCATCTAAGTTGCTCCCAAATCTAGCCATTGATTGCAAGTATCCATTGTTTCCTCTCTTGTTATTGCCACCGACCTGCTTGCAATGGGTCGGTTTTCACCTTATCTACTTCATTCATTTTCTAGGGTTGTCATTACCAAATACTACAAACTGGGTAGCGTAAGGCAACCAAAATGTATTCCCCCAGTTTCAGTGGCCAGAAGTCAAAATTCAGAGTCTCGTGTTAATCAGATCATGCTTTCTCAGGAAGTTCTAGAGGAAATTCTTTTCTTGTGTTTCTGAACTTCTGGTAGCACCAGGCACTCCTTGGCTTGTGGCTGCATAACTTTAATCTTTGCCTCTGTCACATGGTCCTTTTCCCTCCGTTTGTCTGTCAGTGTCTCTTTTCCTCGTGTTATACGGACGCCAACTATGTTGGGTAAGAGTCCACCCTAATCCAGTATGGCATCTGCAAAAACCCTATTCCAAACAGGGAAGAACCCCTATTTTCACAGCCAGAATTTGTTCACTCAAACTATATCGTTCGAGTCAAGGCTGATGATACTTTGTGTTGTGTATTTTGCGGGTGTTCTCAGGAGAGACCAGTCCCGGGAGGGGCAGTGTCAAAGAGAAAGGCCCTCAACAAGATAGGTTGGCACAGGGACTGCAGCAACGGGCTCAAGCACGAGAATGACGGTGAGGCAAGCACAGGACCTGGCAGTGCTTCATTCAGGGTTGCTATGGGTTGGAACGGACTCAATGGTAGCTAACAACAAGAACTCCAACAGCAGATAAGATCATGTTCAGAGGTAACAGAGGTGAGGACCTCAAAAGATCTTTTAGGGTACACATTTTCACCTGTACCTTCTACTACAGTTCCTTCTGATTTCATCTTTCTCCTCCAAGACTGGTTCTGCCACCATCACATGTTCCATAGCAGTACTAATTATTTTGAATTAAACAAAAATATTTGATGTAAGTCTGAAAAAGAAAAAGGCCTGGAGGCTACTTCTGACCTCCTCTTGCTACACGGGAGACCGAGACTCCATCTCCACACCAGCCCAAGGCTGATGGCCACACGGCAGAGATCAGAGTTGTGTCTGTGCTCCATCTTTCTTTCCCCTGTTCTGATACCAACCAGTCCTCCCAAAGCACTCTACTTCTCTGCTGGGTTTGATAATCTACTGCCATGGTCACCCAGAACTCAGAGACCTCACTCACAGTTATGGGAGTTTGTTAGGGATCTTCTCAGCCTCTGTAGGCCAGGGGGCCACCTGCTGCTCTGGCTTAGTCTCAGACTCTCAGTGCTGCTCTGTCGCATGGTCTCCTTGTCTCAGCCTCTGGCCTCGGCATAATTTCGCCTCTGCCCCTCTGCCACTGCAGGGAGGAACTTCATACACACTTCACTGGTGGTTCATCTTGATGGTCTCAGCCATTCTCTCTAACTCCCTGCTTCTGCGATTCTTTTTTACACAAAAGAATGGTAACTGAAACTGACCAATCCTCTATTAGTTTTTCACAAAACCTGTTTGCGTCGTCCCACCCAACAGTTTGGGGGCAGTTACAGAGATACGGAGAGAAGATGACTCAAGAAATTTCACTTCATCACACAGTGCTTTTTTGGAAAGCTTTCATTGTTTCTGTAGCAGTTTAAGACTTTTTGGTTGCATCCACAGAAGTTCAGCTTAAACAAAAATGAGAATTTGTTCACTCAAAATACAGTGCTGAGTGTATTCCACCCGAATATCAAGAACATCTGAAGAACTGATTGGTTCATCCAAGTCACTGGAAATTCCAATGGTGGAAGTAGAGTTATATCCAGCCATTTTCTTATAGTTTCATTGACATAATTCACATATCACACAGTCTAGGGGTCTGACCATATTAAAGTGTTGTGCAATCATCACAATGAAGAACGCTTTCTTTACGCTTGTACTCATTATTATTAGCTACTCATTTCCCCCCAACTTCTCCTTTCCTTTCAAAATGCTGTGAAAGTATTAATCCAGATACGGTCTCTAAAGAACTGTCTCTCCTGGATTTCATACGCAGGAAAGGATACAAAAAACAATAACTAAATTAAAGAGAAAAAATGTCAAGTGAAAAGACAACAGAAAATATTAACAACTAGACAAAATTAAGATGTGTCAAAGAGAAAACAAATGATAAGGTGTTAAAATTTAACCTAACTACCACTGCATTAGTCCACATTCCAATGCACTCACTGTCAGCTAGCAAGACTACTCACGTCCCGGTCAATGGTTAGAGGGGATTCATTGGGGGCTGAATCCACATGGGAAGCTGGCAAATGGATTTGGCGATTTTTACTGTCATCCATAGCCTTCTGCAAACAGAGTGCTCGGAATTTAAGTTCTGACACTATTCCCTCTTCAGTTCTTGGGTTTGATTATTTACAGTCCTTGATCCCCATAGGTTGGGGTGCTTCTTCTGTGTCGTTTCAGCTGTCACCTTACTTAAACAAGCCTGTAAGACATCAGACACCATTCCTTCTGATAGCCAGATGCCGCTTCATTTCTTCACCACACTTTGCTATTAGCACCCATTTCTTCTGTGATCTCTTACTTAGGGCAAGTATCGATTAGGACCATATCATAAGAACAGATTGTTCTTAGATTAGGGCTAAGATTAAGTGAGGGCTCATAATCCATTCATTTATGTATGGTTTATATATGTTCCTGGTTCACTTTAGTGACATCCTTATCATTTTATTGGGGAACATTATAAATCATCCCCTGGGAGTAATGGTAATTCTATTGATAATATCATTAATTTAGCCAATATTATAGGATTTCAAATACTGTTTAGAAATAGAAAGCATATACGTATGTATATGTTCTTAGTATATCGCAGTTTTCTACAGAAACAAAACCAGGACACTTATGGTAATGTGTGTGTGTGTGTGTGTGTGTGTGTGTGTAGGTTTATATAGCAAAAAGGAATACAACAGCAAATTAGTCCACACGGCAGTACAGAGAACTCAGTCCGACCTACTTCGTGGGACAGTTAATACACTGAAGGTCTTTCTAACTCACATGGCCACTGGCTGCAGGCCAACGAAGCAGACAGTGGGAGGCTGAAGTGGCAAGGTGTAGGGCAATGTGGCGAAGTAGGTCTCCACAGAGCTTCAAGATGTAGAGATGCAAAATGGCAGCATCTGCCCATAGGCAGCAGACGTGGTAAGGTGCAGCAGTGTCTTGGTGCAGAGACGTGACCCACCTCTGTGTACCGGTTGCCTCCGCCATGTGCAGCAGAGCGCCGAGGGTCCACCCAGCACAGTTGAGGCTGAGCAGCTATCTCAGGCATGAGGGTTCACTCACCAGGGAAAGAGAAAAGGGCCTGTCTCGGGGGGCCATTGGCCTCAGTCCCCCTCCAATCCAGCGGGGACCTGATGGAGAGGCTAAACTCTGCCCACTTGTTCCTATGGGTGCCAAGTCACACAAAAAACTAACTATCACAGCATGTGTGAGCTCTTAAGACTAAAATACCTGGTGTGCTGATTTGTACTGTCACGTAAAGACTTAGGTGACTGAACACTACTTATGCAAGTAACGAGGCTTGGACGTAGAACAAAACTTTCAACAAGGCTCCTTCACAAAGGTAGAACTCTGCCTGCTGAACTAAGAAGTCGTAAAAAAGGGAAGAGAGCATGAAAATAGCAAATATCTGGTAGTCTTGCGTTTCCATCGGTGAGGCACCTTTCAGAGCAAGAGCTCTGAGCCCACATCCAAGGACAGTAAACATCTGCTTCTCCTCACACGAGGGTTTCAGTTTAAGTCCAAGAAGTAGTTCGTCTCCTTTAATCTGCTCCCGGGGCGTGTAAGGTAACGGGCAGTTTGTTTAGTGGGATTTTCAAATCTGATCCCTCTGGCGTGGCCTATGAAGGATGTTATGTACCTCAAGAGAACAGCGTCTCCAGTCCCAGTTGTCTACAACATGCAGCCTTGGGCACCAAGGGCTGATTAGAAACTGGGTCAAAAGTGCCCAATTAGGAACATAATACCGAGTGAATCCTCTGCCTCTGCCTCCATCGACCTGTGAGTGGTCTTCCTACTTTCTCGACAGGAAAAGGGTCCAGTTTAACATCTGACCCATAAACTTGAACGAGACTCGACTTACATGCTTCTCCAACTGTGTGAGCCACTTTCTTCCTATAAGAATCTTCATAGATATATGTGTGTGTGTATATATGTATATATGTATATATGTGTGTGTGTGTGTGTGTGTGTGTATATATGATTTCTGCTTCTCTAGGGAACCCAGCATAGTGCACATGGCAAAAGGTACTGTATATACTTGAGTATAAGCCTATCCGACTATCAGCTGAGGCAGCTAATTTTACCACAGAAACTGCATAGAAAATGTGCTGGAAAATTCAGCTTATACATGAGTATATACGGTACTTTGAGGCTATGAGTAAGTTAAGGATATTGAGAAGAGGAGATTGTCCTAGATTATTGAATGAACCAAATGTAATCACAAGGGTCTTTGTGTGAAGAAGGCATGAAGGTCTAAATTATGACAGGAGATATGACTCTGGAAACAGAGTGAGAAGAGTTTAAAAACGCTATGCTGCTGCCCTTGAAGATGAAGATAGGGGCCACCAGGCAGCTAGTATAAGTGCCCTGTAGAAATTGTAAAACACAAGTAAACTAGTTCTCCCTGGAGTCTCTGGAAGCAATGCAGCCTTGCCTACACTTTAATTGTAAGACTTCTGCCTTCCCTGACTCTCAGATAGTACATCTGTGATGATCTTTTACAACAATAATGAGAATTGAATACCACCCAAGCCAATTGTTGTGGTTGCCATCCTAGAATGTTTTGATTGGCAAGGTCTAAGTCTTGTATCATGAAAGTGAGGGTATTTAATGTATCCAACCCAAGCGGGCTCAGGCATAGGAATAATTGTGAGGATGGCGCAGGACGAGCGGTGCTTCCTTCTGTGGTGTACAGGGTTGCTATGGGTTGAAACTGATTTGATGACCCCTAACAACATCAACAGCCACCAATGTCCTTGCAGCACTGTCCATACCCAGTATCCCACCACGTCCCCTGGACTACTCAGGAGAGATGCTGTTCTCTAAGGAGAGACGAAGTGCAGATACCTTCAGGCAGGACAGATGCCAAGCTGGTCAAGGCAACAAATGCCCTCCACAGACTTTCAATGGAGCAAAAGATTTGGTTCTTGCGTCTTTCCCCACTATTTTCGCATTCCTCTTCGGCTTTTTCTACCTAGACTGCCTGTTCTTTGTAAATTCCTACTTACCTATCAAGAGAGCTCAGCCATCACCTCTTCAAGGAAGTTTTCTCAGGGGACCTAAACCAGGTGACCTTTTGCTAGAAGTTCATGACGTCTAGTGTGCCATGAGCATTCCTCTTCTGCAGCAAGTATAATAAATACTTGCTTGGAAGCGATATTAAATCCAATGAAAATTCTCAGAGCCAATTATAGTAATTGTACTGGAGGAAACATGTAAACTTGACTTCCTAAGCAAAATAGAATATTAGCTATTTTTGTGAGCCTTGTTTCCATGGAAACAAACATCAGCATGGCAGGAGGGATTCATCATGACTATTGGAGGTAGTTCAATAATCTGTTATTTCTTTCCCATTTCTTTCTCCTAAAAGATTCAAGATTCACTTAGAAATCTACTCTCTCTGTGATCATTGATGAGATTATTACCAAGGCTTGATGGAACTTGAAATTATTGCTACCAATAGAAAGAACTGTTTTCATTTTCTGCAATGAATTCTAGGTACAACTGAATAGAATTTAAGAAAAAGATTAATATTGAGAATGGCTGTTCTGTGACGTCAATTTAATCCCAACTCATAGAGGAGAGAGGAGCACTGTCACATAGAGTAGTTGTGACTAGAATCACCCCTAGAGCAGATGACCTGGCCTTTTCTCCCAGGGAGCAGCTGGTGATTTTGAACCATCACCAACTCATTGATTATCAGTCAAGGGCTTAACCATTGCAACACACAGGCTCCATAGACGAAGGGGACTGATTATGTATTACTTTATTCCATCTGCTTACAATGGAAGAATATTGTAAGCCCAAAAAGGGTGGTTGTGGATCTTGTTCCCATTTTCTAATATGAGTTGATCCGCTTCATGCCTACAAATCCCCCTGACAGTTCACCGTCATGGCACAAACTCACCAAAGCTTCCATGTCAAAGGAAGAAGCTGCTGCAAGTGATGGTACTAAATGATGATTCATTTTTTTTCTTTAGTCCTGTCGTCAACTTTAAAATGTGTTCTTGATAAAGGCTTTGGATTTACATGCCAGTGCCTATAGTTTACCAACCCTGCCGAATATGTTTCTTCTACAGCAGAACGTTATTAAATCTCCAAGGACTGGGAGAAGTTGTGAAATAAATCAATGAAAATGAGCAGAGGCTCTTTTCTGAACATGGCACATCATAGCTGTTTGACAGAATGAGCACAGTGTTTGCTTGTTTTTAATCCAGTCCCCCCACTTAATTTTTGCAAGCTGTGGAAAGCAGTTTGATGGACCCCGGCAATAGAGACGATGAGCCCCTGCACAGATGAGGCAGGAGGAAGAGCTAACAGGAGACAAGAAGAAGTTTCAAGAGTAGGTTGCCCTCGTTTTTCAAAAATCAGATTTTCCTTTTAGTTTAACCTCCTCCAATCTAGATTTCCCTAAGGAGTTTTACATAACACCAGTCAGTACCAATGAGTCTGATGTGATGACTCATATACATATTCATTCTATATCATTAGTAATTAACTTGCAAATCTAAAACTTTCAAGTTCAAGGAAATGACTGAATGAATACGTACTTCCAACAAACAAAAAATGAGGCTTTTGAAAATGATTCCGTGCTGAGACCTATAGGTGCTGTACTGAAATTCCTCCTTGATTGCACAGCTCTGCCTGTTATCCCGACCCAGTTGGGCTGACTGACTTTAATCAGCTACTGTTCATGTCCTGCTTCAGAAGAGAACAACTTGACCTGGTCTTGGACACAACTTCCTCAGCCTCTGGATAATTATTCTGAGGTTGAGATGTTTTGCAGAGTTAAAAAGGAAGGAGTTTGAGATACTGTCTCTGTGGGTTACCGTGCAATGTGCCCAGAGAATTTGTGTGGAGTTATCCATGGGGTCTTTGGCTTAAGGGGGAAAAACTTGTCATCCCCCTCAGTGTTTCCCAAAGTAGCAGACACTGCCTCTGAGGAGCACTGGAATGATGGAGGGCTGCCAATCAGATACCTACATTGTATTCTGATTATGGGCTTTAGTAGAAACATTTCTAATTGCCAAGGGGTTGTTGAGTACAGTTTCTTCTGCAAAGGAGGTGGTAGGCCAAATAAATTCAGAAACCTATAACCTAATTCATGTGTATCAAAGTAGAACTGTGCTCCAAAGGGTTTTCAATGGCTGACATTTCAGAAGGAGATCCCCTGGCCTGGCTTCCAAGGGGCTGGATGGACTTGAACCATTAACTTGTTAATTAGCAATCATCAATTGCATGTGTTTTTCGGACCCATATGAGGTAACTGTTTGTACTACCCAGGTCTCCTTGCTTAAAGAAGGCTGAATATAAATACATATTAAATTGTGCTTTGTTTTTTTTTATTTCTGGACACTTCTTATGGGATACTGGTAAAAAACAAAACAAAACAAAACAAAACAAAAAAAACTGGTTTCTTCAGCCAGAGAAATTCACCTAAATAGAAACCCACAGTGAGAAGGCCTGGGGGAGATGTGACTAGGTGTTGGGCGGCTAATTGCTAAGTTGGCAGTTCAAAACCACCAGAAACTCCGCAGGAGTAAGATGAGGCTTACTCATCTGTCCCCGGAAAGTTGGCCGGTCTTGGAAACACTAGATGGGATCACTAGGAATCAGATTCAAGTCCCTGGCAGGAGAAAGACACCCACATTCTGGTCACCATCTTAAGCCATCTCAAACATAGAGAAGAGTAACATTTGATGTCAAGAATAATCACTTCTTCAGATGAGGACTATTGTCTTTCACACAGGTAAGCATGTTTTCATAAATCGTAATTTGATCCAAACTTAATTTTCTTATTTCTCATAATATTATAAAGGTCTGTATACTTAGACAAATAATGGACACATAGTATAGCTTTTGGCACGCCACATGGCATGGATTGAATTGGGTCCCTGCAAAATATGTGCGAACTTGACTGGACCAAGATTTTCTGCTCTGACTATTATGTAATAATGTGAGGTAGAACTTACATAATGATTCCCCATGATGTGATCTCACATGGTCCTCTAAGTAGATCTAAAAGGATTAAGGGTAGGGAGTAACCCTCTTCATCTCTGGTTACAGCCCGGATCTGGAGTGAGGATAACTTCCCTAGGGCAGTGGTTTTCAACCTTCCTAATGTCTCGACCCTTTCATACGTTCCTCATGTGGGGACCCCGCAACCATAACATTATTTTCATTGCTGTTTCATCGCTGTCATGTTGCTACTGTTAGGAACGGGGCGACCCCTGTGAAAGGGTTGTTCATCCTCCAAAGGGGTCACAAACCACAGGTTGAGCACCACTGCCCTGGGGTGCTAGCTGATACACCTCTTCTATAACGAGATGAAAGGAGAGAAGAACAAGTAGAGATCAGAGGAAATTACTAGCAACAACGAATAGACCCAGGAGTAAATGTGTCCTATGGATTTGGTTCCCTCTACTGAGAAACTCCTATGGCCAGGAGAAGATTGACTGATGGGAAGACACAGGGGGATCACCAAAGAACGCTGGGCCTACAGATGCTGCAAGTAAACAAGAATCTTTCCCCAGAGCCAACAAAGAGCAAAAGCCTCTCCCTACAGGGAGCACTTGGGGCTGCAGGAAAGATGGAATACCAACTGAAATCCTTCAGCAAGCTGATGAAGCACTGGAAGCATTCACTTACCTATGCCACCAGAGAGCTACCTGGCCAAATGATGAAGAGATTCATATGGCTGCCCATTCCGAAGGAAGATGGTCTAACGGAAGGCAGAAATTATCATTAATATCTTATCAAGACAATATGATTAATATCACAGTCAAGTAAAATTTTGTTGAAGATCATTCAACAATGGTTGCCACAGTACATCGATAGGGAGCTACCAGAAGTTCAGGCTGGATTCAGAAGAGGACATGACATAAGAGATATTATTACTGACTTCAGATGAATCTTAACTGAAAGTGTAGAATACTAGAAAGACATTTACTTGTGTATCATTGGCTGGGCAAAGCCATTCAAGTGTGTGAATCCTAACAAAGTATGGATAACATTAAGAAGAATGAGAATTCCAGAATACTTGTTCAAGTTCAAAATATTTTTTAAAGATTTTTATAATTTTTAATATGAAAGCAACACATTTAATGTATTATGCATCAACACAAAAGGAAATTATTATTTGTTTTCTTTTTCAAACCATTTTATTAGGAGCTAATCCAGACATCATTTCATCATATTAAACATAGTTTCATCATATTAACCAGTGTTATACAATTGCTACCAAATTCAAGTTCAAAATATTTTAAAGTCATATGCAGATTTTAGATTAAAAGGAGTTTATTCAAGACTCAGGTTTCCTGAAGTTACAAGCACAATCTTAAAAGTGAAAGATAGCTGTTTAGCCAAAGCATCAGTACAACTTTATGAAAATTTATGAAAACAACTTTGCTGGAGAGCTCTGTCTTGTATAAGTAGAACTTGACGCTCATAAAAAAAAAACAGCTGAAAGTTTCTATGATGAAGCATGAATCAGGCATGGACTAAAATGAGGACATTGGCTCTGGAAAAGAGACGAAGCAGCCTCAGGAAGAATGGTGAGCTTTGGGACGGAATCCCAGCCCAGGTTAGACCCATAAAGCTGTAAGGAAGTTGGTTTCAGGAGTATGGAATCCTTGGTTTCTTGAAAACAGAGCATCCGCAGACTGAAAGGACCAATCCTTAAATGGCAGCAGCGTTGCTGCCACCTCTTCCCTCAGAGCCCTTTGCTCGTCTTTTAAACAGGTACTTGGTTTTAAGCAAGTGCTTGCTCTCCTCACAAGGGAAATGCTAGGTTACCTTTGGTTGGATTTTTCCCATCAGGAGTCCCACGATCCTCCAGGTCTGGTGTGAGCAAAGGAACCACAGCTCAAGAAGAAAGGAGAAGTGGAGAAACCTGCTGGTAGATAACACTGAGCATTCTGGGAGCGAGGGTAGTTGGAGATGACTGGGATCATGGGCATCAGAATACTCCACTAGGATTTTTAACTCATTTGCATGTGACATCTCAGAAATACAGTGTACAATCAAATGAACAAAAATGCAATGGTTTGTATTAAATTCCAATTATATTGAAAGCAATCCTTATTTGCACAAAGGAAGCCTCAACACATGTTGAGTTTTAATTATCCAGCTACTTACAGTTGGAACTATAGCATTATATCTTTAATTGTTTGGCGGCTTCTATACAAAAGACAGTGTTTTGACTGTTCTGTGTCTCTGAGACTGTGTGTGTCCATGTGTGTGTGAAGGGAATACTGGGGAGGGGCAGAAGCATGCAGCTGACTTTCAAAACAAAAGACCTATAAATTCTCGAGCAGCATCGCAATACAATAATACCTTGGTGATAAGATTATTTTTATTCTGTTTTCATTGTGAATATATAACATACAGGGTTTTTTTTCTGATGAAGTGCATTTCCATTTTGCTCTGGGAAGGAGGGAGATGGTCACAGCTTGAGGTTCCCCATCTGATGGGGGCTATGCAATTAGGGTATACCCAGTTCTTTTCATATCATGTTGCGTATATAATGTTTTCCTTAACTGGTCCGCAACGATGGTTAGACAAAGTCACACTTCCAAATGATGCTGTGATGTGGAGAACAAAGCCTCTCAACGTGAATTCGAGAATCGAGGGTAATCCACAGTGTGGGGGAAGGAGAGCAGAGCAGAGCCAATGCCAGATTTCAATTTTTTTTCTTCCAATCCATTCTTATAAAGAATTTCACCTAAAAATGTGAACTCCTAAAGTGGTCCACTTTGCTACTGTCGGTGAAAATGTTCCACAAATAATTCATTAAGCTAAAGCAGTGGTTCTCAACCTTCCTAATGCCGTGACCCTTTTATACAGTTCCTCATTTTGTGGTGACCCCCAACCATAAAATTATTTTCATTGCTAGTTCCTAGCTGTAATTTTGCTACTGTTATGAATTGGGCAACCCCTGTGAAGGGGTTGTTTGACACCCCCCCCCCAAGGGGTCGCCACCCACAGGTTGAGAACCGCTGAGCTAAGACAACATTGAGCCCACCACAGCTGCTGAGGAAAGGGTGGCTATGAATACTGTGGCAGAGAAAAGTCAGCACACATGGTCGAACAGAAAAGACCACTGACTGTCGTGAACAGCGTCCCAGGGGGGACATAACAGCCAACGAGGTCAGCAGTGTGCATGCGAGCACTCTAAAGGAGAGAGGAGACTGTGTGCAGTGACATCTGGCTACACCAGATCATGAATTCTAAATGTTATTTAGGTCCAGAGGAAGGAAAACAAGAATAATTAAAAGCTGGCAGTTGGGTCAAACAAAGGCAATTCCTTTCTTCCAACTCTGGGTTACCCAGTGCATATGGGAAGGCAGAGTTGAAAGACCCCCAACCAAAAAAATTAAAATGAGACTGTGACTAATTGAAATATCAAAATTGGATAAAACAGAAGAGGTAAGATGGGAGGGTATTAAAGATGCAGATTTGAGAAAATATGAAACTATCTTTTTCTCTGATGCCTGAAGATGCTTATAGCATATGAAGTTTCAGAACAGAAGGGATCACCTTGGTGAGACTTGGTCTGACCAAAAGTTTGAGGACTGGGCAAGATGACAAGGCTAAGGAAGAACCATGGGAGCGGACCAGGCACAGGTGGCGGAAGAAGGCTGGGAGCCTGGGATGCTTTGACACAGGCCCGGTGTAGGAGAGAAGGGAGAGACAGTGAGAGTTCAAGTCTACGTAGAACTCTGGTAAAGAGTCTAGGATTCAGTACTAGGTGGCAATGCATGCCACCCTTCCTGGGGCATCGAGAAGGAAAGGACAGAGGTCCAGCAACAGAATGGTGCTTTAAACAGAATTTTTCAAAAACTAGGCTGAGAAGAAGTCATGACTGAGTAAAACAATGGCTGCAGAGAGCAGAAGAGTAAAGCCAAAGCTCAACTGTTCAAATCAGACAGAACAGAGTTGAGGGCACATTTATCCTGCTGTGGCATGACTTCAACGAAGTCCTCTGACTTAAGTAGAATCTACGCTGAGCGTCCGGGAGAACCTCCGGAGAGGTGGTCATGTGAGCTTCAGTGAGGCAGAAAGGGAGAGGCGAGGATGACGTCAGGTGAGCAAGCTGTAGTGGAATTCAAGAGCGATGGCTTAGATCTGATCAGAAAAGTAAATGGAGAAGCCCCTTGCTAAAATGTGAATAAATAGGTGGGGTTTAGGTCTGAGAGAGAGAAATTATGGAATAGATTTATGGCTAAAGACCATAAGCATTCTCCCCAAATGTCCTGAAAGGGTTGCCCAGTAGCAGAGATGACTCAGTTGACGATTGTTGTTGGTTGACATTCAGTGTGCCCTGACTCAGACAACAGGACAAAAGGCCCCAGTCTGGTTTCATCCTCAGAATCACTGCTTGAGCATAATAGTTGCAATCAGTGTGTCAATCCTTCTTGGGGGGGGCAGGGGGGATTCCTCTTTTTTGCTGACCCTCTGTTTTTCCAAACATAATGCTCTTCTCCAAGAACTGGTCCCTCCGAATAACTTACCCAAAGAACATGACCTGAACTCTCTCCATTCTCACTTCAGAGAACATTCTGGCTGTACTTCTTCCAAGACAGATTTGACCATTTCTCTGACAGTTCATGGGATATGCAATATTCTCCACCAGCACTGTAATTCAGAAGCATCATTTGGGTGGGGTACCTGTTAGTCTTCTTTACTTGTTAATGCTTTGAAGAAGGTCTTTTGCAGCAGATGTGCCCAATCTAAAACATCGTTTAATTTCTTGTCCGCTGCTTCTGTAGGTGTTGATTTTGGATCTAGGTAAAATGAAATCGTTAGCAACATCAACATTTTCTCCATTGGTTATGATGTTGCTTAGGGGTCCATGTAAACCAAATTTATGATATTTTTATGGATTAAAAAAACATTAGTTTGCCTTCATCCAACTTGTACTCAATCATTCTATGAAAATAACCTGCTTCGGTGTAAACTTGTCAGGAATCCTTGTACCTACTCGAATCCAAACCCTTTACAATATCTCAGTCCTTGAATAGTTTCTATTCTTGGTGCAATGCTTCATGTTGCTGACTAGCTATACTTGTTTAGTTTATTTTTATTTTATTAATAAGTGAAAGGCATCTTTATCTTATTTCCTACTAGGAAGTTCCTCGATCAAAATGATATTTTTCTCGTTTAAAATCCAAATCCTCTTAGCAGAGGCCCGGAGTGTGATGCCTGAAAAGAGAGGGAAAAGGATAGTGTGGTGACATGGAAATAGAGTTGAAAGGGGTCCGGGGGGACACCAGTGAAAAAGAAATCAGATGTTAAGCGAGAGAAGCGTGCTGAGTGAGAGCTAACAGCCTCACAATGTGAGAAACACTTGTTTAAATCAGCTCATCTAAGGGATTGATGTGAACATCACAGGAGCTGAAATCAAATTATTTGCAGGCGGGATGCTCCTCACTTGTTATAGCAAGAAATAAAATTGCTTGAGCATGAATTCTTCTTCGCAGAGCTGTGCCCATTACTGCTATCGTCCATGACCTGCTGATTGTTTCCTCCCTAGCAAATGGCGAAATTGTACCCAGCCACTCCGGTCCCCACAGAATTCAAGCAATACAATTTGGTCTTAGTGGTTCAGTTAATCAAGGACAAAAGCCACCAAGTCTGTGGAGGCGCCAAGCCACTGATTGGCAAATATTGATTAAAAACTACAAGAAAATGAGACTATGGTAACTCCAGCATTCTTATATATATTCTACATCTTGTTTTCCTTATCATCCAAACAGTAAAGTGATGCTTTGTCCAAACACCAGTGAAATCTTTTTTAAATTGTCTGTGAAAAGGCCCAGGTAAACAGCACCAATATTTGCTGTTAGGAGAAACTCAGAATTATATTTTGGTTCTCTTTCAAAGTTTTTAAGGAAAGCTCTTTGTATTTGGGTCAGCTTTTTCTTCTGGGAAAATGAGTGAATAACAATTTGCCGACTTCACAAAGAGGAGAGTGCGTATAAAATTATGCTGATTTCCTTGTGTCAACCCAA
This sequence comes from Echinops telfairi, assembly GCF_000313985.2. Classification (NCBI taxonomy): domain Eukaryota; kingdom Metazoa; phylum Chordata; class Mammalia; order Afrosoricida; family Tenrecidae; genus Echinops; species Echinops telfairi. The sequence continues at coordinate 27,413,273 of NW_022103920.1, forward strand.
TTAACATTTATCATTTGAGAAATGACCCAAGGGAATATGAAGAACAAAGAGGAGAGCTAAATGGGATTTAGGCAACATTCGGTGGTAAATGTCAGTAAATCCCTCCGAAGGGGCCTCAAGAGTCAGATCGTGGAAGCCGCTAAGCCATCAAGAGAAGCAGCACCTTTGAGAAGCTGCATGAGATCTTCGAAAGCCTCCTTTGTGCCTCTTCCTGAGTGCTCTGCAGTACAAAATGAGACCGAAGTTGTTAGCAGTCATTACGCTTTTTCAGTAAAAGATGGCCTGTTTCCAGGGGAATGCTATAGACATCACATAAAAACAAACACTGCAAGGTGATCCAGAATGGACTGGAATACAATCCTCACTGTGCACAGTGACCCCTGGTAGGGCTCCTGTACCCGGTCCCTCTGAAAGCTGAGCATACTTCGTGTTCATCGCAGTGGAATCAAATCCAAGCTTGCTGCTCCCCTGGTTAATGACCTCCATAGTTCTTTCCAGCCTACTGACAAAGGCGAACGCATTTCACTTTAGACGTCATGGTATGTCCACAATTGATTTATTGCAGTGGACTTCAACCACTGCCCTCCACACAGTGTTAGTGCCACAATACTGATTGTCTTCTTTTACCATTTAGAACCTCTGCTAGGACTTCTTTAGTATTTCTGATACCTTCTAGAACAGTGGTTCTCAGCCTTCCTAATACAGTGACCCTTTAATACAGTTCCTCATGTTGTGGTGACCCCCAACCATAAAATTATTTTCATTGCTACTTCATCAATGTAATTTCGCTATTGTTATGAATCAGGTGACCCCTGTGAAAGGGCCGTTTGACCCCCAAAGGGGTAATGGCCCACGGGTTGATAACCGCTGTTCTAGAACTTCTATTAGACACCTGACCACCAAGGAACCCTCCAATCATAGTCTCTAAACCTGAATCCTAGCTGATAATGATGTCACATTTTTTAGAGTGAGAAATAAGTGCACATGGGTGGGGAGGCGGGGATGTCTTACAGCATTACTTGCTACATGGCCCAAAGAGCAGATCGTGACCTTGTTTCTTGTCCTTCAAAACCCAATAACTATTTAAAACTTCTCTCACTACAGAAATGCAGGGAGAGTATTTTGAATAAAATGAATCTAGGGTGTGAAGCAACTGCTAATTAGTTCACCTCCAGCACAGTCATAAAGGTGAGCTACAGTCTCCAGGAGAGGGTGTGAGTTAGGAATGAAAGGCAACCAATGAACAAAATCTAACCCTATCCATGATTACATGTGGATTCATAGCCAAGGGACAGCACTCAGAGATTGGGTCTGAATTTATACCATTTGTCCTCTGTGATAGTTAGGTTTATTGTGCCAACCTGGCCAATAGGAACACGTAGATTAATCCTGTCACAGTTTGATTGGAGGGCAAAGAGATAAATGGCTCGGCAAGGCCTGCCCCTCTCCCTCTCTTGCTCTCTGGCGATTGGAGCTTGCTGGAACATGCTGCTGCTTTAGCTAGTGCTGTGCCTCAACCTGTGAGCTACACTATCTGTGGACCAGACCAACCTGTGGATTGTGTTGCTAGAACTGAAGGCTCCTTTGAGACCTGCTTTGCCATGTTGCTGGTATGAGCTTGAGGCTGGTGGATCCTGTTGCCTTGCATTGCTCATGTTTGATATCCTATCCGGGCCTGCTTCCCTAAGCTCCCGAGCTACTGACTGTGGGTGACCCACTCTGCTGCTTGCTGCCTGTGGGCAAACTCAGCTTGCCTTGCCCAAGGAGGACTCTGATGTCTGCTTCCTTGACCTTGGACCTCGCAGTCCATGTGACTCAAAGGCCTTCCAGTATATTAACTATTCTATGGAAGTAAACTGAATTGAACCCCCTATACAGCTGTGTGGACTAATTAGCTGTTATTTTCCTTCTTGCTGTATAAACTTATCTGTTTATCTGATCATAAGTGTCCAGGTTTCTCTCTCTAGAGAACCCTGCTTAACACAACCTCTGCCACCTGAACTCAGTAATTATAACAAAGCAAACCAGAGTCAGTAGTACCTCCACAGGCACTTCAGAAACATGTATTTCAATAAACCAAAACTCATCCTGTAAAAGCAAAATTCTACCACACACCAAGTAATAGAAAACAAGCATCAGAAACTAGACATGTGAAGACTTGGAATCAACATAGGTGCAACAGAAAATCACAAGCCAGAAGAGAGATTCTAAAATGTCTTTTCAGATGCAGCACAGAGAGAAAAAGGGCACTTTAAAAGAGAAGTGGGGACATGGAGGAGCCCCCGAAGGAGAGAAGAGGAAGAAAATGGATGAGACAAGATTCAATCAGTAATGACAGAACTTTTCAGAACTGAAACTACATCTATACTTATATTGAAAAAATGTACAACAGGATTCAAAACTAGACACAATCCCACATCAAAACACATCACAGTGAAACCCAAAGAGAAAATAAAAGATCTTCAGAAACGGTAGGTTACCTTCAAAGGAACAACAAATAATTTCTCAGTAGTGACAATGGAAGGTGGGAGACAGGAGAATAGTAGTATTAACCTGCTGAAAAAAATAACTCTCCATTGAGAATATACATGCAAAACAAAAAGAGTAAGACCCCCTCACTAGAGAAAGAGGTTCACCTCATATGGATAAAGCTTTAAATTTCATCAGATACAAACATACTAAGTCTGTGAATATAACTTCAATATGTATGAGGAGCTTTGAAAGTTCTTGAAAAATAGAAATAAAAACAATGAATTTTTTCATGAGTCTTAAAAATCAGTATAAGATTTGAACTGCACAAAATTGCTTGCTTGATTTAGGATTCCCCAAACTTCCTTAATGTTCAGTGCCAAATATATTGAGTGAGAATCTACAAGATCAAGACCAGGTCTCAGACGATATGTATATATATATTTAACCTGTCTCAATTGTTTAATGAACCTAATGATCTAATAAATAATAGAAAATGTTGAGCCCAAGCATGTCTAAATTACCAGGGAGATTTACAAAACTTGGGAACATATACAAGAACATGGCAATGCTCTGGGCCTTAAAGGGAGTCTCAGGAGTTCCAGTAAATTTTAAGGAATTGGTTTCACATAAAATTTCATCTCTGCATTGGACAGTGCAAGATATGACAAAATAATAATTTATAAATTATTAAGGT
>NW_022103920.1:27417524-27419156 GCF_000313985.2 Echinops telfairi
AGTTGAATGAGCCCCCAAGAAAATGATTTAAACAAAAAACAAAACATAAAACTGGTATTTTACCATATGACCTGGATGGTACCTGGCTACCATTACTTCTTTTCTGGTTATTTTGGATCTTTGTTACAGAGGGTGGATGTAGAGAGTCTATGTTGGCGGTCACAGAATGCCTGGCTACCATTACTGAACATTTGTATCAAATATTATATAAAAGTTTCTAATATAAAGACAGGAAATGCAGAATATCAAATTCTAGTAACCTGTAAAATGTTTGGTGCCATAGAAAGTGAGGAACTGCTTCTGAAATAATCTTTAATTCTAAAACCAGAAATATCTCAAGCCTTCTTAGGATCAAACAACAAAACAAAAAAATCAAACTCACTCCCACCAATTTAATTCTGATTCCTAGGAATATAGTAGAATTGTAGAACAGAGGACAACTGTCCCTGTGGGTGTCTGAGACTTTAAATCTTCATGGGAACAGGAAGCTTCATCTTTCTCTCATAAAGTGACTGATGGATTCAAACGATGGCCTTGAGTTAGCTGTCCAGTGGGTATGTAACTCCCTGCATCACCAGGTCGCCCAATGAAAAGAGGAGTTTAAACATAAATCATAAAAAAAGAAATCTGCCTTGTGTATCACCACACCCTTTTAAGAACTGTCCATTTGGGCTTAAACTGTCAACAGCAACACTAAAGAAAATTAAATTAAATGCTAATGAGGGAGGAAAGACTGGAAAAGAAAATGATAGCATAACTTGAAAGACTTAGCCAGAGTTACCTCAGTGTACATATAGACACCTCAGTGTACATATGGACCCATTAGTGTACACATAGACACCTCAGTGTACATATAGATGCCTCAGTGTACATATAGACGCCTCAGTGTATATATAGACACATCAGTGTACACATAGACGCCTCAGTGTACATATAGACACATCAGTGTACATATAGACACATCAGTGTACACATAGATGCCTCAGTGTACATATAGACACCTCAGTGTACATATAGATGCCTCAGTGTACATAGATGCCTCAGTGTACATATAGACACCTCAGTGTACATAGATGCCTCAGTGTACATATAGATACCTCAGTGTACACATAGATGAGATGCCTCAGTGTACATATAGACACCTCAGTGTACACATAGACGCCTCAGTGTACATATAGATGCCTCAGTGTACGCATTGACACCTCAGTGTACACATCGACGCCTCAATATACATATAGACACCTCAGTGTACACATAGACACCTCAGTGTACATATAGATGCCTCAGTGTACATATAAATGCCTCAGTGCACACATAGATGCCTCAGTGTACACGTAGACGCCTCAGTGTACATATAGACGCCTCAGTGTACAGATAGATGCCTCAGTGTATATATAGATGCCTCAGTGTACACATAGATACCTCAGTGTACATATAGACACCTCAGTGTACATATAGACGCCTCAGTGTACATATAGACGCTCTTGAATTGGCACATGTTTTGCTGAGTATATTCTCAACAAAATCGAATTCAAAGGAAAAATATATTTAAGAACCTGGTAAAGGACAACAGAAAAACCCCATATAAATTATATTAAAAAGCACAGGATAATAAAATAGAGAACAAAGACA
>NW_022103920.1:27419654-27432024 GCF_000313985.2 Echinops telfairi
AGTAATTTTGAAACAAACCAGAGAAGGACAGTATGCGTCTGAGCACTTAGAAGACAGCCTCCTTTGTGATTAGTGACCCACTGATTAATATTTAGTGCCTAAGGTGTTATGGGCACATTTCTAAGCACTTGGAAGACATTTATATTATTTAAAAATGTGTTTACAGTGAATAAATCATTGGTCTTGCAATATTGAATCATGTTATTTCCAGCTTCATTTCTATCACCAAGACCCTATTGCCCAACTACTGATTTTTCATTCTTTACAACTTTCACTTTCCAATTAGTAATTATCAATGCATCTTGACTGCATGTGTGATCCGTTTCAGACTGAAGAATTCTTGATTTCTTTATTATTTTTTTGCAGTGATTGGTTTGTAAATGTGAATAATAATCATATTAATCAGTCTTTCTTACATTTCATAGACAGTATGGTACTTAGTGATAGACCTTGAAATGTTCTTTTTCGGCAATACATGTGAGGCCATTTTTCTTCAGTTTGCCATTTCCATCAGTGCCAGCCATATGGTAGACAGGTGAGGGGTGGGTTTGAGACAAAAGAGAGATGAAACAAGTAACCGGCGATTACAGGCACCTGACTACCGCCCAGGAAGGGAAGCCAGAGTAGGAAGCCAGCCCAGGAAGGAAAGCCAGCATTCCTTGGGCCCAAGGTTCCACTCGGACATCTTCCCAGACCCACAGGAAGACGGATGCCGACACATACAGAGAGCTACAAGAAATTCCTTGACCACAGATGTTGACAGAGAAAAAGCCTCAGAATTTGGACTTCCAGTCCCATGAACTGTGAGAGAATAAATGTCTATTTGTTCAAGCCATCCGTTTGTTCTAGCAGCACTGAGACAGAGCCCCGTCTAAAGAGCAGTGATCCAGTAGGATGTTGACGTTTTAAACCAATGTCATTCATCACATATGCAAGAAAAATTTGCTGAAGATAATTTTTTTTAAATGGCTACAGCAGTACTGTGACAGGAGATCACCAGAAATTCATGGCAGATTCAGAAGAGGACATTATCTTAGTTATCTAAGCTACTCTAGCTAATACAAATGGAGCTTGACCGAAAGCAGAGAATACCAGAAAGACTGCCATTTCTTGTCTACACAGACATTCAATTGCATGGATCATAACCAATTTTGGGTTCCGTGGAAGAGAATGAGAGTTCTGAAACATGTAGGACCATAGCTTTTTCTTCTGCCAGATGTGAGGGAGGGTCCTTGTCTCATTTCAACATCTGTGGATGTTGGCATTTCTCGTAGATCTTCATGTGTTCTGGCATCAGTCTTACTAAGGTTCTAAGAAGAGCTCAGGAGTCCTAGGGGGTAGCAGTTACATTTTGGGCTGCAATCCATATGGTCAGGAGTTTGAAACCACCAGCAGCTCCGAGGAAAGAGACTGGGCTTTCTACTACCTTCAACATTTAGTCTCGGGAACCCTTGGGGGTCGCTATGAGTCATCTCTGGTGTCATGACTACATGGCAGTCAGTTTTCAGTTTTGGAGGATCTCAGAGTGGAGCCTTAGGTTCATAGACCAAGAGGAGTGGCACAAACAGAATAACGGGGTATTGCAAAATCCAAAATCAGAAAAGGTCAGGGCTGTGGTCTTTCACCATACTTATGAGATCTGTATTCTGAGCAAGTACTCCACAAAGTTAAATTTATATGAAGAAGAATATGTGACATCAAGATTGGAGAAAGGCTCATTAACAACTCATGCTATGCAGAAGATATAACCTTGCTTGCTGAAAGCAAACAAGACTTGAAGCACTTCCTGATGAAAAAAGTTTCATTATAGTAACGATTCAGTGTAAAGAAAACAAAAATTTTCACTACTGTACTAATAGATAACATCGTAATAAATGGAAAAAAGATTGTAGTTGTCAAGGATTTCATTTTGCTTGGATCCACAATCCATGCTCACAGAAGCAGCAGCCAAGAAACCATATGCTGTGTTGCACTAGGCAAATGTGCTGCTGCTGCAAAAAAAATCTCTTTAAAGTGCTGACGAGCAAAACTGTCCCTTGAAGACTAAGGGAAGCCTGACCTAAGCTATTACAGGTTTCTGTAGGCATGCATCACCTGGACAGCGAATAAAGAAAACCAGAGAAGAATTGCTTTGAAGAATGATGGTGAGTAGTATTGAAAGTACCATGGACTGCCAGGAGAAGAACCAAATTTGTCTTGGACGAAATAGAGTCAGAATGTCCCTATGAAGCAAGGATGGCGAGACTGCATCTCATGCACTCAATATGTGTCATCAGGAGGGACAAGTTCCTGGAGAAAGACATCAAGCCTGATCAACTAGAGGGTCAACAAAAAAGAACAAAGACTTTCAACCAGACGGATTTGCACAGTGGCTGCAACAATGCAAATGCTTGTGAAAATAACCCAGGACCGGGCAGCATTCCATTCTGTTGCACAGAGTGGCCATGAGGTGGAACACATGCGATGGCACCTAGCAACAGCAGCCCAACACAGTTAGAAGAGATTTGACAACTGCTAGCATAGTCTCAATTTACTTTTGCAGTGATTTATTCAGACCCTATGGATAATTAGGAATATGCATTTGCATACTATTTTGCATTAACCAGTATTTCAGGTGTGGCCAGCCATCTCCTCTTAATTGGAAATTAGCCAGTATATAATTAGTTTGCATATCAAGCAAATGAACTATGGAATGAAAACACTACATTAATATAGTAGCAATGAAGGGGCAATCTGCTGGAGTAAACAGTTCAGATCTGAGCCATCCCTAGATCCAAATGAAAAGGAAAGAGAACATATATTTTTAAAAATAAATAAAACCATATATTACATCAAAAAATTAACTCAAAATAGATGAGAGACAAATATAAAAACAAAATTATAGATCTTTTATAAGAAAATACAGGAAAAGGCAATAGTTTTTCATTATAAAAGTACAAATTATAGAAGACAAAATTGGTCTTCATTTAAAAGTCTTAATTATCCTCTTTGAAAAACATGATTAAGAGAATGAAAAACTTGTAGACTGAAAGAAAATATTTCAAATCATATAGTTGATAGTAGACTAGCATTTAGAATATATAAACATTCTCAGGTTTTTAATAATAGGGACCAGATTCTAATTGATACTTTAACAACAAATGTATATATATACCGAATAAAAATAAGCACATGAAAAGATGCTCAACAAGCTGAGTACATTAGAAAAAAAATAACAACAACGACTCCATTGCCACCAATTCAAAATGAAGGTCTCAGTGGACTGATTCCCTCAAGAGGCTGCAAAGAAAAATACATGCTACGTCTGTCTCCCAGCTTTGGGTGGCTGCCGTCATCGCCTGGTGTTCTTGGGATCTTCTTGGCATCTTTTGGCGTGTGGCCTCATCCTTCCAATCTCTGCCTTTAGCTTCGCCTTGTGTTCTCTTCTATGGGTCGTTTGCCCTTTTGTTTCATGAAACCACTCGTCCTTGGGCTTAGGACTAATCCTAATCAAAGATGATCTCACTTCAAGATATTTAACTGTATTTGGAAAGCCCATTTATTTATTTATTGCAAAAAAGATCATAGTCACATGATCCAGGTAGATAGAACTGTGATAAAACGCCAACTCAACCTGCTACTCAAACCAAACCCACTGCTGTTGAGTAGACTTTGACTCCCAATGAACTTTCTAGTTTTACATTTCCAAGGCTGTAAACCTTTATGGGAACAGAAAGCTTCATTTTTCCCCTGAAGAGTGATGTACTTACCTTTAAAGTTAGCATCCCAGCATGTAACCCACTGGAAGATCTTTCAGTCCACTGTACAGGATTTTTTGGGGGGTTTGCATTCACAGATGTGTTTTGAAATGCATAGTTTGTCTTATTTTAGAAATGTAAAATGGAATGCACCTTGTTCCAGAACATTCTGGAACCAACACATTAGCATTTCTGTTATAAAATACATAATTAATTCACATGGAGTGGGATAAAGACTGTAAATATCCTCATATCTATTTAGCTCTGATTTCACTGCCAAAAGAGTTCAGTTCAGGTTTTGCCACCAAGTGAGTTACGGAGAACTTTTGTTTTCCAAGATCACGGATAGGGAATTTTAAACATGTATTACCTTTGGAAACAGAAGGGTGTGCAGAGTTTATCCATTATTCATCTTAAGCAAAATTAGTCATTGGGGTTCCTATCACAGGGCACCAATTCTCTTTTTATCCTAATTAAGTCCTAACTGTATTCTGAGTGGGCTTCAATTGAAGTTTTAAAGTCAACCAACACTTTAATTCTGGTTTTGTTCTTTTGCCTACTTTATCATTATCATCTAGTTATTCAACAAGAGCTCTGGGTGCACAGTGGTTAAACACTCAGCTTCTAACCGACAGGTCAGTGGTTTCAATCCACCAGGTGCTCTATGGAATAAAGATGTTGCCGTCTGCTTTTGCAAAGATTATAGTTCTGTCAACCCTACAGAGCAGTCCTACTCTGTTTTATGGAGTCAAACTGAGTCAGAATCAGCTCAATAACAATGGTTTTTGGTTTGCCCGTCCTGTTCTTATTGATTTCTAATAAACAATATAGAGTGAAATGAAGCGAAATGTTGATGTCAGCCTGCTTTTCCACTAGACTGCAGAATCAGTTCACAATATTATTTAATCCGTGTGCATCTGACCCACTTCCTTGGTTGGTTTTCCTCTCTGAAAGACCGGGGTAATATCAAGGAGATGGCTGAGTTCTAAGTCATGCTAGCCAGGTCTCTCCAGATCCTTTCTCGTGCATTCCTCTGGACCTAGAAAAGTAACCTACAAGTAGTTACGACATCTACCTGGTTTCAACACCTCTCCTGGTTTAGAAGAATACGAATAACTCGGCTAATTGGAATGGAGGAATATTTCCATGCCCCAAGTTCTTCTCACCATAAGAACATACAGTCAAATAAGTTTTCATCAGGTAGGTTTGAACTATCTCCCCACGACACTCCCTTAACCCCCAAAGGACCTTGTAAACAACTGTTATCCCTTACATTCTAAAATTCTTGTAGTGGGGAAATGCATGTTTCCAGGTAGAAGTTTTTGTCATGCCAAGCGACATAACAGTGGGGAGTGACCTCAGGACTTGGACAGTTTGTGACAAATGACATTAGCTACACAAAATAAGGTAATTTTTATTTTTCCCTTGTATTACATTTATATATGTGCCATGCTGCTGGATGAGAGTCATAAAGGACGAGGAAGATAAGCTCAGCTCCAAACAATTCTCTCCTGAAAAGAATTATTAATGTTCTTAATATCAAGTACATTTAAAAAGTAGCTTCCTCACATGTAGTGGTAGTTACCTAATTTTGTGCCAACTTGAAGCTATGAGAGCGAAGGGGTAGGGCTTAGCCTGTCCATCAGATTGTAGCTTTGTTGCCCTCATTTGGAGGTGCCACCAAGATCAATGGCTCTCAGGAGGTTGGCTACTCCAGCTCCCTGCTTCCTGTTGAAGCCAGGTGGAGCCATGCTGAGGAGACCTGTGAGAGCCCTGGGGTGCTTCCACAGGCACTGGATCCACAAGACTGTGCACCCACTGGCCTGTGATCTTCCTGCATTTTGCATCATTGCATGTGATGTGTGAGTCTGAAAAGGGATTTATGGACTAGTATCGAACTTATGGGCTAATATTAGATTTATGGACGTGATCTGGATAGGGCTGGGATGTTTTCTTAATATGCAATTACTCTTTGATCTAAAGCTCTTTCTTATACATATATGAGTGCCTTTAGATTTGTTTCTCTAGTGAACCTGGACTGACACACACACGATGTTTATGTTTTGGTTTGTTTTTCACTTGGTAAGATCTTTTAAGTTGTCTCCACATCTTTGACTCTTACAGGAAATGGTACTTAGCCCCCTACCCAATGCCATTGGCTCATTCTGACCCAGCGACACCCTAGAACAGCAGTTCTCAACCTGTGGGTCGTGACCCCTTTGGGAGTCGAACGACCCTTTCACAGAGGTCGCCCGATTCATCACAATAGCAAAATGACAGTGATGACATAGCAACAACAATAACTTTATGCTCGGAGGGTCCCCACCACATGAGGAACCATATGAAAGGGCTGCGGCATGAGGAAAGTGGAGAGCCGCTGCCCTGGAGGGCAGAGGGAAACTGCTCCATAGGCTATCTGAGGCAAAAGTCTGCCCCTCTGTCTCCATTGGAATGACTGGTGGGTTCAAATGGCTGACCTTGCTGTTCCCGGCCAAACATCTAATGCACTGCTCCACTCCTGCGTCTGGAAATTGGCACAGAGACGTCTGAAACCCCCTGTGGTAGTTATATAATCATTTGTCAATTTGAGAGGATTAAAGTTGAAGGGGTGGAGTCTAGTCCGTCCATCAGGTCATAGCCAATGAGGCCTTTGTGTGGGCATGGCCTTCTGAGAATTCTGGGAACTCAGGTCTTCTTCTTAGGAGACAGGAGACACTCTTTTTCTGTTCAGTCCCCGTGAGACATTCTTGTTCACAAGCCACATGGAGACAGGCTGATGGCAGCCAGAACCTTGGAGCTGGAGAGGCCTCATGGAGAACCCAGCCAGTGCTGAGATGCTTATACCGCCACTAGAGCCACATGAATTTCCACCCACTAGCCTGTGATCGTCCTACATTCGACATCATTGCATTTGTTTCATGAGTCTGAAGAGGAATTTATAGATTGGTACTGGACATACGGGCTAATACCAGACCTATGGACTTGATCTAGACTGGGCTTGGATATTCAATCAATATTCAATTGCCCTTGTATATAAAGCTCTTTCTATTACACATATAAATGTCTATGAATTTGTTTCTCTAATCCACCTGGACTTACACACACACACACCCTGCCAAATCGAATTCCTTTCTAATCATACTGGTTTCAAGCCTCCTGTGTTAGTCTGGATACTTTAAAGAAACAAATCCACAGAAACTCATGTATAAAAGAGAGTTTTATATAAAGGTTACGTGCACATCAAGAAAACATCCCAACCCAGTGCTGCCCAAGCCCACAAGTCCAACATTAACCCATATATCCATATATCCAACACCAATCCACAAAGTCCTCCATCATCTCACAAAACACACACTATGACACTGACTACAGGAGGAAAGCTGACCCAGGGATGCATCGGAGTAGGTCCATGGGGCTTCTCCTCGGGGGTGTCTTACAGGAAGTGAGCCTTGTCAGCTGAAGCAGGGAACTGGCTCAGGCAGCTGCACCCTGGTCGAACCATCAGAAAGCAAGAGACCCGAGAACTCGAAAGACGAGGCTCACTGAGCCATTTATCCTTCCGCCCTTCAATTAATTCCACATGTGTTTATCGACCAGGTTGGCACAATAAACTAACTAACTCACCTCCAATCTATCCATCTTTCTCATCACCTGGGCTCCTTTCCCATAGAAAAATAAAACTCTCCCGAAGCTAGAAAGGAAAGTTTAGTCTGAAGGGAGAAAGGATACCAACATCATTGCGCGGAGCCCTGGTGATGCTGTTAGGTAGTCCGTGGACTGCAGTAGACTGCTACCTGCACGGTCACCTGTTGAAACCCACTGGAAAGACGCAGCCATACGCTGCCGGCCTCAAAAACGCGATATGGGTTTGGAATGGACTTGATAGCAGCAGGTAAGGCATTGCAATGCTACTATTTAAAGACAATAATGGTAGGACTGTAAACATAGGAATATGTTCCTGAAGAAAAGAAGGGCAGAGCGTGGAGCTGTTGGCTTGGGAGTTGGTGCTGAGGCCAGGAAGGGGCTGTGGAGGCGTGATGCTGGGTGGGTGGGTGGAGTTTGTAAGGCAATGACTGTGACTATAGCTGCCTCCCAAATGAACTCACTGGAACAGGTGGGAGATCTGAAGGCGTTTGAGAAATGACTGACTGGATACATTCATTGCTTGCAACCTGCCACTGGACGATGGAGAATGCTTCTTATAGTGGTGCCTGTCTGTACAGCTACTGGTGCCTAAAACAGGTTCACAGGTCCTGAGACACAAAGGTGTCTTTCTTCACAGCATTGTGGAATCATCCATTTTTCACTATTAGCTGTATCACTGTCCTAGGCTTGTTTTTCGCTGGAATACCCAACAGAGTAGTTGCACCATTGCTTACAGCTGCTGGATGTCAAACTGCATTAGCAGAGTGTACTATGTCTTGTGACGGTGCAGGGAAATCGATTTTGAACCCTAGGCCTCGTGTTCAATAGCAATCTGCTTTCACTGTTAAGGGACTTACAAGCCACCGTGCTTCCAATGACCAGGACAGCAAAAACCCACGAAGGACAACTTACACAGCTACACATGCAAAGAGCACAGCAACACCTGATAGCCTTACCCAGATCATTTTGATGAGGACGACTCCTTGTTCTCCTTGCTTGTAGTATCTTTGCTTGTCTGCATGTAGTATTAGTGCTACTTTAGTATTGCATTTTTGCAGGTGAAGGGTGTATGTCTATATGTCACTAAGTTAAATGTAGACACATCCTTATTCATAACTTTTTAAATTAATCCTTTTATTGGGAGCTCTTACAGATGTAATAACAATGCACAGTTCAATTGGATCAAGCATAATTGTACAATTGCTGCCACCATCAATTTTAAAACATTTTCTTTCTTCTTGAACTCTTTGATATCAGCTCCCCTTTATCTCCTCCCTCCCCCAACCTACCTCCCTTATTATTATTTTATATATTATTATTATTATTGCTATCATGATTTTTTTTACAAACTACTGTAAATAGCAAATCAATGCCAACTCAAAACAAAGGGAAAAACTGTGTGGACTTAATTCTGCTGTCCCAGTCTTTCAGGAACATCTGCTTGCCATTCCCACAACTCTGTAAAATCACCTATGGTGGATAGCCGCCTCTTTCATCCTGTGTGCTCCTCTCTTGTGATCCTACTGTAGAAATAACACTGAATGGAGTTTAGACTAAGGAAAACTCTATTATGTTTTAAGAAATCATATGTGTTTTGAGAACTAATTTTTGTCGAATCAAATGCTGAATTCCAGCCATGAGTTCTATTTTTCAATTCATTACTTCCCTTTAATGCTAAATACACTTTATAATTGAAAATAATTGGTGGAATACTATACAAGTGTCTGAATGTACAAATTCATTTGTAAATTGTGTGTTACCTGGGAATGGGATAGCTCCACTGGATTTTGTGCTATGGTAAACAGGCTGTATTGCACAGATGGGAGTGGTCATCCTTTTCTGTCATGAGGTACCATGGAGCATGCTGCAGCCTGGCACTGACAATTCTCACTGTTCAAGAGTGTTAATGTCGTCCTGTGTATGCATAATAGCCACAGTACTAAAATCCAAACCCAAACCAAACCCATTGCCATCGAGTCAGTTCCGACCTAGAGGGTTTCCAAGCCTGTAAATCTTTACAGGAGCAGGGCAACCTCATCTTCTGTGCAGTTGCTAGAGGAATTGAACCACTGAACTTAAGTTTTAACCCTCCATTGCTTATGTGACAGCATCACCAGGGCTCCTTGGACTATAACGGCCCCTAAAGTTAAAGTTGGAATTGCTGTAGATATCCTTAAAGTACAAGAGGTGCCTTTTTACTTGTTTACAAGATGAATTTGAAAAGTATAATTATAGAGTTTTACTTAACATAAAGCTGAAAATTCAAAATTTTAACAAGGCTGCCATTTATATTGAAATGTGTCCACCTTGACTTCCATATGTAAAATGTTTTATTCTTTAACTGCAGCAACAAATAACCCTCTACTCTAAGAAGTTTTAAGAGGGGATTATTTGTTCAGCATTGTTTCAGTAAATGTTTTAGGTAAATAGGTACATACGAATAAATAATATATATATTCAAAAAGAAGGACATGGGGCAGTAGGTGTGGTGTGGACCAGCACACACAGGACATACACGAGGAGTGTGGTAAGGCTGAGGATGAACTTAGGGATGGAGATGAAGAATAAAGGATCAATTAAATAATTTTAAAAAAACATGTGGTAGAGTGAAATTTCTTAATTTGGCTCTTCTACCCAAGTCTCTGTAACTCCCACCAAATGACTGAGTGAGACTATGCCAATAAATCAGTTTTGATTACCACCCCACTGACCATAAGGATGAGCCATCTTTGAGGCAGAAGCAGAGAGAGAACTCCCAGGACCATCTGAAGAGTGTGTTGAGATCTCTGTCAGAGTGGCAGAGACTGAGATCCGAGGCTGAGACCAGAGGCAGAGAAGCTCAGAGGATCAGAGTCAAAGCCATGGGACTAGACCATGGGACTATGAGATTGAGTGACAGGTGGGCTTGCTGGTCTATGAAGGCAGAGGCCAAGGAACCACAGGGCTGAGAAAATGAGGACCCAACAGAGACTTGGCTGCTGAAGGAAGTGCTAATGGGGACCAATAATTATATAAGGATTTGTAGTAACCTATTAACTCCATTAAAAAATCCCCGTAATCAGGAGTATTGTCTGCGTGTTCTATAAGGCCATTGCAGTGAATTACCAAACCCGGAATAGAAGTAGAGTACGGTGGTAGTTACATACTCTGGTGTCAATTTGAGACTATTAAGAGTAAAGGGGTGGAGTTTAGCTTGTCAATCCAGTCACAGCTTGATGACCTCATCTGGAGGTGTTTCAAAGATAAATAATTCACTGGAGGCTAGACCCACCCTCTCTTGGCTTTACATTCCTGTTGATAAGCCACATGGAGCTATGCTGTTGGAGCCAGAGCCCTGGAGCTGGAGGAGCCACATGGAGACCCATGCCAGCGTTGAGATGCTTCCACGCCACTGGATCCATAAAATCTTCTACTCACTGGCCTGTCATCTTCCGGCATTCAGTATCATTGCATGACTGCATGAGTCTAAAGAGGAAACTGTGGACTAGTATCAAACATATGGGCTAACAATGGACTTTTGGACTCGATCTGGACTGGGCTGGGCTGTTTCTCAATACACAATTGCTCATTTATATAAAGCTCTTTCTTATATGAATGTCTCTGGATTTGTTACTCTAGTCAACCCACACTAAGACAGGTACCACAGGAAGTGCTGGGAGATCAGGATGCAGAAGGATCCCGAGTGAAAGCATGTCTGACCTCTGCTCTCTGCTTATGGGTAGTAGAGAAGCCAGAGGAGGGCAGATATGGCCTCCCATGAGGGTTACTCAAACTAGTTTAATCCTTGTAGAATCCAGCTCTTTCAGTGATCTCCCCAGCCATTTTGCCCTTGATTTGTCCCTCTGAACGTTGGTCCTTGGTCCTTGAAGAAAGTTGTTTTCTAAGTCACTTTCTTTCTTTTTTTATTAATCATTTTATTGGGTGGGGGGGTCAGACAGCTCTTATCACAATCATACATATATCCTTTGTGTCAAGCACATTTGTACATATGTTGCCATCATCATTTTCAAAACATTTTCTTTCTACTTGATCCCTTGGTGTCAGCTCATATTTTTCCCTCCCTCCCTCATGAACCCTTGATAATTTATAAATTATTATTATTTTTCATGTCTTACACTGACCGATGTCTCCCTTCACCCACTTTTCTGTTGTCCATCCTCCTGGGAGGGGGTTATATGTTGACCATTGTGATCTGTTCCCCCTTTCTCCCCTCACCTTCCCCTTACCTTCCTGGTATCACTACTGTCATTATTGATCCTGAGGGCTTTATCTTTCCTGGATTCTCTGTGTTGCAAGCTCTTATCCGTACCAGTGTGCATACTCCTGTCTAACCAGATTTATAAGGTAAAATTAGGGTCATGATATTGGGGGTGGGAGGAGGAAGCATTAAAGAACTAGAGGAAAGCTGTATGTTTCATTGGAGCTGGTTCATCTCTTCCTTTTGACCCTTCTGTGAGGGGATGTCCAATTGTCTATAGATGGGCTTTGGGTCTCCACTATGGGCCCCTCCCCCCATTCACAGTGATATGATTTTTTGTTCTGGGTCTTTGATGCCTGATACCTGATCCCATCGACACCTCATGATCACACAGGTTGGAGTGCTTCTTCCATGTGGGCTTTATTGCTTCTCAGCTAGATGACCACTTGTTTATCTTCAAGCCTTTAAGATCCCAGATGCTATATCTTTTGATAGTTGGGCACTATCAGCTTTATTCACCACTTTTGCTTATGCACCCATTTTGTCTTCAGTGATAGTGTCAGGAAGGTGAGCATCACAGAATGCCAGGTTTTAGAACAAAGTGTCCTTGCATTGAGGGAGTACTTGAGTAGAGGCCTAATGTCCATCTGCTGCCTTAATACTTAACATATAAATATATGTACATAGATCTATTTCCTTATCATTATATATAAATATATTTACATATGTACATACCTGTATATTTAGACCTCTATAAATGTTCTTTGCCTCCTAGTTCTTTCCTCTATTT
>NW_022103920.1:27432641-27434781 GCF_000313985.2 Echinops telfairi
GAATTTAATCAGTTTCCAGAAACAGAATCCAAAGATCAGAACAGGAGATTGGCTTTCTCATAAATCAGTAATTACTTATTTTAATTGTTCGTCAAGATAATGCTGAGTGAAATTATTCTTAACCACAAGTTGTTTATCGGTTCTGTTCTAGCCAGGCCCCTTATCTGTGGTAATGCTGATAATATTTGGGGAAAGAGCATATTGAGGTTCTCTCATCTGCAGAACACTTTTGACTCTTTGGTAGAAAGGAGCCCCGGTGTAAGAGTGGGTTGTGCATTAGGCTGCTGATCTCAGAACCAGTCGTACAAACCCCCCAGCTGCTCTACTCCCTTCAGGGTAGACAGCCACGGAAACCTAAAGAGGCGATTGTACTCCATCCCAGAGATTTACTCTGAGTCAGAATCAACTTGATGGAAATGAGTTTTGAGGGTAGAAATATAACCCAGATTTGCAAATAATATACTAAATACCCTTTCATCTATTTCTATTATTGGCCTCCTATGATTTCTGTTTTAATCAGGGTCAGGGACACAGAGTATAGGCACAGTTCAGAGCAGTGTTGTCAAGCACTAGCAATTTCACTACAACCTTCAGACTTGTGAATTAACTAAAAGTTGATTAAGGGGTTTAATATTTGGGTCAAGTCTTTTTAATGATCTTTAAAACAAATGAGTCTATGGTTACCCATAACTGGAAAATAGGAATCTCATGCAGTTTATGATCTTAACTTATAAATGAAAGCTTTGGGAATTGAAATGCCAGACTGCTAGCGTTAAAATCCCTTCTCCAAAATTTACTGTGTGGCCAACTTTTGTAAACACAAAAAATAAAATAAGGGTAGATAGCATACCTATCTCAGAGTACCTGCAGGTAGAGGCCCCCAGGTGCTCAGAGGAAGAAAGTCTACTCTCATAAAAAGTGCCTCTCTGAAATTCACAGGGCCAGTTCTCCTCTCTTCTATGAGGCCCCTTCTGAGTCTGAATTGACCTCGGGTTTGTTTCAAGGCAAACAATATTGAACGTACCATGCACTGCCAAGAAGACAAAGAAATCCGTTTGAGAAGAAGTATGGACAGAGGCAAGGATGGTGAAACTTGTCTCGCCTACTTTGGATATCTTGTCCCTGGAGAGGGACATCATGCTTGGTAAAGTAGAAGGTCTATGAAAAAGAGCAAGGCCTTCGACAAGATGGATTGACACAACAGCTGCAACAATGCGCTCAAGCACAGGACCAGTGGTGAGGATGGTGCAGGACCAGGCAGGGGTTTGTTCTGTTGAGTATAGGAACAATATGGGTCGGAACCAACTCAAGGGCACAGAACAACAACATATGTAAACGTGTATATGTATAATGTTGCCAATTTACCAAACATTTGCTTTAATTCAGTGGTTCTCAACCTTCCTAATGTTGCAACCCTTTCATACAGTTCCTCATGTTGTGGTGAGCCCCCCACAACCATAAAATTATCTTCGTTGCTACTTCACTGTATTTTTGCTACTGTTATGAATCAGGTGAACCTGTGAAAGGGTCATTCGACCCCCAAACGGGCCCCAACCCACAGGTTGAGAACCGCTGCTTTAATTGCTACTCATAGTGACCGCATGTGTATCCGAGTAGAACTGTGCTCCAAATGGCTTTATTGGCAGTTGATTTGCTTCCAATGAACTTCTGGGTGGACTCCAAGTAGCAATCTCTCAGTTCACGTCAGAAACATGCTAACCGTTCGTACTAAAGGAGAGGAAGCAGTGGGGAAACAGGGAAGAGGGGGGCCAGTAGGGAAAAAGAAGCCCTTGACTTCGCTCAGAGGAAAAATAAACATTCCTGGTGTGTAATCAGACAATTGAGTCTAAAGGGATCACTTTATTCGTTTACAATTAATGGCTGCAAGTGCACTGCATTACTTGAATTATTCAGGAAGAATTGCATCCTGGTCCCCCTGGGCCAGCGTCAACCCAGTAATCTAAACCACTGGAAGCAAACAGTTCAGAATACCTCCTGAAACCACTGGGCTTCCTGTGTTTGCATTAGGTTAGTATTTCAATGTCTAGCTGTTTTCACCATTAGAGTTTCAACTTAACCAGAAGTTTTGAAGGTTTTCTGGAAAAGAAAGGAAGGCAGGAAGGAAAGGTTTTGATTTTTG
>NW_022103920.1:27434894-27439986 GCF_000313985.2 Echinops telfairi
AGGTGAGGAAATGTATCTTTTCTTGGATATTTTTGCTCATTTTTATATCTGGATTCAAACAGAAAGCAAAGCTTTTATTAACATGGAACAAGTCATTGTTCTTTCCTCCTTGATGTTTTTAACTCACTTAAAATGAAGAGGAAGTGGAAACAGCTATTACAGTGAAAACATTTCGTCGTTCTTGTTCTTAACTTGGGTCGTCTTTGCCTGCTTCATTGCTGGAGTCGGTGGCTGTGGGTTGTAGGCATGGGATGCATGTGATGTTTAGGGCCAGAAATGAGCAGTTTGAGCCCAAGAGTTACTACTACTCTGGCCCAGTATAGTCCACTGAAGCTCTTGGATATAATGATATCTACCTCCTAGGATTATTGTGAAAATCAGTCAGCTAACTAGAGGAAATAATGATTTTGAAATTCATGGAACATAATAGGCAGTCAGCAATTGCCTCTGCCCAATTTCTGTCCTTTCCTAAGAGGAGAGTTTGAATGAAGACACAATTTAATTTATACACTCACACACACACGATATATTATATTCAAGAGCAATCTGACCACACATGGTCCAAGAATCGTCCAACAGTAGAACAAATGTAATCAGATGTTAAAGATTATCTTCCAGCATCAGAGCCAATGACGGATACCACGCTTGCCTATATTCTCACCGATACAAAACTGCATCCATACCTCAGTGGCCACCAAGCCATTCAGCAGAGCTTCCTTAACTGCGCATTGTTTGAAGCAACCAGTTTGAGCACTGTTGACTATTTTGTGTGCTTCCAATCCATGTACAGCTCTCAGCAGGGGTTGGAGGGACCAGCTCGACCCCAGAATGGAGGACACAACTTAATTTAATATGATCCAGCCACTCCTGCCTAACAATTTCCTTTGAAATTGAAAGCTGCCACAGAACTCAGTTTCCCTTTCAGGTTTTCAGTTTTGGAAAGAAGGTGGTTACTGTTAGGTGCCATCAAGTTGATGCCGACTTATAGGACCTCTATGTATAACAGAGCAAACACCATGGGGCCCAGCACCATTCTCACAATTGCTGTGTTTGAGCCCATTTTTTCAGCCAACAGGTCAATCCTCTCCTTGAGAGTGCTTCTCTTTTTCACTGCCCTTCTGCTTTACCTGGAGTGGTGTCCTTTTTGATCTTCCCTGATAATGTAGCCAATGTCAGTGAGACAAAGTCTCGCCCTCCTTACTTGCAAGAACCATACCGGCTATTCATCTTCCAAGATGGATTGTGTTGCTGTTGTTGTTCTAGCAGTCCCTGGCTCTTACATATGTTTCACCAGCATCATAATTCAAATGTATAGAGTCTTCTTTGTCCCAACTTACACATGTGTATGAGGCAATTGAAAATATCATGATTTAGGGTCAGTTGCACTTTAGTTAGACCTCAACGTGACATCTCCTTTTGTCCCTCAAAATCTGGACTTCCAAGCTTCCCATTGGCTTGGGAAAATCCTTGTTCCTGACTTTAAAGATCTGTATTTTCACCTTCAGTGGGACTTGCTATACCCACCTCATAGCACCTTGTCCATTGATGCCTCCTACTTCCATAAAGTCTGTTGGCCTGTGTGGTCCAAATAGCAGGCCACTGACCTCTTGCAGCTGCAGAGCTCTTGACTGCTCAGAGCCCCATTCACCTGATGTCTACATCAGAGTGTACTCCAGGGTTGATACTGCCTCTAATCCTGAGGAGATTGTTAGGTTCCTCAGATGAGAAATACCTCCTCAGTCCTTGGCTTCTCACAAGAAAGAATTCACTCTGAGTTTTTTGTATAAAGGACAGAAGTTTCAGGTTTTACACAGGCCCCTTCAGGGTACTTCACCCACATGGGGAAACCTGAGGCCAGAGAAACCCACAACAGCCTGCCAAGGACCAGCTGGAAAAGGGCCCTGGGCTCCAGATTCTGGCATTTTCAGGGCCCTCGGCTGGGTGGCATGGTCAACGGTACTGGTTGACCCCCTTGGCTGGATTAAGCCCACCTGGCCCAGATTGGGGTCCACCCAGGTGTACCGCCCCTTCCTGGCTCAGAGCTGAATTTGGAGTATGCCCAGTAGACAGCCTGGTCCCTGTTCAGCTGCCTAGCAAGATCAATAGGCACAGTACTTTATTTTCGCATGAGGAAAGTAAAACATAGAACCATTTCTTCTTCCTTTGGTGGGAATGTCTTATCCCACTGGACCTCCAAAATATCCCCGATGTGCCAGCCCCTTGAATCTCTATAGGGTGTATCTCCCACCTGCAGGGGCACATGGGTTTGATCAGAGCCTCCAGCACTCTTATCACACCTTGATTTTCTGCTTCAATCAGAAGATACCCCCAACAGCATGAACTAGTGTAGTGTACTGCAGGAGGCTCAGATCATATAGGCCCTTTGGGATTTTATTATAACAGAGGGCAGGAGAGTAAATATATCCCTGGTGTAAAATGTAAATATTTTTGTTTGCAAGTTGAGATCTCTAGGAAGCAGACTCAGACAAAGAGATGAACATGAAGGAGCTTTGCAAGGGGTGCTTTTCAGAAGGGTTGGAAAGAGAGCAGTTTTGTGGAGATGAACCACAACAAAGGCCACAGCTGACCCCCCAGGGAACTCTGGAGTGGAGCTGACTCCTCCTACTGAGGCAAAGGGCCCAAGCCATTTTACAGCTGCATTGACTTGCTGGAGTTGTGGTCTTCCCAAAGAAGACAGTGTTAGGAAACTGGGCTCCCTCCCTTCAGGCATGGCACTTCCTGATGAGGGCTGACAGCTGAAGACTATCTTTCTTCAGCACTTTCCTTGTGAGTTGGAGGGTACATCACAGCATCAACTAAACTCTCTTTCCTTCCCTGCCTCATTTTCTTCTTTCCGCACTTTGATTTCTAGGAAGGCATCACCAATAAAGTATTAATTTGTAAGCTTTTGCCCCAGGCTCTATAGAACCCAGGCTAGAAGACAAAAAAAGCTTTATGTTTGTTTTGGATTCTATTTAATACTCAAAAAAAAAAAAAGACCTGCTATCAATGAAATTGTTTGTTGTAAAAAAAAAAGAATCTATAGAATTAAAAAAAAAATTAAAGCCTGGTTCAACATGTATTATATGGATTGTGGGGCAGGACCCTTGACTTCCAGTCTGGCTCAATGAACTGATATGTGGACATTAATGATGTAGGCTGGTCAGCCAGATTTCGTTTCCTATTTAACATGGTGGGTGTTGTGGATTGAATTATATCCTCTGAAAACGTGCTGTAAATCCTAATCTCTATGCCTTTGGTTATAATGCCACTGGGGGAAGGGTTTTCTGTTGTGTTCATGAGGCAGGATTAACGTACAGTGTGGTTAAAAGCAGAGTTGGGGGCAAACACATACAAAGCCTCCTGGAAATCACTAAGGAACCAAGGACCAAGGACCTACTCTTTGGTGAAACCACCCACTTGTGGAATCCTGTTGTAGCACACTAGATAACTGTCAATGAGTAAGAAGGCATATGCTGCAAATAACACAAGAGCAAAGAGGTTTGTTGATGATTCTAAACCGTTTGATCCAGGGACACATCTGACCTCATAAAGTGAAATCAGGTGACCCACAGTCGAGCGACAGAGCTGTGTTTATGGGTAAAATCAAGAACTAAAGGGACAATACTGTGCTTGGAAGTGGTAAGATCAGAGAAGCTAAAAGTGTGACAACTTGAAATAGGAGCTTTACAGTCAGTGATTGGAAACAAGAACATGGACTCTTCAGGTTGGTTAGTTTAAAGTTGTGACTTAAAGGGGGTTTGACTGTGTGGTCATCAAGTAATTATCTTAAAATATTTCCTGTAGAGTAGTTTTCTGATAAGGGTCTTATAGCAAGACCTTCCCTTAGGAACATTCTTTCCATATCTTTCATTGATCTACAGAGGCGAATGATTTATTGTTGTTGTTATTTTTGTTTTGTTGTTGCAATGTGCACTTATGTGTCAAAGGATTTGATGATGGCAAGGCAAACCCTTTGTAATATACTTATATCTTTGTAAAGTTTTTCTCATTGCAAGGGAAATGAGCAAAAGTTAAGATGAAGTCAGGGTTCAGACCTGCACCAATCATTGTGATAGGAGTCAAGCTCTTCAGTTTTGGAATTCTCACACTTGACTGGCAATCAGCATACATAATAATGTCTGATTTTTCTAGCACCACAAGTTTTTTAGGCTGGGTTCTCAAAGAAGCAAAACCAATGTAATTTATATATATATATTTAAATATATAATCAAGAACTGGTAGTACAGGCTGATAAGTCTCAAGTCCATGGGTCAGACATCAGACTGGAGGCTTCTCCTGAGTCAAGTAGCTGCAGGGATGGGCAAACTCACAATGAACAAATCTGACAGGAAACTGTAGTCTCACGGGCTGCGGAGGTTGACAAGTCTGAAATCAGCAGATTGATGTCAATCTGATAGAGGCTAATAAGTTCCAGGATCAGCAGGTAATCAAGCAGGCCACTGGTTCAAGTCCAAGAATCAGTGGTCAGATACTAAGAGCTACAGTATATGCAGGATCTAGAAAACAAGAATCTAAAACGCTGCCAGAACTTTCATATGTATTTGATAAATACCATGTGATTAGGAAGTTCTCTTTGAACAGGTTGGCTTCTCATCAGGGAGGTCACAATTGCACTCTATCTGCCGAACCAGAAAATCATGGCCTAGTAAAGTTGACACAAAGCCTTAATCACCACATGAAGGGTCTGAAAGAACAGAATGCAGGTTAGAGCACTTTGTAAATCGCACAGGATGCCTATTAACAACCTGAGGAAATGAAGTAGACGTCACGTCTGACCTCCTCCTGCTTCGCAAGGGGGAACAGAGACTCCTACTCCACACAGGACTAAGGCAGATTCCTACGAGACAGAGGTCAAACAATCCTCCCTCCTTCAACCTTCTTTACTTTATTTAGATCCCAGTCCTTCCTCCCATGCGCTCCATTTCTCTGCGGGATTCACTAATCTATTGCCATGCTCACAGAGAACCCACAGACAACACTCACGTTGCTGGAGTTCATTCGGGAAGTTAAAAGATTGCAAGTGAGGATCGGAAAACAAAACCAAAGTAACAGTTCTGTTGTCTGAAGC
>NW_022103920.1:27440154-27444694 GCF_000313985.2 Echinops telfairi
AACATTCTGACAGGCATCTCTCAGCTTCTCGGCCACACAGCTCCTTGGCCTCTGCTCTGCTTGAGGCAGTGTTACAAAGTCCCTTCCACACTGATAAATGTCCAAAGGGCAGCCCACTCCACAATCCAGTCACCTACCCAAGGGCTGGGTAGTCCAAGGCTCTGTCTCAGACTTCCATGGATGCTCTGTGGCTGCAGCCACCACTGCGGCTTTACCTTCTCCATGCAGGGATCTCAGATACCCATCACAGCTGGTGCCTACCCTTACACCAACTCTTACCCTTCCTCAAGAAAACACATTCAAGGAGCGTGAATATGGCCCATGCACGTTTATACAGGAGGACTTCGTCATGCTTGGATCTGCCATCAATGGTCAAGAGACTGAGTAAATCTGCTGCACGTGACCTTCTCAAAGCACCGTCTGAAAAGCAAGGATGTTACTTTGAGAACTAAAGTGACCCTGGCCCAAACCCTGTTATTTTCCATCACCTCCTAGGCATGTGAAAGTCGGACATTGAATAAGGGGGTCAGAAAAACAATTGATGCATTTGAATGATGATGCAGGCAAAGAATCCTGAGAATACCATGGATCACCAAAAGAACAGATAGACCTGTCTTGGGAGACGTACAGCCAGAGTTCTCCTTAGAAGCAAGTATAGCAAGACTTTGTCTCATGTACTTCAGGCATGTCAGTAGAGACCAGTCCCTGGAGAAGGACATCGTGCTTGGTAAAGGAGAGGGAGAGGAAAGAGGAAGACCTTCAACAAGATGGATTGACTTGGTAGCTGCATTGATGGGTTCAAACATGAGAACAATTGTGAGGATGGCACAGGACCGGATGGAATTTCGTTCTGTCGTACATAAGGTCACTATGAGTTGGAACCAACTTGATGGTACCTAACAACAACATGCACAGTGATGTCCTCTGCTTTCAAGTTCACCCAGAGGTGCCTTGGAAGAAAAAGCTGATGAAAATATCCGCCTTGACAACTGAAGGAGCCCAGTTCTACTTTGGCACCCATGTGGTCACCATGAGTTTGAGTCAATGCCAATGGTTTATTTGTTTTTTTGCTTATTTGCTTGATGACACATAGTCCCTTTAAACTTTGATGATATTTAGAATACCAGTAAAGAACAGTTCAAACATAGTTCTTGCCCCTTGTGGAATTCCTGATGCTCCACCATGGGGGAGTAAAGTCTTCAAGGGTTTTTGGCCTTGTAATAAGAGCAATGGGGTCATAGCATTGCCCAACTCCAGACCCATTGCCATTTGAATCTCTAAATTGTTTTTTTGGGGGGTTATATGATGCGGTACCCTCATTGATAAATAACTGAGAGCAAGAAAGACCTTTCTGTTTAGAGAGGAAAGTAGAATGGAAGGATGGACTTTGAGAGTCAGGACAATGACAAGAAGAATGGAAAGATGATGTGAAGGAAAGTATTTTACCTAATTATTTTATTAAAACCTGACCCATTTAAATCTGCTAGTCTACTACATCTTCATCGGGACCATAACACCGCCAGTAAGCATGGGCCTAGGATCGCCATCAGTAGAGCTGTTTCATTCCTGCCCATAACCACTTTTCTTTCTCCTTCTTGTGCCCTTACTACGAAAGCATCAATGGGTTCCCTCAGGGGGATTTGTGTGAGCCTCTCTTTTGACCTATGTATGAGAGGATGACACTCTTAATTATTAGATTATTTTAAGTCCCTTAAGTTGAGCCTTACAATTAAAACAACTTCCATTCTGACTGAGCATGGAAAATTAGAACATGACCCACTCTTGTCTAATTAATTCCCTCCTTTTTTTGTTGGCCAGCATTTAATTCTGTGAGCCTTTTGAAATGAAACATATCAGAAATAAAATAATACAGTACTCTGGGGGGGAAATTGGTTGAAAAAAATTTTTTTTAAAGCAGGAAAATAATGAAAGAAAACATCTCTGACATATTAAAATTAAAGGAAACCATATGCTGTGGCAATGAACTATTTGTGGTCACTCTGGCTGAATGGGAAGATCCTCCCCTCCCTTTTGAAGATTAGACCGAGCTAGTCACGCCTTGGGAATGTCTGGGGCCTCATTCCCTCTGACCCAAGGCATCTGCGTGGTTGTCATGTCCCTCCGTTTCTGTCACTGAGCCTGCCTCTGAACCAACATCAGTTGCTACTAGAACGCCAGACCCTGACCTACTTTCTAGATTCATAAACCAGTAAAGCTAATTTAATGCTCTCTTTTCCAAATCCCTGGATTCACTGACTTTTCTAACCAATCATTGCTAGCCACCCGGTACCCAAGGCATCATTGCATGATCCCTTTGCCGTTTCTGCTATGACTAGCTGGTTTGCATAGAGAACGACGCGGTACTACTATAGAGCATGCCTCCTTGGTTCCATACATTCACTCTGAAATGAGCTATGCGTACATGGGACCAGAATGCCATTATGAAGCCACCAATTGAAAGGCAATGGCAAGATGCCAAGGAGCCAAGCCTGAGGCTTCTCCGTGCCAGGCCAAGTAGGTCAACTAGAAGTCTACTGGCAAGAGCAGGCAGCATCGCCTTTAGCAGAAAGACATCTTAAAAAGGGGGTCGGGGAGCAGGTGTCACAATGATGCAGCAGTAAAGCTCAGACGTAAGGAGAGGCTGCAGTCCTGGTATTATAAGCGCAGCGTATAATCACTTAGCTTTTGCCTAGATTCCATATCCAAGGATTTACTGTCTGAAGCCAATGAAAAACAGAGATCTGGCTGAATTAAAACAACAACTGCCAGATATGTTTTACTCAAAGTTGTATGAGAATTTGAGAATTCAACAAGACCATTTTGACACTGTTTAAACAAAATGTAACACCAGAAGAAAGAGGTAGGAGGCACTGTCCAATTTTGTTTGTGAGCATATATGAGAGTCTTCTGGAAGTCCCACGAAACACTGAAGTGATTTTTTTCTAGGGCTGATACCCTGTATTAGCCAAGAGAGAAAGGACAAGAAACACTCGACTTCTCCATTAACTGTGTGTTGTATACTTTGCTCACGGATTACTTTCTAGTATCTTCTGAATTCTCTACCATTCGTGGGTGTTTCCCGTATGATATTTCACCTCCTTAGGGTTATAAGTCAGATTCTTTTTCACAAGCTTTTTTGCAGTAAGATGCCAGGAGTCAGATATGCCAGCATGAAACTTCTCGATAGAAGGAAGTCGATGTGGAGAAGGCCCTTCCAAAGGGAATCCTTTGTTTGGATAGGAAGACTACAGCCAGGTCTAGCTCGCAAGAGCACCAGTCATAGAGACCTGGTATTGAGCGTCAAGCAGCAGTGCTTTAACTTTGCGTTTGTACCGAGGAGGGGCAGCTTCATGTTCTCTGCTGAACTGCCCTCCGAGTGTGGTTTGGGCAACGTTTTGGTTCTATATGCTCCCAGGCTCGGTCTTGAGACATTCTAGAAAGTCTGTGAACTTCCTACTGTTCTTTCATAAAGTCCCTTACTCACTCTGTGAACTACCCTGATGAGGGCTGGTTGTTTTCCTAAGAAACCCGCAGATTCCGTCTCTATTATGTTCTTATTTTCACAGTCATAACCAGCACCTCCCCAGCATTCCACCACCCTCCCACTCCCTGGAGGGCTAACCTTTCAGGATCCTGACTTTGCAGATGATCTTCGGGAGTCAACTAGTGAATAAAACGTTTCCCTTGCTGTGTACCTGTCACGGTTCTACCGAGCAATGGAAGTCCCTTACGACCTCAAATTGGCAACATTTTAATATCTTTCAAGGGGCAACAGAGGAATGTTGCATAAAAATTAACGGTATTCAGACATACCCTTATGGATCAGCTAGCTATTTCCTCTCCTTAATAGAAAGAAGACCTGGGGTGGGAATTGTATCATTCTCTTGTATAGCTGTAGAAGCCCAGGTGGCACAGTGTTCCGAGTTGAGCCACTAACCTCAAGGTTGGCAGTTTAAAATGCCCTAAGGGAGAAAGGTGGGACCTTCTGCTCTCATACAGAGTTACAGGCTTGGACACTCAGAGGAAACTAACTGTCCTGTCTCGTCAGGATTGCTAGGGGCATCAGCACTGACTCTGCAACAGTGAGTTTGGGGAGTGTGTGTGTGTGTGTGGGGGGGGGCGTACATTGTAGAGCCAGGATGCCTGGTTGAACCTCCTCTTCTGCCAAAACTACCTAGAAGAACATTGGATGTTTAGGTTATAGAAAGCGCAATGGTCATTTTCACAATTCACAGAAAGAGAACTGATACAGAAATAGGAAGAACTCTAAAGCCGTTAGCGTATGGCTAGGAAGGAATGTTGAACAATCAAGTCGCTGTACTGAAAG
Organism: Echinops telfairi; assembly: GCF_000313985.2. Lineage (NCBI taxonomy): Eukaryota > Metazoa > Chordata > Mammalia > Afrosoricida > Tenrecidae > Echinops > Echinops telfairi. The sequence goes on from NW_022103920.1 coordinate 27,444,482, forward strand.
AAATGAGCACGTTTGTGATGTCCGTTAAAATGTTCCTCTCTTTTTAGAAATGTAAAGGGAGGTCTTGGATCTGCAGGCTCTCCCTACAACATTTAAACTAAGTGTATAATTGATAAGGAATTCCTAGAGTATTTGGCATAATTGTTGGGACAGAAATCATGTCACCGTGTAAGACTTCAGCTCCTGGAGTGCCCTGGAATTGTGTCTCTGTTG
>NW_022103920.1:27445875-27450225 GCF_000313985.2 Echinops telfairi
CTTATGTTCCAATTCTCTTGTTTCACGTCTCATATCTAATTGGAAAAATTCCTAGAGGGCAAAGTGCGTGCATTTTGGTATCTGCCGTGTCACAGGTCATAGGAGGAGGTGGGAGGACAGTGTGCAAAGAATTCCACGCATAGCTTTCTGTAAAGGGAGTTGATAGCCATTGGATGCAGTGTTAGTTTTGACCTCCTTAAATCACTCCAACGGGCCTCACTTGGGCCATGTGCTGTTATATTTAGGTTAAAAGGTTTGAGGACAAACATTGTGGGACGATTGAACATTCAAAATGTATTTGTGTCTATCAAAACTCTTGGGATAAAAGATTGGAGGCACACATTTTATGTTGACAAGCTCCTACGTACAGGTGCCTGTCCGCTTCACCGTGGCCATACATGGCTTCAGCCCGCTTCCGTGCAGTGTCCTTCTCTCTTCGAGCAGGTGGTACCAGCTTCCTGGTGCGCAACAGCGAGGCACACAGAGCTTCCCTTCTGCATCTTTGTCTCTCCCCATCTTTGGCATCTACCACATTTATACTCTATAAGAAAAGACAAAGGAAGGCGAGAAAAGTATTTTACAGTTTAGTATTTAAATCCAACAAATATTTACGCATATCTGTAATATGCCAGCCACCATGATACTGGCCACTTTCCACAAATTGCTTCTGGTCTGAAAGTGATCTATAGCTGGAAGGTTATGAACAATGTCATGCAGAGGCTCAAAGAAAGAGGATAAGAAGGATTACCAGAGGCAACTCCGCGAGTACTTAGTAGATAAATGGTTGATTCATTTTTATCCCACCGTAATAGATTTAGAATATGGTTTAGAAATTCTGAGAGGTGCTGGACATACTGAAGAAAATTTTATCCTTGCCATGCTAGTACTTAAATTCTCATGGAAGACTTTGACAGTTAGCATGTAATAAGGTAAATGATGTCATGTTATACTTCATTTCCCAAGCACCTCTCATGTGTTTGCTATGTTATAGATTTATAGAACTGCCAATCATTCTACATAGAAAAACTTATTCTACATTTCTTTTACATGGCTTAGCTATTGTTTTCTTAGTTGGAAAAAAAAGTCTACCATTTCAAGTCTGACTTATAAATCCATCTCATCCTTTGAAATTCAACTCAAAATTCATCTCTTCTTCTGAGCCTTTCCTGATAATCCCAGGAAAAGTAAAGGCTCCCGCCTCCTCTATCTATTGGACCTTAATTTCTGCATTCATAACAATGAGGCACGATGATTTGTTTGTATGCCTTTTCCCTCATTAGGTGAAGAACTTCTCAAGAGCAGGAATCATGACTGATTTATCGTTCCCATGCCTTAGGTCTAGGAGACCACCCAGCATATGTGTGAGCTAACTGATATTATCCACAACAAAACAATGGCATAGGCTAACAATACCAATAATATGCCAGGCAGCCTGCTAAATGAGTGAATTCTAAGAAATCATAACATGTTATGTAGTAGCTTCTTTTCATAAATATGAAAACTGAGACTCAGAGACATTACATGATTTGCCCAACCAAGGTCAGGAGGTTGACAAATACAACAACAAAAATCAAACCACTGCTACTGAATCTATTCCAACTCTTCTTGTGCTGGTCAGATAGGGTTTCCAAGGCTGTAAGTCTCTATGGGAGAAGATAGCCTCCTCTTTCTCCCTTGGAGTAGTTGGTGGGTTTGAACTACTGACCTTGGAATTATCCTCCCAATAATGAATGAATGAATGAATGAATAAGTAAATAAATATTTTTTACTGCATTACAGCAATGAATTCTGTTCACATGTGCTCATCGTTAAAATTTAGCTATTCATAAAACATATGCATGTGTTCCCAACTTTAAAAATTTGGGAGATACTGATTATTATCATCATTGTAGCTGCAAGATCCAGTGACATACCAAATTTCATGAGTCCCATCAATGGATTAATATATGGAGGAGCTCTGATATATATACAGAGCCCAGAAAATCAACAAGCCAAAGCCACAGCTGTGAAGGTGGTTCCAGTTCCTAGTGATCCCGTAGGACAGAGAAGAACGGCCTCATTGGACAGGACATCTTCACAGAGGCAGATGGCCTCCTCTTTTACCAACAGAGCAGCTGCTAATTGAAACCACCAGTGTTTCAGCTCACAGCCACGCACAAGCAGTCCCGGGCCTCCTCAGTTTCCAGAAGAGCAATTGAGAACGTTGCCCTTCCTTTTCTCCTGGACACATATTTTCTCCAACGTGGAAGACAGCTGTTAGAGGGACAGTTATCAGACTTAAAATAGCCAATTACTTTTTTTTCTTTTTTTCATCAATCAATATCATTTTTCCTTCTCTAGCATAGTTTACTATGTATGGGGCATACATAGTGTGTTAGTCCAGATAGACTAGAGAAACAAATCCAGGGAGACTCATATGTGGATAAGAAAGAGCTGTATATAAAAAAGTAATTGAATATTGAGAAAACATCCCTGCCCAGTCCAGATAAAGTCCATAAGTCTGATATAGCCCATATGTCTGATAGCAATCTACAAAGCCCTCTTCAGACTCACAAAACACATGTGATGATGCCTAATGCAGGAAGACCACAGACCAGTGGGTGGGAAGTCTTGTGGATCCAGTGGTAGTGGAAGCATCTCAGTGCTGGCAGGGGTCTCCATGTGGCTTCTCCAGCTCCAGGACTCTAGCATAGCTCCATGTGTCTTATAAGCATGACTGTCTCGCAGGGAGTGAGCCTATGTCCCACCTCCCACAACTATTTATCTCCTTAGCACCTCCAAATGATGTCATCAAGCCGCGACCTGACTGACAGGCTAAACGCCACCCTTTCACTCAAGTCTCAAAGTGACAACAGATTATGTAACTAGCACACATAGTATACCTGGTATGTTTTGTATGGGACCACATAGCTGACATCTTTAGCATCTTGGATAATCATCACAGACACAGAAATACATTTTCATAGTTAACACAGAAAAACTGGATCTAAAACACTCGTGTGGCAGACTTATTTAATGTTTTCTGTGTCGCAAAAATCCCAGGACTCTTCAGCTTCTTGTGTACTTCTTTGCCTGCTGAGCTGGAATGGGATCTATAATGATAAAGTCTGAACATGTTATTACCATTGGTCTGAAGTGCTGAGATACTAACCTTAAAAAAAAAAAAGAAAGAAAGAAATGTGATACCCTTACCAATGAAGAGACAGAGGACATGAGAACTTCTGTATTTTTTTTTAGGAGGGTCTTTCTGACATACACTTCTTTGTAACAAATTATCTTTCTTGATATAAAGATTAGGAATAAGGTGAATTTGAGCCATCCTCTCTAGGGTCATTTTAATCAGGCATTGCCTTAAAATTCATGATACCATTTCATTTTATTCATTTTAGAAAGATCCTTTCAGTCATACTAAATAAATGAACCTTTAGAAATGCAATCACTGGTGATGAGCTTGGGTATGATAAGCACTCACGCTTTGAATCCTGATTTTATAAGTTGCTGTTTGCTTTGCTGCACACAAGCAAAGTACTGCTTATTAGCAATATTAAGCTGGTGGTCATTTAAATTCTAAATGATTCTACTTTTCAGATAAAAATGTGTGTGGGAATACATAGGAACTCAGTCATCTCTGAGAAGAGATTGGCCTCCCTGCTTCCGTTCAACCCTCAAGAGAAGGGGTGTTTGGTGAACAGCCTCAAATGTTCCTGTTTCTGGTCTCAGACAGATCCAGGAACTCTAAATCAAGGACTAAGACTCTTCAGATTTTGCAAGATGCTGGGAATGTTTGCAAACTCCCAGTGTTGGTGATACTTTCTATCCTGTTTGTATGTGCATTTGAGAACTAAGTAAACGCTTAAAACTAGATGGAGGCAAAAAGGAAGGGAGGAGGCAAGTGGCAGCAGCTGCTACATGGGGAGGAAGGGAAGTGAAAGGCGGTAGAGGAAGCAAGAAGACAGGAGATGGTAATCACCCAGCAGGGGTTGAACAGCCATCAGGGCTTCCCTGATGTAATCATTCAACAAGGGGCCAGAATCTGCACAAAATAGTGAGCTTCTCTTTTCAAAAGTCCCCACGAGCTTTATGTAAAATAAAAGCAGCTAGACATGTGTCCAACGCACTGCATGCTTGCATTCATATGACATTTGGATTAAAACAAAACTATGGAGACAGAAACTTAGTGAGTGGTTGTCAGGGGAGAGGGTCATCCACAGAGGCACAGGGTCTTCTGAAAAATGATAGACACGAGGTGAGTGTGGGGGGACAACAACAATAATATTTAATGTAATAGCAAGGGTTCTTGTGGGGCAAGGTGGGGTAGGGTGGGGATAGAGGGGAGCTGATATCAAAGAG
>NW_022103920.1:27451557-27455396 GCF_000313985.2 Echinops telfairi
TTTTTTTAATAATCTCCATGACCCTTTTGTCCAAAATGCTACTGATCCATAACATTTTTAAAAATTCAGACATTCCACACATTTATTTCTAGTGAAAAAAGCCTGTCCTGAATTAATATTAAACTACCCAATCAATGTATTACAATTTCTGATTATTGTTTAACAAAGGAATAAAAATAAATGTGAATAACTGGTTGGTTAAACAGTTAGCTATTAAGTGAATCTACCACGTTCCTTTTCCTGACGTGCCAGCCCTGCCCACTGACCGTTTCCATAGGAAGCACAATCTATACTTAAGTGTTCAGTTCCTCCCAAAACAAATGTTCATATTTCCTATCTAAAACAGTCATTTTAATTCTTCTTTAGCTGGATAAGTGTGCTTTAACTTCTTAGCACTTCTTTTCCTCCTGTTTATGCCCCTCTTCCTTGGGAGACCTCTTCCTTCTCCACTTTATTCGTAAGAGTGTATTGGGTAATGCCAACCACAGAACTCTACCTCCTATCCCAGATTATACGAATTATAGTGCCCTGCCTCCTCCCCAATTCATTTGATATGTTTGGAAATAAGGAAATCAGATTTTTTCAACCTGAGTTGAGGTTGTTCACAAAAGCTGTAGCACAAGGGTACAGGGAAGGGGGAGCCATGTGCCAGACACAGAGAGAAAGCAAATCAAATGACTGGTAAAGGAAAGCCACCGTACAGAAGTAGAGTTGGTTGTGGAGTAACGACTTCAATTCTAAGAGCCCTCCTAATGCGCTTCAATGCTATGCTAGGATGCAGTGTTATGGAAGGCACTGGCTGGCTTCCTGTGGCCTCGTGTGACTTGACATGTGGCTTGTATGAATTGTAAAGAATCCATACCCCAAAAGTAAAAGTATCTAATTTATCATTTGAGCAGTAATTGTGATATTTTGAAATAATAATATTTTGAACTTGTAAGTTTAAAGTAAAACATTTAAAAATAAATGTCACCGATTCCTATTTGCTAAGGTGGCTTCTAGAAAATTTTAAATTACATAGGCATCTCAATTTATATTCCTATATTAATATAATTTAGCACTGTTCTTTAGTAAAGAGCCCTGGTGGCTTAGTGGTTATGTGCTGGCCTACTAACCGCAAGGCCAGCAGTTTGAAACCACAGAAGAAAAGTGTGGCTTTCCACTCCAGAATAGCTACAGTCTTAGAAATCCACAGGGGCAGTTCTGCCTTGTCCTTTGAAGTCCCTATGGGCCAGAATTGACTCAATGGCAGTGAGCTTTAAGGGTTTGGGTTCCTTAGTAAGCTTGTCTTCTTTTATGTCTTTCTTTGTTTCGCTGCCTTGGGTTGCGTTACAGCACTGGCAAGCTCCATTTGCTCCAAGATTGGTCACGGGAGTCGGGGCATAGCAAGGAAAAGATGTACAATGCGGAACTGGCTGGGTCCAGGTGCAAAATCACAAGGCAACGCTGCGAATTCCGAGTAAGAAAACTCAGTAGCAAACCCAGTGGCTGTGGAGTGGATGCCAGTTGATGGCAAACCCTTGCAAGCTAATCATTACCGGTTGTTTATCATTATTCAGATCACATGTCTGTCCCCACTGAGATCAGAGCTTTACAAGAGGTGGTTTAAAAAAAAAATCAGAAGTTTGTAGGTATTGGCAGCATGTTGCAGACTACAATAAGATCTGGAGAAAGAAAGAAACCCAGAAGGAAGGCAGGACAGGACAAAAAGACAACGCCATCTGAAAGTGAAGCGGCGGCAGCAGCAGCAGCGATGCTCAGCCCCAGGAACAAGTCAGCATGCAGCCTGACTGGAGATGCTCTATCTCTCCCAATCCCACCCCCACCCCCCTGCCAAAGCAAACAACGAAAACTTAATGCCACTGAGTCAATTGCATAGTGAGCCTGTAGATCTCCCAGAGATCTCCAAATCACTCCCATCGGGTGGAGATAATTCTTCAGACTTTTACTAGGACTTCCTGGGGTAGAAGAAGACTAACTGCTGCTTTATCACTGACACTCACTGTACTAAGACACTGATCAAAGCAAAAGTCAGATAAGTCACACAAAGACACTTAGTGCCCCAGAAAAGTCAACAGTCACAGCTGATGCCAGGAAGAGGTTTCAGACTCAAAGATTCTGATGTGACGAGAGACAAGATAACAGGCATTAGTGACTAGGAAAAGGCATTCCTACCGACATCTATCTGACAGAGACATAGTTGACAAAGAGAATTTTGACAGAAATTCAGGAAAGGTCTGTGTCAGGGTCAGAGCCTTTCCAAAGGGAAGAAGATACCTGACAGTCTGTTAGGAGTTGAGGAATGTTCTGCCATCCCCTACGCTTAATCACAGAACTGAAACACAAAACCCACCCTGCTTTAAAAGGAATTGAATACTGCTCACTGCCCTCCAATGCTACATAATAATAATCTCTTTTAAACGGAAGGGTGTGTGTGTGTGTGTGTGTGTGTGTGTGTGTCACTTTTCTGTACATATAAAGCATGGGGGCAGTGAAATGTCTTTTTAGAAAACAACAGTATAGAGCCCATGGAGCCTTATCAAGACATGACTGAGAACAAGGGACATTAGCCAACGACCATGGCCCAGTGGTGGCTGCAGTACCTGGGAAGAACCCTGGGCTGTGTCCCACTAGGGAGAGGGTGAATATGAATGAAATGGGCGGTGGAATCATTAGAATGTGTCTGAATAGGAAGGTTAGCCATTATTGATGGATGTAGATGAGTATGTGGATGTGGAATTCCCAGAAGCTCATATGTACACGTAGTTCCAGTCCCTGGAACAGGACATCATGCCTGGTAAAGTCGAGGGCCCAGGAAAAAGAGGAAGGCCCTCAGCAAGATGGATTGCCACCGGGGCTGCAACAATTGGCTCAAACAGAAGAGTTTGAGCTGGTGCAGGACTATGCAGTGTTTCATTGTGGTACAGAGGGTCGCTACGAGTCAGAACCTACTCCACGGCACCTAGCAACAATGCTAGTAAGCTACACCGAGTCCAATCTCAAGTAGCAGTGCTTGGGTCAAGATCCATGCAAATTTCTAGGTATCATTCACCAGCTAGACATATGGAAAGCATGTAAAAGCTGATCAATGTTGAAAATAAATGTTTTAACCCAATACCAATTTTAATAGCCTGAGTGTAATATATATCAATACTATGCTTTCAGATGTCACAGTACCTGATAAATTAGTGCCAAGCAAAAGGTGTACCTGAACTGCTCCTCTCAAACTACTGTCTTCCCCCTCTTTTTTGATAAAAATCACATTGTCATTTGTCAGGAGGAATCAATTTCTGTTTCATAAAACCATGTTTCCTTTGCTTTGGAATTACATTAAAAATTTAAGAAAGGGGTTATATCAAGTAGATTTTAACATAATTATCATCAGTGATAGTAAAAATCTATCTTCTGAAAGAATGAAAAGACTTAAGAGATGCAGATTTTAATTTGGACAAAACCTTCAACAAAAGTAAACCTTTCTTCTACCTCAGCAAAGTCAGTACCTTTCCCTGGTTGGTGTTTAAGAATCAAAGCTAGTCTCTGTATATCTAAGTCCGTTTTTCTCTAAGTCTTTGATGTCTTGAATATAATTATCAAGACTATTGAACCAAGGAACTCCCTTTTGAGAGAAACTAACAAAACAGAAAAGACAATACCTTTTTTGTGGTCAAGCATCTCCAAAGCTTCTAAACTAAAATGTCCGACCGGCTTTAGAAAAAGCATCAACACAAGTATAAAATACCAATGCCAAGAAACTCCAGTCCAGCACCCTCAGCTTGACATCTCCATATCTAGCCATCAGATGCAATCCTCATTGTGATAGGTTGCTTTATTGTGCCAAC
>NW_022103920.1:27456306-27486963 GCF_000313985.2 Echinops telfairi
ATATATATATATATAAAACAGTTGGCAATGCAACATGACATAGAAAACACAGGCTCTGTTTCTGGCAATTTGAGAGAATAAGTTTCCTGCCAACCACCCTATTTAAGATAACTAAAATAATTCTGTATAAAATATAAGCAATAAACACCTTTAAAATTCATTTTTCAGCTGGCAAAGAAGAAAAATTTTTAAAGAGAAAAACTGTCATGGAAATTACTGTATTGATATGCTGTTGAGTCAGCTCAGACTCACAGCGGCCTTACACACCACAGAGCTAAACGCTGCCTTTGCCACCCTCACCATTGCTCTGTTTCAGCCCGTTGCTGAAGCCGCCATGTCAATCCATCTTGTCAAGGGTCTTTCTCTTTATTGGTATCCCTCTGCTTTACCAAACATACTGCCCTTCTCCAAGGACGGGTCTCTCCTGGTAACATGTGCAAGGTACTTAACACGAACTCTCGCCAACATTGCCTTGAGGAGCATTCTGGCTATACTTCCTCCAAAACATACTTGTTGGTTCTTTTAGCAGTCCATGGTACTTTCAATGTCCTTTGCTAGCAACATCATTCACATGCACCAATTCTTCTTTGGTCTTTTGTATTCAGTGTCCAACTTTCACATGCATATGTGATTGAAAACACCACGCCTTGATTCAGGAATACCGTAGTCCTCAAAGTAACCTCCTTGCTTTTCAGCACTTTCAAGAGGTCTGTACAACACATGTACCCAGTGCAATGCATCGTTTGGTCTCTTCACAGCTGCTTCCATGAGAATTGATCGTGGATCCAAGCAAGATGATGTTCTTGACACTTCCATCTTCTTTGTTTATCATGATGTTACCTATTGGTCCAGTTCTGAGGAATTTTGTTTTCTTTACATTGAGTTGTAATTGAAACTGAAGGCCAATGAGGTTTTCCCCTCCAGTAAAGATTTAACCCACAGGGCCTGTTTACCCTGTCCTGAAGGGTCACTATGAGTCAGAATCAACTCAGTGGCAGGGAGGCTTGTTTTTGTTTCTGCTTTAATATGAAGGAATGCTGGGTGCATCGTGAGCTGTGTTTTATGCTGCTAACCACAAGGCCTGCAGTTCTAAACCACCAGCTACACTGTGGGAGAAAGATGAAGCTTTTTGCTCCCATAGACATTTACATTCTCAGAAACACAAAAAAGCTGTTTTACTTTTTCCTATCGGGTTGCTTGAGGAGCCCTGGTTGCTTAGTGGTTACAAATCGAGCTGCAATCCAAAAGGTCAGCAGTTCAAAATCACTGCACATTCCTCTGGTAAACAGTCTCAGAAACTCCTAGGGGCAGTTCTACCCTGTCCTATAGGGTCACTGTGAGTCAGCATTGACTCAATGGTAGTGAGTTTTATACAGTTGCTCTGAGTGAGAATTGATTCTATGGCAGAGGTTTTGATTTGAATAGATATACAGCTGTATTTTGGAACTTCTACACTCATCTCTAAAAAATGATAGAACAAACAGAAGACTATCAATAATATAGAAGACCTGGCCAGTATTATCAACGTACTTGATCTAATTGATATTTAAATAGCACTTGGGTCAAAAACAGCAAATATGTGTTATTTTCAAATGCACGTGAAATATTCACCACAAAAGACCATATTCCGGACCATAATACAACCTAAAAAAATTTTAAATAATTAAACTAAAATTAATTACACAGTTATTTGGGAAAAAATCTTCAAACATGAGTTAAGCAACACAACTATAAATAGTCCTTGGGTCAAAAAAGGAAGTCATAGGGGAAATTTTAAAAATGTTTAAAATGCAATGAAAATTAATCGCATCAAAATATGTTGTGGTAGTCACCTAATCTGGTGTGAGTTTAAGGATTAAGAGTGTAGGGGTGGAGTCTAGGCTGTCAATCAGGAGATAGCCAATGAGACTTCTTTGTGCATGGCCTTTTCCTGAGAATCTGGGAAATCTGGGACTTCCTCCTTGGAAGCAGAAGACACTTCTCTCTCTCTCTACTACCCCCGGGGAGACACTGCAGAAGACAAGCCACATGGACACAACCAGACCTCAGAAGCCGGAGAAGCCACAGAGAGGCCCCTGCCAGCAATGAGATGTTTCCAATGACACTGGATCCAAAGACTGTCTACCCACTGGCCTATAATCTTTTGCATTTGGCATCATTGCATGTGTTTTGTGAGTCTGAAGAGGATTTTATGGATTTGTATCGGACATGTGGGCTAGTATCAGACGTATGGACTTGATCTGGACTGGCCTGGGATGTTTTCTCAATGTTCAATTGTTCTTGTATATAAATCTCTTTCTCGTGCACATGTGTGTGTCCATGGATTCGTTTCTCTAGTCTACTCGGACTAACAAATATGTGAATACAATTAAGTTGGCATTTACAGGAATACCTTGGAAATAATCAAACAAAACAAACTCGCTGCCATCAAGTGTTTGTTTGCTGACTCATAGAGACCTAAGACAGGGTAGAACTTCACCTGTGAGTTTCCATGACCCTTAACTCTTTATGGGAGGGGAAAGTTAGGTCTTTCTCCCACTGAGAGGCTGGTGGCTACAAATTGATGACCTTCCAGTGGAGCACAATCCTAAACCATTAAGGCACCAGGGCCCCTAGGAGATGCTGAGCGTTTAATTCCAGACCAACACAATAAAGCAAGTCACACAAATTTCTGGTCTCCCAGCACATAGAAATGTTAGGATGAGACTACACTGTAGTTTAATAAGTGTGAAACTTTGTGAAAATTCCCAGTATGTGACACGGAGACAGAAAGTGAGCAAGTGCTGATGGGGAAAACAGCGCTGGTACACTTGCTCCTCTCGGGATTGCCACAAACCTTCAGCTGGTCCCATATAGGTGAAGTGCAATACAGCTAAGGATACTAAAACAAGGCACGCCCCTCTCCCTCTGGATTTCCAACCCCTCTCATTGACTGAACTCAACCAGAAAGCAGCACAAGAAGCAATGAGATTACATTGGAGTAGATGTGGCTAATAGAAAATAACAAATCCAATGCCTATTATATTCCCCAGTCTATTTCTTGGTGATGGGGGTGGAGGGGAGGCCTTTTTCTACCATAAAGAGTTACTGTCTCAGGAAACCCCACAGGGGAAGTTCTACCCTGTCCTATATGGTCACTATGAGTTGGAATCACATCAGTGGCAGTGAGTGTGGTAGGTTCTATGTCCGGAACAACACTTTCATATCCTGTAACCACCAGTTAATGTAGTTGTTTAATTTTCAATTATCTGTCGCTCTCGCTCTCTCTCAACCTTATGGGATTTAGAGTTAGATGTAAAGGTTTGAGAACTTCTTCCTTCAGTCCTAAGGCAGAAATAAAGTGAAACGGAGTGTTCAGGTGCAATGACATTGTCTTCTCCCGACACGTCAGTAAAGTGGGTAAAGAGGAAGGTCAACTTGATTCTCTTCATCCTTGCTCCTGCGGCGTCTCACACACGCAGGCACACAAAAACAGGAAGGCAAGATATTTCCTTTCAACAAAGTGTCAAATGCATATGGCATTTTTTCCATGGAAGTCATTTTTTAAGAATACTGAAAGCCCTAAGTAAGGAATTTCATTTGCCATTTTAACTATAACACAGAACCAAGAAATTAAGACCTCAGTGTGTAAGGTTTTCCTTGATTCTAATCTTTGTGGAGAGTAAAAGAAATACGTAATTTTTCAAGTCCAACAACGAAATTGCTATATGTGCCCAATTGTGCCGCATGGTTTCCTGGCAAAGACTTACAGTGTCCTTTGTTTATGTAAACTCTGTTTAATTCTGAATCCACATCCTCCCAAGATTGCAGCGCCAAAGTGCATGATCTCCCATTCCAACAGCTGTCAAAAGCTTTTCTAAGTCTTCACAGTTTGATGCCACAAATTGCCAGGCAGCCTGTTTTTTGCGGCTAAATAGATCACTTGCTTTTGAACGCTGAGAAATCCTGAGGCTATGCCACAGAAAAATAATCTAGCTAGAACTAAAACCCAAGTAGTCTTCTTCGATCGTCTCTATCCTGCTAAACATCTAGGTGTTTCTAAACATCTGAATTAAAAACGCAATGCAAGGAATGTACCTGGATGCTTTAACGCAGAGGTCGAAAACTATGGTCCATTACAAAAATCAGAAATTATCCCTGTTCACCACCAACCTGGTTTTGTAAATGACGTTTTAGAGGCACCCAGTCATACCCATTCATTTGCATAATACCTATGGCTGCGTCACATTACAACAACAAAGTTAAGTAGCTACAAGAGAGACTGGATGGGCCCAAGTTGTGGATTTTCACTATCTGGTCTTTCAGATGGAAACTTGGTGGTGCTGTGGGCTAAGCATTGAATTGAGAAGGACATGTAAGAGGCATTATGAAAATAGTAAAACATATGTCATTCTTGAGGAGCAAAGTGTGAGGTGGGTTAAATAATTTTCATCAAATCAACTTCAACCATGTTTGGGATATGGTAGACCAGAAAGGGTGACAAGCAAGATTTTTCATTAAAATTGTGGTTCGGGCCCCAGCTTTACCAATTCGGGGCTGGATGGACTGGGAACAATTCCTTCTCCGTTGCATGGAGATAGGGACAATAGTGTCTATCTGATTGAACGGGGAAGAGGTCCAATTTGATTATACATGATTGTGCTGCATGTAGTCCCTGGCACTGGCACTCGCATCAGTCATGTAAGATACTGAACAGCTATCAAAGGAATGAAGGAGGAAGAGAAGAGAAGAAAAGTGAAACCATCAAAAGAATAGGGGCTTTTTTTTGAGGGGGGGCGCTCTACTGAGTTACACCTTGACATCCACAGTTAGGAGACAGTTATCTGTGTAGAGTCAAAGCAAATGCATGCGTGATGAGGGCCAGAGTGACTCAGGTGCTTGAGAAGCTTGAGGATTTGCCTGTTTCCTCGGAACAGGTGGCGTCTGTGGAGCCCACCTTGTCTCGCTCACACTCACGGGTCATTTTGAAATGCACAGAGCCCACGAGCGATATGAATTCATCCTCAAGGCATGTGTACGCATCAGCCGTGGCTGATTTCATCAGTTTGGGAAGCACATTGACTTTCAGCTGAATACGGACTCTGACTTGGAAAATTGGCCTGAAAACCCGTTACTGTCATGGATTCATTTTCATTTATTTCCCAGCCAGTCATGGGCTTTGTTTAGAGCGTTGAGAATGGAGAGTGCTTCTCTGAGGCCTAACATTGTCTCATTTACATGCAAATATTTTATCTTCATCATAAAAATATAATCATGCCCTATAAGGCTTGTCGTGCACACAGAATTGAATGAATGCTGTGTCTGTGCAGAATCAAAGTAAACAGAGGAGCACCATGCACACATACAACCTGGCGTCACGTAGCGTCAACGCTCTGGGTTATCTTAGTAATTCCACTCATGCATCCATTTAGTTCACTAATATGTATTGAGTTCTGACTGTGTGTTCAGCACTGGTATGTGATGCCAATACATGGATGGAAGATCTAGTGGAGAGAGGGAGATAATGAGAAAAAATTCTTCAGGCTATAATGTAAGGACATTACATTATATGGACATTAGAAACATGTGTCCCAGGACAACAAAAGACCAGCTTTACAAAGGCCGTGCCTACCTGAGCCATCGTAACTGAGCAGTCACAGGAAGAAAGCAGGAGGGCAGCATATGCCCCAAAGCCCAGCGGCGTGCGGGTTATAGAGTCCTGGGGACACAGATGTGGTTCACTAGCCCAGTGTGCGTGGGGGAAGGACAAGGAGTATAAGAACAGAGGAGAGTAAAGGCCTGATCCTGAAAGATTTTTGTCAAACCAAACCCTCCCGAACTCTCTGAAGGTAATTGGAAGCCAGGAAGAATTTGGAGCTGGAGGAGTGATTGGATTTTGACGTTAGAAAAATCATTTCTTCAGCTTTGTGAAGGATAGTGAGATGAGGCTATACGTGAAGCAATAAGAAGATGGTTTACTCTGACAGATGGTTAAGTGATGCCCAAGTCATGAGCCGTAGGAGTGGCTTTAGACCTAGAGATGAGGACTGAGACAAGCAGGATTGAGAAGATGAGCTAATGGAACACCAAGACCGGCCAGATGTGACATTTAAAGGAGAGATAGTTGTTTGGGAAGACACTCTCACCTCTGGCTTGAGCAACGAGCTGAGTCATCCAGAAGCAGAAGGCTACAGGGTGTCAGGGGCTTAGAATCATTGTAGACGATGATGCGTTGTCCTGTTTGGGACAATATTGCTATAGTATACTTAAACAAAGATGTCTAAAAGGTGAGGGGCTCTGTGGGAGAAAAGGTCTGGAGATGAGCTTCCATGGAGATCTCAGGCTAAGATCCCCCGGGGCAGTTCTACCCTACTGTCAGGATCACTGGGAGTCAGAATTGATTCAAAAGCACACAGCAACAACCGCCATGGAGCAAATACAAACAGTATGATCCAGTTCCTAGCATGGAGACTATATACAACCTACACTAGGAAAATAAGGCTGAAATTTTAACTACTGATCATTTTATTTAGTCAATAAAAAAATTGTGCTAATGCCAATCAAGATGAAAACACAGATCTTCATATTTAAAAGACAAATACATATATTTAAAGATATTGTTTTTGAGCTTAATATTTCTGTTAATTAATATCTAAAACACCAGACACATTCTATTTGTCACTTCAAAAACAATTCACCAGAAATAATGGAATCTGCTTTTATTTTAAACCAAGGTGAATAATATTTTCTAGTAACATGCCTTAAAATGTATCTTTATTATGGTAGATTCAATAGACATTGCAGAAAAAACTTCCAAATTGCCACCTACTTGATATTGTACTTCATGAAAGGTTAAAATAAATTGTTACAGGAGAAAAATAGAAAAATATCAACCAATGTCAAGAGCTGCTGCTTTGTTTTTAAGCCTGATGGGATTCTATTTTTAAAAATTGAATTCAAGGATATGTTGAGACTATGGGAAATCTTTAGATGATATGGCTGGGTCCCAAGCAATATGAGAATCTAATTTATAGTCTGGTTGTATATTTTCATAGGGGATGACAGCATATATAATTTCAGAAACTAGAGATGCAGGAACAACAAAAATGACAACCCTGGTTTCTTTTTATTTTAAAATCGTTTTATTGGGGGCTCATACAATTCTTATCACAATCCATACATGCATCTATTGTCTCAAGCACATATGTTACCATCATCATTTTCAAAGCATTTTCTTTCTACTTGAGACCTTGGTATCAGCTCCTCATTTTTCCCCTCCCATCCCCTCCCTCCCTCATGAACTCTTGATAATTTAAATTTTTTTTCATGTCTTGCACTGTCCGATGTCTCCCCTCACCCTTGTCTGTTATCCATCCCCCTGGAGGGGGTTATAGGTAGATCATTGTGATCAGTTCCCCCTTTCACCCTCCACCTTCCTCTTCCCCTCCTGGTCTGGCTACTCTCATTATTGGTCCTGAGGATTTTATCTGTCCTGGATTCCCTGTGTTTCCAGTTCTTATCTGTACCCATGTACATGCTCTGGTCTAGCCAGATTTGTAAGGTAGAATTCGGGTCATGATAGGAGGATTGGGGGGAAGCATTAAAGAACCAGAGGAAAGATGTATGTATCATCGGTGCTACACTGCACCCTTACAGGCCCATCTTCTCCCCACGACCCTTCGGTAAGGGGATGTCCAATTGCTTACAGATTGGCTTTGTGCCTTCACTCCACACTCCGCACCTCATTCACATTATGATTTTTTGCTCTGGGTCTTTGATGCCTGATACCTGATCTCACTGATACCTCATGATCACATAGGCTGTTGTGCTTCTTCCAGGTGGGTTTTGTTGTTTCTCAGCTAGATGGCCCTAGTTTCTTACTCTTAGGAAAACAAATTTGCATTGTTCACATCTGGTTTTCTGAAAACATGGCCATATAACTTAAAAACTACAAAAGGTCTTTGCTATCTAATTCTGACCATTCTGTGCTGCTGCAATAAATCATATCATGAAGACATTTCTCTTATTCATACTCTGACGATTTGAGCATGTGGAGAAAAATCACTCTAATTAATGGGGAGACTCAGCAAGTCACAATGCTGTTAAGGTAAAGATGTAGGTTGCATATGCTTCTGTCTTTTCACAGATTTGCCAGACGAACAAGGCAAAATGAAAAATATTCCATTAAGGCCTTGCGAAGCATTGTGATTCTCCCCAAAGGTCACTGAATCATTTTACAGTGCCCGCATATCTGTTTTCTAGATTACAGTGAACATATTTTTACGACGTTAAACACCTTTCCTGTCCTTTCATAGACAACTGGGAGTCTGTTGAATTGCTGACTCTGATTGCCTCATTTTTTTTCTTGACATAATTGTTTGCTCTTTTCTTCAAACAGGTCTGCATGAAACTCTCCCTCGGCATAATGTAGCCTAATCAGGCCCTGGTGGCATAACGGTTGCTCATTGGGCTGTGATCTGCATGGTTGGCAGTTTGAAACCACCAGCAGCTCTGAGGGAAAAGATTGGACTTTCTACTCCTGTTAAGAGTTAAAGTTATGGAAACCCACAGGGGGTCACTATGAGTCAGAATTTACTGCATGGCAGCAAGTTTTGTTGGAGATTAGGATTTTTTTTTCTAAAATATGTCCAAAACATGTTTAATTATTGTTGAATTTGACAATAAAAATAGTCATTTATTTTTAAGTTGACCTTATAATACAGGAACAAAAGTTTATAGCCTTTCGGATTTTCCATTTGCTATGCAATTATACTATTTAAGCTAAATAGAGACTTGTTTTGTTTTGAATTGAGGGCAGAGGGATTAAAGGATACTTTTGAATGCCATATTTCCCTAATATTTTCTTCAAACTAGGATTTTAAGAGCCAGGGGCTCAACCCTTATACATCTGATACACTGTCCACTTAACTTAATGCAATGAACTTCAAATATCTTATGGTCTTAGAAAGATAAAGAGTTGAGAAGAGACAAAGAGAGTGAATGAAGTAAAGAAATGAGAAGAGAGAAAAAAGGTATACACAGAGAAAGAAAATATGGAGAGGAATGTTCACGTTGCAAAGCAAATATCAAAATAACTAAATGAACAGTGTACAGACCTGCAAGTATCATTATACAACATAAAACATTTTAAAATTAGCTTATTACTCATGCCATGTGCCATATTTTGTGCTATAGTTAAATCATATTAGAATTACATGGTTGCCTTGTAATTCTAAGAAAAATTAGCTTCAATTCATTGTCAGAAAGACCTCAGCTCAACCTCAATTGCCTGTCTCTCTCAATCCAAAATAACACCATCATTTCAAAATCTCACATTTTTACAGCAGTTTCAAATAGATGAGGAGCACAAAGAAGTTAGATGGACATCAGGCAGTGCGTTGATTTTGGTTTTCCCATTATTAATATTGAAACCTTGCATCTGTATGTGAGACATAGCCCATTAATAATGGCCCTTGGAGCCATAATTCCATATATGATGTTTTATAAGTGTGGACTTTATGCCTGTGGCTATAATCCCATTTTGGAGAGAGTTCTCTGTTGTATGATTAGGGTAGGATGTATCGTTAAGATTACTTTACCAGAGAAAGTGACATAAGGCAACACCGTCTTTCATTTTCTTTGGGGATGTGGCCGGCTAAAAACCCAAACCCACGCCTCCCTCAAAGCTATCCCTCTGTGTATAACAGCCATCTCAGACAGAAGGAATTCCAGGACCATTGGAAGTGCATGTTCCAAATCCCTCTCTGACTCGGTGGCGGCTAAGACCAGAGGCACCAGAGACGGTGGCACAGATACTCGGAGCATGGGGTACCTTCTCCTCCACTTGCCTGAGACTTTGGGCCCATGAGACAAGTGACAGGCAAGCTGGGGGTGCAGCCTGAGAGGCTGAGGACCAGACAGAGCCTTGGTGCTGGGGACCGAGAACTGTCACTGTACTGTGTGCTGATCCTGACCTTGGGGAACTTAAAAACTCACTAAGAAACCCCCGGAGTTGTGAGTCTAATCTGTGACTTCGTGTCACCATGGGAATGAATTCGTGAACCCGGCATCGAAGTAGAGTGCCCGGGGAGGAATGGTCGGGGTGAACATTGGAAAAGAAGGATGGAAAGTGGAGGTGTGCCTGACCATGCCCTGTGGGACTAGAGAAGCCAGACTTGGTCAGAGATGGCCTCCCTTGCCACTTATTGCAGGGTCGCACCTTCACCTAACAAAGTGTCTCCCCAGGCCCGCTCTCCCAGGGGCGTCACAGCAAGCCGGCCAGAGAACCATGATGACATCCAGTTTGCTTCTGAGGACAATTGAGGTAGCAGAAGGTTCCACAGCCTCTCAAAACTCGAAGCTCACCTCCTAAAGTAAAGTGATTGGATGAGGCTTATTCATGGGTGAAGGCCCGGAGCATGTTGTGCCCGTTCCAGGTGTCCTCTGTGTCTCTAGCTGGAGATATGGATTCATTGTAATTGATTGAGTATCTTGAGATGGGGGAGGGGGTGTTCAATTTGGTTATCTTTCAGCTTTCATTCAAGGCTTTTTCTCTTGGCCTCTCCCAGTGGGGTCTGTAGCTCCCCTGGGCAGATCACTGTGGAGGCTCCCTGGTACCGTGTTCCTGGGGAACTCATCCTTGCCCATTCCCCCTTGCCCTAGCTTCTCACGCATGTGATTCCTTGTTGGCAGGATTGCATTTGCAAACACACACACCTGGGACAGGACGGGAAAAGGGGATGACGTGATGTGAGAGGGAGCATCCCAAGGCAGGGCTGCAGACCCTTTTTTCCCATGATTCTATCACACAGGAGGCAGACATCTTTGTCCACCAATGTCCTGTCCCACTGGAGATAGACATCTTTCCCCCATGGCCTTATCACCTTTTAACGACAAGGCTCCCTTTCAGAAACACCCTGGCCCACGTGATGAGGACCTCGTTCCTCCATAGTGCCTGTGAAGCAATGTGTGGGAGGCAGGGGAGACCCAGCCTCCTGGCAGAGCAGGGAGCCAGGCTATAGACCACCTTAAGGAAGATATGTTATGACTTCTGAAGGAGCTCTGGTGGCACAGTGGCTATGCACTGGGCTATTCACCACAAGGTCAGCAGTTGGAAACCACCAGCCAGCTCTATGGGAGAGAGATGGAACTTTCTACTTCTGTAAGGATTTACAGTCTTGGAAAGCCACCAGGGTGGTTCTACCCTGTCCTGTAGGGTAACTATGAGTCATCCTTGATTTGTGAGAGCTTTTTTATGGTTTCTACAGTTCTGTGCGTGCATTATTTCTGCAGCTCCCTTCAAGGCACACACTCTGCTACACAGACAGTGCAAGTCCCTCAGGGAGCCTTGACTTCCCAGATGCAGCCATCGGGGCTCATTTTTCCCCCTTAATGCGTATCATGTAACTTTTGTAATTTGACTACTGTACGTAGATGCTTGGAAGTAAATTTTCAAAGCTGTGAGTGGGAGCCGTGAAGACTGAATCTAAAAAATCAAAGCACATACTTAACAATTCTCTTCTCAACAGCCCAGAAGGTGTTTGGAAAGGAACACATAGCTCTGCTTTGAAATTGGCTGACTTTCTATAAACATACAATTTTCTTAATTGTCCGAATGGCTAGACCATTCTAGCAACAATGCCCCCCACACTGTGTCTGACTCTCCCCATGGAACACACTGTCCTCCATGGGCACTGGGCCCAAGGACTGAGGGGAAAGGCTTCTCCTCTCCCAGCATCGACCCTCAGCCACACAACAGGCAAAATTCAAAACCTCCCAAGACCACTTCTTACTTCTTACCAGGGAGTATGACAAAATGGCTCAACTAGAGCACAGAGCTACTATGCAGATGCCACGTGGAGTAAGAGCACTTCTAATAAACTCGTATGCAGCTGCACCCACCAGAGAAACAGGGTAATGAAGAAAGTGCAGCAGAATCTTCTGCTGATTCCAAGGGTTTTCTAATGGCACAAAGAAGGCCCTATTCTTCAGTATTCAAATGCACGCTCATCTGAATCGCTTTTTCTTTCTCCCCCTCTCTGTTTTCAATAACCAGACACATTTGCTACTGTTTATTCCCATTTTACAGATAGTTCACTGGAGAGGCAAACCACCCACCTGGCTTAACTTTGATCACCTCCTGGCTGTGACAGCCCTGAACTTCATGGTCACCTAAATCCATTGGAGGGAGCCGCTTGGCTTTCCTCCTTGTGCTTGCATCATATCGATGTGGCTTCTGAGTGATCATTTCAGTCCCTCTCCTAAGGACACCGGTGCCTTCCCCAGATTGGGGGACCTTTGTTTACTTCTCTAACGAGAACTGTCGACTCTCACTCAACGTCCATTCTTCACGTTTCAGAACATGACGATGGTGTTTGACTGCTTTCGACTCGCACGGCCCAGGATGAAAACTCGGCTGTCTCCCTTGGAAACTATAGAACCTTGAGCGGGTCACACCTCCCGTTTCTGAGCCCTTCGTTCTGAAGCCTACTGCTACTCATGACCGTCAGGTCAATTCGGACTCCACGAGACCCTGTGCGGAAGGAAACCTGACAGAACTGCCTCTCTGGGTTGCTAAGGCTGTCAAGCTTCACGGGAGTACAAAGCCTCCTCTTCCTCCCATGGAGCAGCTGGTGGGCTCAACCCACTGCTGACCACTCAGCGAACAACCCAACAGTAACCTCCTTGATCAGGTTATTGGACGAATTATCTAGAATTCTCTAACAGCAGAGTCACCATCAGCCTGGAAGTTTGCTTCCGTAAGTTCTGGGAATAAGCAGCCCTGGTTTGTGGAGCCGTCCGTTATGTTCTAAAGTGAAAGAAGACCAAAAAAAAAATTTAATCTTTGAGCTGGTTGGTGGGGCCCATACATGGTCTACTAGATCTTACAACGTGGCTTGCTTACTCTTTGATCTTTTCTCTTAGCATAAATCCTCGCTTCCATTCCAATCCCTGCATATGTGTCTCCTTAGTATTCCTTACGCATGCCAACTCCTCTCCCGCCGCAGGGTCTGTGCACTTGCTGTTCTGTGTGTAGCCCTCTTCTTCTGGTGCCTTCATGGCTCCTACTACACCTCCTTTGGGTCATGACTCAAATGTCACCTTATCAGACAACGGTCCCACAGACATAATTGTCAGATGGGTCTTAGCTCAAAGCAGACACTACCAGAAAGATGTTTGCTTGTGTTTCGTTGACTATGCAAAGGCATCCGCCTGTGTGGATAAGCTTGAGAAGAATGGGAATTTGGAAACACTTCATTGTGCTCAATCAGAACTTGTACATAGATCACGAGGCAGCTATGCAAACAGAACAAGGGACTGGTGCCTGGTTTAAAATCAGGGAAAGTGTACATAGGGTTGCATCCTCTGACCATACTTGTTTCCATCTGTATGCTAAGCAAAGCATCCGAGAGCCAGATTGTATGAAGAAGAGTGCAGCATCAGGATTGGAGGAAGGCTTACCAACAACCTGCCACACACAGGTGCTTGCTGAAAGTGTAGAGGATGTGAAGCAGTTGTTGATGAACACCAAAGATTGCAGCCTTCAATATGAATTACAACTCAATGTAAAGAAGACCCAAATCCTCACAACTGGACCACATGATAAATGGAGAAAATGTTGTAGTTGTGAAGGGTTTTGTCTTACCAATCAATTCTCATTGAAGCAGCTGTCAACAGATCAAAAGACATGTTGCAATGGGTACATCTGCTGCTGAAGATCCCTTTAGAGAACTGAAAAGCAAGGATGTTACCTTGAGGACGAAGGTGTGCCTGACCGAGCCATGGTATTCTCAGTTGCCTCATGTGCATGTAAAAGTTGGACATTGAGTAAGGAAAACCGTAAAATACTTGATGCATTTGAATTGTGGTGCTAGAGAAGAATATTGAAAGTACCATGGATTGTTGAAAAGACAAACTGACCTATATTGGAAAAAGTAAGGCCAGAGTGAGTGCTCCTTAGAGGCAAGGATGGCAAGAATTCTTCTTACATACTTTAGACGTGTTGTCCGGAAAGACCCGGCCCTCGAGAAGGACATCATGTTTGGTAAAGTGGAAGGGCGGCAAACAAGAGGAAGGCCCTGATGGAGATGGGTTGATACAGTGGCCGCATCAATGGGGTCAGGCATAGGAACAATTGTGAAGATGGAGTAGGACCGGGCACTCTTACTCTGTTGTGGGTTGGAAACAGCTTGATGGCACCTACAAGAGCAACAACAGAAATTCCTGGGACCCGTGGACCCTTACTCTGAGCAAACTTTACTTGGGGGCTGTGAGTTTGTTTTTCCTTTTTCCTTTGTTTTAGGGTTCTTCTCTTTTAATGAGTATAGTACCTTCCATGGCAAAAGGGACTTTGCAAATGCCATTAAGTAAGGGACTGCAATGGGGAGATTTTCCTAGATTTTGCAGCCCCATGGATTCAATATAATCACAGAAGTCCTTATAAAAAGGACAGAGGCGTCAGAGGAGGAGGAGAAGTGGAGGGATGAGAGTTAAAGATGCTACACTGCTGGCTTTGAATGTGAAGAAGGTGGAGGAAGAGGCTATGACTGCAGCAAAGGCAAAGAAGTGGATCTCCCTTCTCCCCAGAGCCTCCAGAAGGAAGACGCCATTTTGGACTTTTGACTTTCAGAACTGTAAGATAACACGTGCTGGTTGTTTTGAGTCACCACCACGTTTGTAGAAATGTGTTACAGCAGCTAGAAAAAAACGAATATGCCTTCTCTGACCTTCCTAGGTGTGGTAGTTACATAATCTGGTGTCAACTTGCAAAGGGGTGGAGTCTAGCCTGTCAGTCAGGTTGCAGCTTGATGACCTCATTTGGAGGTGCCACAGAGATAAATAGTTCACTGGAGGCCAGATACACACAGACTCTCTGCTTGACATTCCTGATGACAAGCCACATGGAGCTACACTGATGCAGCCAGTGCCCTGGAACTGAAGGAGCCACAGGGAAAACCATGCCAGTGACAAGATGCTTCTACCACCACTGGATCCACAAGACTTTCCATCTACTGGCCTGTGTTCTTCCTGCATTCAGCACCATGTGTGGCTGCATGAGTCTAAAGAGGAATTTATGGATGAGTATTGACATATGGGGTAATATCAGACTTATGGACTTGATCTGGACTGGGCTGGGATGTTTTCTTAATGTACAATTGCTCTTTGATATAAAGTTCTTACACACATGTGAGTGCCTCTGGATTTGCTTCACTAGTCTACCCGGACTAACATACTGGGTAACATTATCAACATCTCTGACACCAAAACCATGACTTTGTATTCTGCTTGCCCTGCCATATTTATCAGCACAGCACTTTATTATCACTTGATGTCACAATATTTGTTTGCTTTCTGACATACCTTATTAGCATGTAACCCTCATGGGAATTGGGTGTGGGGGGAAGGCTT
Source organism: Echinops telfairi (assembly GCF_000313985.2). Lineage (NCBI taxonomy): Eukaryota > Metazoa > Chordata > Mammalia > Afrosoricida > Tenrecidae > Echinops > Echinops telfairi. The sequence continues at coordinate 27,471,694 of NW_022103920.1, forward strand.
TGTTCTATTCACTGTTTTGTTTCCTGCTTCGAGAAGTGCCTGGCACATAGTAGTTGCTCAATAAATATTTCTTAAGTGCATAAAAAACAGCATACAGTAAGCTCTCCATGAATGTTGGAAATGTATCGTGTTGCCAGTAGACCTCTTCGTGCAAAGCATCTTGATTAGATACTGATTGTTAGCTGCAGGCTCAATGCTACATCCCAGATGGGTTACAGGCCTGCTTAACGTAGTGCCCTCTATGCCCTCAAGTTGGCAGATAGCGAGGCCATGTCTATTTAGCCAAGGATATCATGCGATTATTATCCTTTTCTACATGTGGCATAAAAGCTAAACCAAACAAAATAAAAGACCCAATTCTAAGTCATAAGAACCCATATAAGACAGAGTTGAAGTATCTCATAGGCTGCAATCTTTACCAACACAGAGCAGTTGGGTGGATTTGAACCGAAGACCTCTTGGTTAGCAGCGAGGTGCTTTAACCACTAGCACCACTAGGACTCACAAGTGGTACAGCGAGGGGGATATTGTGTGATATTTCTTTGAATGTCTAACTTACAAAAATCAAGACTTCTTTTGAGAGTTCCCCTCGGCGTGTGGTTACACATCAGACTGCTAACTTCAAGGTTGGCAGTTCAAAACCACCAGGCGCTCTGAGGGAGAAAGACAAGGCTTTTTACTACTGTAAAAGGTTACAGTCTCAAACTCACAACCTTCCTCTAGTTCTTAAACGCTTCCTCCCCCCAGCTATCATGATCCCCATTCCACCTTGCAAACCTGGTTAGACCAGAGGATGCACAGCGGTACAGGTGGGAACTGGAAACACAGAGAATCTAGGACAGATGAACCGCTCAGGGCCAGTGGTGAGAGTGGCGATACCGGGAGGGAAGGGGGAGTAGAAAGGGGGAACTGATCACAAGGATCTACATATAACCTCCTCCTTGGGGGATGGGCAACAGAAAAGTGGGTGAAGGCAGACGCCAGGCAGTGTAAGATAAGATTAAATAATAATTTATAAATTATCAAGGTTCATGAGGGAGGGGGATCAGTGAGGGAGGGGAAGGGGAAGAAGGAAAATGAGGAGCTGATTCCAGGAACCCAAGCGGAAAGCGAGTTTTGAGAATGATGAGGGCAACAAATGTAAAATCTGCTTTACACAATTGATGTACGTGTGGATTGTGATAAGAGTTGTATGAACCCCAATAAAATGATTTTTTTTAAAAAGGTTACAGTCTCGGACACCCATGGGGACAATTCTATTCCAGGGTCACTATCAGTTGCAATTAACTCGATGGCAGTGAGTTTTTGTTTTGTTTTTTCTCTTCTCCTCCCACACCCAGTTGTCTGCTGAACATGAAACAGGTTTGAGACTTCAGGTGGTCCTTTCAGGGCTGGGGTGGTGGTGGTTGGATTCCATCAATCAATTCTGATGGAATAGAATTGCCCCAGGGGTTATTCTTGGGTTTGCTCCTCTGGAGCTGGTTGAATTGACAAATTCACAGCCAAACACTTCCTTATTATGGCAGCAAGCCTCCTAGTGAGATCAACAGGTACCACTATTCAAATCTGGAATCTCCTTTTGGATGGGAGACACTTCTGAAAGCAGAATGCCCAACTGTCAATACTGGACAAAACCAGAACGCTAGGATAGGCTTGTGGGTCCCCTTGTCCCTGGCTGGTGCCAAGGGCATGTGGAGTCGGCTGCTAACCAGATAGTTGCAGGTGTGAGTCCACCTAGGGGTTTCTAGGGAGAAAGCCTGTGACCCGCTTCACCAAATCAGCCATGGAAACCCTCCTTCTTCTCAGACACACAGTGGAGCTGACTGGACGGGAACTGGTGTCTTGTGTTCCATTGCCTCAGGGGACTCATTCTATTACATCAGATGGGACTCCCCATTTCTGTCATCTTCTTACCTGATGCTCACATTTCCTGGCTTATGAAGCCGTAGGGCCACCTGTACGTGTGAGCTATTTCAGATAGGTCCTGGAACCTGTGAACAGGGTCACAAGGAGTCACTAATGTATTGATTTTTTCCCCACTTTTTGATGCTTCTCATCTCAAGTGTTGGAGGATTACTGCCCATTAGTCACTTAATTTGTGCCTGCCTTGCTGCGTCTCCAGAAAGGCTGACTGCTTTAATAATCAGGGCTACTGGCTCCAAGAGTTTACTGAAGCAAACTTCTATGCGGATGGTGGTTCTGTTATTAGAGAAATGGGACTCGTGAGATTAAAACTGTTTAATGCGGGCCTTCTATTTTGAGTCACATAGTCATTTAGTCATCCATTGATTCAATAAATATGTATTAAGCACTTATCACATGCTAGGCAGAGTGAATAAATAGAGAACAAGAAAGACACCATCTCTCCCCTGATGAATGTTACAGGAAAGGCCGACACTGAACAAGGGACAGTGAGAAAACCAGGATTCCAGAACATATAACCTCTCCACATATCCAACGGTCCTTCACATAGCCCATGAGGATATGGGCACCATTCTTGGGTGGTGCAAATGATAAAGTGTTCAATGGCTAGCTGAAAGGTTAGCTTGAAATGACAGGGTCGCCATCAATTTAAAATAGTTTTTCTGCACCGCCTGCAACTGCTTTTCATTTTCTCATTAACACTCTCTAAGAGTTTGCTGCGTTTCTTCATGCCCACACACTAATCAGAGTAATTTAACTTCTACAAAGATCCATAGGATACATAATTTAAAAAAATAATAACAGCTGTTAGACAAACGTGGGAAAGTTAATTCTGGGAAAATATTTAAGAATTAATTCTGGGTATGTGGGGGCTCAAATGAGATGCAAGATGGGAAGTCTACTCTTGCCAAGTTCTTCTCATGCTCACTTGTAGATAATACCTGGATTATGGAATCATTATTGAAAGTAGAGCATCCTGATGAGTAAATGGTGGGCTTGGGAGTGATCAAAGAAGAGATATTTATTGAACACCTACTATGTGCGTGGCTACAGACTCTCAAAGAAACAAAAACAAAACACACCTCACTGCCATTGAGTCATTCCGGACTCATAGTGATCCTATAAGACAGGCTAGATCTGCCCTTGTGAACGTCTAAGACTGTAACTCTTTAGAGGAGTAGAAAGCCCTATCTTTCTCCCTCAGACGCTGGTCGTTTTGAACTGCTGACTTTGCAATTAGCAGTCCAGCTCAGAACCACTACTCTATCTTGGTGATAGGCTAGGGAGCGACAAACTAAGACCAAGAGACTTTTTCTCCCACTGCTTTTTTCCGGTTTGGAATGCACATCTAACCTAATCCCCTTGGTTCCTCCTACTCATGCTCCGGACTCAAGTCAGATATGCCAACTCTTACTATACTCTTCTCCGATCAGGGCCTCCCCAACCAAAGTAACACTAATTATCCCCTCTTGTATGCTCTTACCAACAAGAATATAACTATTTGAGTACACATTTCTTTGAAGGGAGAAGCTGTGTCTTATTCATCTGTGATTCCCCCAGCCTGGCCCAGTTTTCCCCAAACATCCCTGAAATAGGAATGAATTTTTTAACAACCTGTTTAAAAGCTGGAGTATCCAACCTCTCTGTGTAAATTCGGATTCTGTAGCTTGGGATAGGGGCATAGAGGTCTGGGGCTTTACTAAGCAACCCACTTGACTTTGGTCACCCGGTCAGATTGGGCCATACCAGCCCAGCACACAGTGGCACAGACAAACCAAACAGTGGTCATGGAGTCTGCTCCAACTCTCTGGGACTATGTAGAACAGAATTGAATTGCCCCAGAGGGGTTTCAACGGTTGTAATCATTACCAAACCTGACTGCCGCAGTTTTTTCTGCGGGGAAGTTGATGAGTTCAAACCAGCAGCCTTTTGGTTAGCAACCCAGTGTTTGCATCATCAGAGTTCCATAGGAGCACCATTGAAGAAATGTAAGTGAATGAATTTTACAACTCCACCAGGGTCACTGTGAGTCTGGGGCCCATGGGACAGCAGCTAACCACAGACACACGATGGTCTTCTTTAGATTAGATAGCAAATAGATAAAGCCAGATTTCCAAACATGTTTGTCAAGCCTAATTGTTGATGCAATCAGCAAACCTCAAATGTTGGGAAGTGGTCCACCCTCCTAGCTGTGAGTGTGACAAACTCAAAGAGAAGGAATCAGCTGGCAGTTGCTGCCGATTAAGTAGGTGATTATCACTGGTTCTCCCTTGGAGCTGTACATCGGAGGCGTGGTTCTAATGCTCCCACGGGAATATTTGGCAATGTCTGGAGACACCTGGCCATCCTAACTGGGCAGGTGCAAATGGGGTCAAGAAGGTAGCAACTAGAGATGTTGTTGAACATCCTACAATGCACAAGACAGCCCGGCAGCAAGCATTTATCTGCCCCCCATGTTGATAGTGCTGAGGTCAAAAACCCCAGCATTAGAATCACCTGGAAGATTTCAATACTCCCTATGCCCAAACCATGCAGGCCCCCCCGGACCAGTTAGGTCACCTTCGCTTGGGGTGGGGTGCAAGCGTCTGCATTTTTAAAACTCTCCAGGTGACCGCAAATTAAAATCCAGGGCTCCTAGCCATTGTAAAGCAAGCTAAAAAGAGAAGTTTAGGCTTGAGAGCCTGGTTTTAGCTCCTAGGTTTGTCACCTGTGAGCTGGGAAAATAGGCACATCACCTCCCAGTTTGTTTCTTCATCTGTAAAAGAAGAATAACATCTTCACTGGGGTGGGGGTGGGGGTTATTATAAGGATTAAAGAGATAATGCGCACGTCAGAGCTTTGTAAAGACGTACACAACAGTAGGGTCTCGTTATTGTTCCCCTTTGGGGCACCTGTCCAGGTGGCAGAACTGGGTAGGTTACTTGCTTGACACCATCAATGTGATCCTACATGCAAATCCATTCTTTTGTTTGTATCTTTTTATTGTGATTTGGGTGAAAGCTTACACATCCAATAATTCACAAACCTTTTGTTTTGTTACATTACAATGCAATGTGGGGGTTCCTTTCCTGTGTTCCATTTTCTCTCTGCGTTCCTATTGCATTCCTTCTTTTCCAACCCTTCTTCGCTTTGTCCTTGGCTAAAGGCTTCCTTTTCCAAAAATCTCAAATGGCGTTCACATTTCCCTAGTGTTTCCTTGTGTTCGTCAGAGTAGACTAGAAAAACAAATTCACGGACACGTGTATGTGTATAAGAAAGAGATTTATATACAAGAGCAGTTGAATATTGAGAAAACATCCCAGCCCACTCCAGATCAAGTCCATCAGTCCGATATTAGCCTATATGTCCAATTCTGATCTATAAAGTGCTCTTCAGACTCACGAAACACATGCAGTGACGCTGAATGCAGGGCAGTAGAAACATCTCAGAGCTGGCAGGAGTCTACATGTGGCTCCTCTAGTTCCCAGGGCTGCATCAGGGTATGTCCATGTCACATGTGGCTTCTCCTCAGGAATGTCTGCCAGGAAGTGAGCAGAGAGAGACAGTAGTGTCTCCCGCCTCCAAGGAGGAAATACCGGGGTTCCCAGAATTCTTAGGAGAAGGCCGTGCCCACACAGAGGCCTCATTGGCCATGATCCAATTGACAGACTAGACTGCACCTCTTCACTCTTAATCCTCTCAAGTCCCAAATTGACACCAGATTATGTAACTACCACATCCCCCTAGAGACCTTTCTATTACATGACTGAAAATTGAGCCGTGGGGGTGAGTTCATGTTCAGACACAAAAGGGGACTAAAGGCCCTGTCCTCCAGGTCCCACCTGTCTCTTGAGGACCAGTAAGCTTGGTATTTTTTTATATATACAAATCCATTCTATATTGTTGCTTAAAGTATGTTCTCTATATGCCAAACCCAAACCAAACCAAACTCTCTGCCATGGGGTCAGTTCTGACTCACAGTGACTTATAGGACAGGGTAGAACTGACCCTGTAGTTTCCAAGATTGTAGCATGAGTAGAAGGCTCCATCTTTCTCCCACCTATGTTCAAGATGTCAGAAAACTCAGGCTTAGGTGAAATTTTTTATGTAATGAAAGTTTCTCACTCTGTCTAGTTTTTCTGTTTGAGGTATTTGAGTTGCTATGAAGTTTTAATATCTCTGAGTGGCGCGAATGGTTAGGCAAATAGCTATAACCCCAAAGGTTAGCAGTTTGGATCCACCCAGAAGTAGCTTGAAAAAATAAAGGCCTGCCAATCTACTTCCAAAAAGTCAGCCATTGAAAACTCCCTGGAGCACAATTTCATCCACACATAGATGGTTTGCCAAAAAGCAGTCAGTTCAATGGTAGCTGGTTTGGTTTGTGCTTTATGTGGTTTGAACATAGTTGACGTTGCATGTAATCTGGTAATGGACCACACCTGGGAGGCTCCTACTAATTCCTTAAAGAACTGAGAGCAGGAGAGGTCGTAGAAGTGGAGAGATTCTACCAGGAACATAAGGTCACATCATTGCTTTGGAACATAAGTAAAGACTGATAGGTGAAAGCGAAGAATCCTCTAGCATCTTGTACTTCAGGCTGTGGTCCATAGATCAGTAGCATCAGCACCAACTGAGGACTTGTTAGAAACCCAGAATGGCAAGGCATTCAGACTTACCAAGTCAGGATCAGTATTTTAATAAGATCCCCACGGGTTATGTAGGCAGATTCAGGTTATAGAATCCTTGCTCCAGAAAATCCTTCAAGGGAAATCAGACAGCTACCTTGATTCTTCCAAACATTAAGTCTGTGTCAGTCCTCTGTGAATTTATGCTTACTTTGGTTCCTCGCACACCCCACAGAGAGTCGGACGGTCACTGACTGCACTCTGAGTTAGAAATGCTATCACTTCGCCAATTCCTGCATCCTAACCCATCGTTGTGTTTCCAGCAGCCACTCGGGATTATTAGGGAATGATGATTTTGTTCCCAGTGTAAGTTTAGCCATAAGGTAGACTACTGACTGTTGCCATCAATTCCCGTGAAGTCTGTAATTTCTTTGTTCTCCCTGTCCTATAAAACAGTTTACCTGGTAGTAGAAGGGTTAATTCATGAGTTGCAAAACTGGTTTCTTGTGTGCTGAGCAAGCTCATCCTTCTTGCTGAGAGGCGGTGAATCAGTACATAAAGGTCTGTGATTGATGTGCCTAACTTCAAAAGGCACAATGTTTATTTCTCAATGCCAGAGCCTCCTCTCTGAGAAGCAGGCCACTGGAGGGCGAGGGCTGGGCTCTGTGAAGCTGTATCCTCTCATCTCTTCCTACGGCTCTTCTGGTTCTTTTAAAGTGCACTCACTTGCACTTCTCCTGCTTCAGATTCTCAGTAGGATTTGACGAGCATGTTTGTATTAGTGTGATGGCGTGTTCTAAGATGCCTCTGCTACCCAATACTCACAACCAGACCAGTTGCAGTCCATTCTGACTAGTGACTCCCCCCACGGGTGTCAAAGTAGAACCGTGCTCCATAAATTTCTACAGCTGCTTGGTTAGAAATAGATCACCAGTCCTTTTTTTCAAAGTGCCTCTCTTTGGGTGCAGTCAAACTACAAACCTATCATTTTTCAGCAGCCGAGGAGCACGGTTACTATTTGCACCATCCAGGGCCTCCACCCAATACTTAATGCACATAAAATCAACTAGAGACTCCTTTCATTAGTGAGGTAGCCTCTTTTAAAGGTGTCCCTGTATTTCTGATCGCTTGAGTTACTGTAAATTATAGACAGTCTTTTGAATCTCCACCCAAGCAATGGCAATGATTGCCATGTTGTTTGGTATCCTGCTTGCAGAAGGGATTGCTCTCATGAGAGTGAAAGACATACCTTTCACACAAAAAGGCAAATGTGAAAATGCTTAGTTCAGAAAAGAAGACCGAAAGACATAAAGAAGAAAGGAAAGAAATCTAAGACATACTTTTATATATTCTCTTTTCCAGGCTCCAATATTGGGATATATATATTGGGATATACATATATATATGTATATACATGTATATATATATCCCAACTGCTTGTGTTACTTACGAACCCAAGTTACTGCTTATTAACTAATTCACATTTTCAGAAGATAACGCCAATAGTAAGCTCCTATTCACACATGTGAATTCGGTGTTCTTGGCCAGACTTCAGTAAGCAAAGTAATCAACATCTTCTAAATAGTCAAATCAGTTAGTGCTCAATGTAGTGTATGAGTCTATTGCATTTAAAAGTCAATGTCAAAAAAAAAGAAAAACAAAAATAGCAACAACAACAAAAATTCATGTCTTCCCTTTTATGAATGACGGTAATTGTATCAGTGTGTACCAAGGAGCTCCCAAAAGTTCATGTGAAAAGTCCCTTGTCTTTTAATTCCATTTGTACAGTCACTGCAAAAGCAGTGACCCTACAGTTACACCCTGCTTGGTTTTAGGGATCACTTTCAATGTAATGAAGTCAGAATGCATATAACAGAGCTTTTTAAAAGTTAATTATCAACAAATTCTAGCTGGTCCTTTAAAATGTGATTACTCTAAATGGTTAAATAAAAGGTTTGTCATTTCAAGATGACCTGCTTTTATATAAGAGAAGGTGTTTTTTCTAAAAGACACTGAAGGCAGCATTGCCATCAAAAACTTAAAGATCCCTAATTAGTAAGACAGCAAACACACCTGCTATAATTAGAACATCATTTGATTTCTTTTTTTTTAAACCTGCTATTGTCTGTGTGTGTGCATAAAAGCATCCAGGGAAAAGCTGATCGTTGTGCTGGAAGTTTCTGAGCAAGTTGCATGAAGAAGAAATGTAAGTGTATGGTAGTGTCTTTTAGAAGAATTAGTACTAGACACTTCCAAGGAGTGTGGAGATTAAAGATGTCCCAAATGTCCAAATCAAGTGGCTCCTTCCCAAGTTATTCCCAAGAACTCCACCATTTGGGCAGTCTGGGTTTTTGCTGGATTTATTAACTAGCCTTTGTCGGTCATGTGAGCCACCACTGTTTCCAAATCTGCCCGAGCCTGTTCTTCGGCGTTTGATATTAACGTAATATCACTGATGTAGTCTATCACTATGCTTGAGAGCTGCACCAATCCTTGTCTCTTCTAAGCCAACGCTGCTGGGGAAGCCTGGAGAGCTTAAATAACTGAGGCCATGTCGTGAAAGTACGGTGTAGCCTTCCCGTGTGGAAGCTCACTGACTGACCTTTTTCTGCCATTAGGATGGAGAAAGGGGTGTGTTCCAGACAAATCCCTGAGTCCCATCTCCTTTAGTCTGCACTGTTGACGTCATGCCTAGAACAGCTGAAGCCACAGGTGGCTATGTGTGTGTGTGTGTGTGTGTGTGTACCTCGATAATCTGTCACTCTCCAGTAGCCATCTGTCTTTTTCATAGGCCATACTGGATTGTGATGCGGAGAATTTGTTGGCACCAATGCTCCAGACTTTGGCAAATCTTTAATCAAAGTCATAACCTTTTGTCCTCCAGGTAGCCTTATAGTGTTCCAGATTACCAATTTGAGTGAGTTCATGCAATTTTATGGTTCCCATTTAGCATAGACTTTCACTACTTCAATTTTGAATATCTGGTAAAGGGAGTGTTCCCCAATTAGATACAGGATCCATACAAATAATACATTCAGCTAAGGGACAGACAACTCCTTCATATAAGATCTGTTTAAATCCTCCAATTTTCATCCAAAATTTCACCTCAGTCCCATCAGTTGTTGCATCTCTGTATCCCCCAAAGGTTACCTTAGGCCCCTTCAATATTTTGTTGGCAGGTTTATGGATCACAGTACACTGAACTCTTCTATTTGAGAGCTTGTGGTCATCTCTTTTAGAAGAAGGTCTCTTCCCTGTCCCCTATTACCCACCTATCTGCATATGGCAGGCCTTGGCCCCCTCAATCCTTATCTTTATCAACTAGTTGTGTGCCTGCTTCATGTGGTGCCCAAAATTCCCATCATTAAATGATTCCTGGCTGGATGCATAGAACACACATGTCTAGGACTCCGTAACACTGAGGAGACCAGCAGAAGTGTCCATTGGTCCATCCACCTCCTATAGTGCAGTATTCAAACCTTTGCATTAACTCCATCAATGCTGCTAAATTCAGACTATTTCTTAGTCATATACATATCTCTTGCCTACTGAGATAAGTTCTATCCCAATTGCCCCTCCCACTCTTCTGTTAAGTACCATTACTTTCTTGCATCTGTAAACCCATGCAAGGAATCTATGTCAACAACTATGACACTGTTTCTCAAAGTATTGTTTTTTTTTCACAGTAGTAAAGTTACATGGAATGTCCATGTAGAATAGTGGTTCTCAACCTGTGGGTCGTGACCCCTTTGGGAGTCAAACGACCCTTTCACAGGGGTCACCCAATTCATATCAGTAGCAAAATTACAGTGATGAAGTAGTATCAAAAATAATTTTATGGTTGGGGGGTCACCACAGCATGAGGACCTGTATGAAAGGGCCGAGACATTAGGAAGGTTGAGAACCACTGATGTAGAAGGAACCCCCTTGATTAGCATATCTGTCATGACCTGTCTTAGGGGCAAACTCCTGGGATACATATCCTGATCACCATATTGCTGCTCTAGTGTTGCTTCTATAAGCAATACATTAGCAGCTTCCTCTGGGAGAAGGACGTGGCTCTCCACTGTGGAGGAAGGAGTCGCTGAAAACCTTAGGCACAGCTACAGAACATTGTCAGATGCTGCAAGCCTAATGCATGGAAGCAGAACCTTGTCAGAGACATTGCAGGAGGGGGGCCCTCGAGTCCAGGGGCACTCAGAATGTGGCTGAGGAGGAGCTGATTTCTCTGAGTGGAGTCCACCATGGTAACGGAAGTAGGGTGAAGCTTGTGGGCAGGGTGTCTTCGGGATCTTCATTTGCTGATGGGGCGTAAAAGAAACAGCTGCAAAAATCTTCGAATGATCAGAATGTGGAACGTGGGAAGTATGGGTCTAAAAATTTGGAAGTGGTCAAAAATGAAATGGAACCCATAAAAATCAATATCCTACGCATTAGGGAGCTGAAATGGACTAGTATTGGAAAATTTGAATCAGAAAATCATATGATTTACTATGCTCAGAAGAACTAAACCAAGTGAAACGGTGCTGCATTCATTGTCAAAAAGGACATCGCAAAAGCAGTCATGAAGTACAAGGCTGTCTGTGATAGTATCATATCTGCATGCCTTCAAAGAAATCCAGTCAATACAACTATTATTCCAGTTTGTGCTCCAGCCACAAAATCCAGTGATGAAGAAATTGAAGTATTCTACCAATGACTTCAGTCTGAAATTGATTGAAATGCAATCAAGATGTATTTATAATTATTGATGATTGGAATGAAAAAGTTGGAAACAAAGAGGAAGGAACAGTAGTTGGAAAATAAGGTCTTGGTGATAAACATGAAGCTGGAGATCACATGATGACAAAAGGCATAGAAATCAAATGGACTAAATCTGTGGGAAGAGATGGTGGAGAGAAGACTCCACAGCAGCAGCTAAAATGAGACCGAGGAGAAGATCATCAACTGCTCATGTGTAAGTTCAAGTTCAAGCTGAAGAAAATTAGAATGAGTCCACGAGAACCAAAATACAGCCTTGTATCCCACCTGAATTTCTAGAAATCTCAAGGACAGATTTGACAGTGAATGCTAGTGACAGAATACTTGATGAGCCGTGTTGGAAGACATCAAGAACATCATTCAGAAAGAAAGCAGAAAGTCATTAAAAAGAAAAGATCAAAATAGCTGTCTGAAGAGACTGAAAACTGATCTAATCAAAGAATAGGTAAGAAAATAGAAGAAAGGGTGAAGTCAGTGAATCAAAAATAGAATAGAATAGAAAATTTCAAAGATAATGTCAAATATTATAATGAAATGTGCAAAGACCTAGAATCAGAAAACCAAAAGGGAAGAACACACTCAATAAATCTTAAATGGAAAGAACTCAAGAAAAAATTCAAGCCTCAAATTGCAATATTGAAAGATTCTATAGGCAAAATATTGAATGATGAAGGAAACATCAAAAGAAGATGGAAAGAAAAAAGAACTAGTCACCATTCCACCATTTCAGGAGGCAGCATATGATCAAGAACCAATGGTGTCAAAGGAAGAATTTCATGGTACACTGAAATCATTAGCCAAAAACAAGCTCCAGGGATTGATGGAATACTGATTGAAATGTTTCAACAAGCTGAGGAAGCACCGGAAGCACTCATTTGTGTATGGCAGGAAATTTAGCAGGCAGCTACCTGGCCAACTGAATAGAAGAGGCCCATAGGTGTACTCACTCCAAAGAAAGGTGACCCAAGGAAAGCTCAGACTATAGAAAAATATCACTGATATCACATGCCAGTAAAATTTTGCTGAAGGTCATTGTTGAAGGTCATCCAACAATGGTTGCAGAAGTACATTGACAGGGAGCTGTGAGAGGTTCAGACCAGATTCATAAGCGGACACAGGACAAGGGCTATCATTGTTGATGTCAGATGGATAGTAAGTAAAAGCAAAGAATATCAGAAAGATGCTTACTTTTGTCCATTGAATATGCCAAGGTCTTTCGCTGGGTGGATCATCACAACTATGGATAACCTGAGAAGAATGGGAATTCCAGAACACTTCAGAGGCGATTATCTGAACAAAACAAGGGGACACTACCTGGTTTATAATCAGGAAAGGTGTGTGACAGGTTTGTATCCTCTCACTATACATGTTCCATCTGTATGCTGAGCAAATCATCAGAGAAGCTGGCCTGTATGAAGAAGAATGTGGCATCAGGATCGGAGGAAGGCTTATAAATAACCTGGAATATGCACCTGACACAATCTTTCTTGCTGAGAGCAAGGAGGACTTGAAGCACTTGCTGATTAAAGTCAAGGGCTGCAGGCTTCAGTATGAATGACAACACAATGTAAAGAAGACCAAAATCCTCACAACTGGACCTAGAGGTAACATCATGATAAATCAAGAAAAGGTTGGAGTTGTCAAGAATTGTGTCTTGCTTAGATCCACAATCATTGTTCATAGAAGCAACAGGCAAGAGAACAAAAGACAAGCTGCATTAGGTAAATCTGCTGCACAGGACCTCTTTAGAGGATTGAAAAGCAAGTATGTTCCTTTGAGGACAAAGGTATGCCTGACCTAAGTCTTGGTAGTTTTAATTGCCTCACATACTTGTGCAAATTGGACGTTGAATAAAGATGCTCGAAGAAGAATGGATGCATTTGAATTGTGGTGCTGGAGAAGAATATTGAAAGTACCAGGGCGTGCTAAAAGGAGAAACCAATCTAGCTTCGATGAGGTAAGGCCAGCGTGTTCCTTAGAGGCAAGGATTGTAAGACTTCATCTTACATAGTTTGAACATGTTGTCAGGAGAGACCAGTCCCCGAAGAAGGACATCGTGTTTGGTAAAGTGGAAGGGCGGTGAAGAAGAGGCAGGCCCTTACAGAGATGCAACAGTGAGCTAAAGTACAGGAACAACTGTGAAGGTGGAGTAGGACAAGTCAGTTGGCCAAGTAGCTGTCTTCCTGCTGTAGTTCATATGAACCCTAGTAATGCTGACACTTGTATATTAAAGATAAACCTGGTATGTAGCCAACTTAAACTAATCTTTTCTTCTCTGATCAAGAACTTGAAATGGCCAGACCAGGCATTTTGAGTATTATTTCCTATCCATTGATGGGTCTGAAGTCATTGTGTTAACATGCAAATTGCACGTAATTAAAAATTCCATGGAAAGTCTCTTTATGATCCAAAACCTAAGACTCCTTGCATTTTTAGTGTGGTCTCCCTTTTCCTACAATGGAGGTCAACAAACATTTTCTGAAAATATATAGTTTTGGCTATTGAAGCCGTATGGTCTCTGTTGCAATTACTCAGGTCTGCTGCTGTAAAGTAAAATCGGTCACTGGCAATATGTGAATTAATGAGTGTACATTTTTTCCAATAAAGCTTATTTACAAAAACAGGGGGCAGAACTGATATGACTCAAAAATTGTAACTGAAAGTTCTAGAAGATTGGGATCTAAAATCTTCTTTGAAAATGGGAAGGATCGTGACATGAATAAAGGATGTTGTCATTAGGTGTTGCTAAGTCAGTGTCTAGTCACAGTGACCTCATTTACAACAGAGCAAAACCGTGCCCAGTCCTGCACCATCCTCACAACTGTCATCCGCCTTGATACCATTGTTGTAGCCACTGTCAATCCATTTCTTTGGGGGTCTTTGCTTTCTCAATTGCATCATTTAAATGAGGATCTGCTCTATGTTTATAATGTAAACACTTTTTTGTATCTTCTGGAAATTTTAGGGTCTTACTGGTAAATAAAATTAATTTCATCTAGCATCAGTAGCTATTTTTAAAATGCAAAGACATAAATCTTAAGGATTTCTTACACTCAATTTCAACTTCTAGAAATTTATTGGTTGGAAACTTTTAATGGAACTTCATTATTGTGATTTTTCATGTGACTTCAATTCATTCCCATAGGTAATAGGTATCACAAAATGTCATAAAATAGCACTTTTTAGTATGTAATCTCTAATTCAAACTTTTATATATGTCCTTTTGTTTTATAACGTTTCCAAGTAACTTAAGTTGTTGCACTATATTTCTCTTGAATGTTTTTTTCCCATTAGACAGGAGAGGCTGGGTGATGCTGTCGTAACACAGAACTATGCAAATTTTGGTGGCAGGATTATTCTCAGCTCTTTCTTTAAACAAGCAAGCAAACAACAACAAACTCTGCACATTCTAATTTCAATGCCCCTTTTTGTAAACCTGAAAAAATAACCCTTTACTGATTCCAAAAGGCATCCATCCAACCATGCCGGCTATCTCCAACATGTGTATGTTTCTGGTAGTTCAATTTCACCTTCGGGATTTTGTATTCTAAAAGCAACTGCATTTGCATTAGTATGCTAAATCTGCCTTTTCATACTACAAACAGCCTACACAAACTGTATATACCCTCAGAGATTCTAATTCCCACTTCCAAACTCAGAAATCCATGCTTCCCTAGTGAGAATCACTGCCAGAAAATGCTGTGAATGTAGCTTCAACCCTGGCAGTTAACCAGAGCAAATGTCCAGAGTGAAGGCTCGGATTAGAGAGGAGATTATGGTAACACCCTGCTACTTCTGGGTCTTACCTGGTGGTGTCGTAGATTACTTGTTGGGCTGCTAACCGAAAGGTCAGCAGTTTGAATTCCCCAGGCTTCTGGGCAGGAAAAGAGGGACACTTTCTGCTCTTGGAAAGATTGATAGTCCGAGAAACCCAATAGGGTGGTCCTATCAACTCTTGAGCACCACATTTGATTTTTTTTTT
>NW_022103920.1:27491136-27500405 GCF_000313985.2 Echinops telfairi
TGTGAAGGGGAGTGGATGTAGTGGAGACCCAAAACCCACCTGTAAGGTAATTGGACAGTCCCTCACAGAAGGGCCACATGGAAGGGATGTAAATCCAGGGTGGAGTATAGCATTGATGAAGCATATACCTATACTCTAATTCTTTAATATTTCCTTCCCTTACTATTATGGTTTTTATTTGTTTTACCTCATTAATCATGTTAGACTTGTGTATGTCCATCGGTGAATTGAAGATAATTTGACACACAAAAGCCCACATAGATAACCCTTCAGAAACACTAACAGGAGGAATGGTTCCCTCAGGGCACGGGAAGAAAGTGGTAGGGAGCTGACAGCATTGATGACTGTATAAGCCCATTCAACTGCAACAGAATCGTGTGTGCATTGATATAGTGGATTGTGTAAGATACGGCAAAATAAATAAATAAGGCTTCCTGGGTGGGGGGTGGGAGGAAGGGAGGGGATAAAGGAGAGCTGATATCAAGGAGTTCAAGAAGAAAGTAAATATTTTGAAATGGACTGTGGTAGGAATTGTACAATAATGCTTGGTGTGATTGAACTATGGAATGTTATGATACTTATAAGCACTCCCAATAAAATGATTTTTAAAAATTATCATGCTATAACTAATACATTGTAAGTCTGGCTTTTTTGTTTGTTTGAGTATTGTTGGTTGTTGCTTTTTTTTTTATTATTTCTGTCTAGAGGGGGTCCATGCAAAATCGTGAGCATTCATTCCTAGGACTTGCTAAGCTGATGAAAAGTTGCATCCCTTTTCCTGAGTGCTAAGACTGTGAGAGCAGAGGATTCCTCTCTTCTGATGGCCCTGCGGGCACTTCTGGTTCCACTCACGTTGGTGACAGCATGTTACTGGCAGCCAGCTTTGGCAGGCTGGCTCTCCTCACTGAAGGTCCTTGAGAGGAGGTGGTCTCATTGGCCCTTGGTGTGCCTTTTCCTGTGGAGATGTCTGCTGCACAGGAGAGACTCCACTTCCAGGATGCCCTAGCAGGACCCAGTGAGACCAGGCAGGGTTCCCAGGGTCCTCTTTAAGAGCATTCTTAAATGGCTATATGGTCATTTCAAAAATCTCCCTGGGCTCAGACAGGAATTAGGAGTGTGTGGAAAGGGGAAAGAAATTGTTGGTATTTATAAAACAAAGAGGTACTTGGCAGAGATTTTAAATTATAGGTTAAGAAGAAATACCCCACACCCTGCTCCCCAATGAGACAGGAAGGCTTAGTAGTTGTGAGCAAGAGCCAGAAAATAGAGAAAGAAGGAAGGGAGGATGGGAGGGTCTGAAGATTGTTGTTAGCACTATGTTAGTCCAGGTAGCCTAGAGATACAAACCTATGGACACACATATGTGCAATAAGGGAGAGGTCTATATCCAAGAACAATTGTTCATTAAGAAACCATCCCAACCCAGTCCAGTCCAAGGCCATACGTCTGATATTAGCCCATATGTCCAATACCAATCTATAAAGTCTTCTTCAGACTCACGAAACACATGCAATGAAGCCAAATGCAGGATGATCACAGGCCAATGGGTAGAAAGTCTTTGGGTCCAGTGGCGTTGTAAGCATCTCAGTTCTGGCAGGGGGCTCTCTGTGGCTTCTCCGGCTTCAGAGATCTGGTTGCATCCATGTGGCTTGTCCGGCTCAGGGCACTAGGTAGTTCCATGTGTCTTGTCCGCTGCAATGTCTCCCAGGGAAGTCAGGTAGTGAGAGAGAGTATCTCCGGCCTCCAAGGAGGAAATACCAGATTTCCCAGAAATCTCAGGAGAAGGCCATGCCCACACAGAAGCCTCATTAGCTATGATCCAATTGATAGACTAGACTCCACCCCTTCCCTCATAATCCTCTCAAATTGACAATTCTGTAACTACCACAGGCACCATCAAGTTGATTCCAATTCAGAGGTGCTATGTATCATAAAACAAAACACTGATGCAGCAATTGTAATGTTTGTGCCCATTGCAGCCACTGTCAACCCATCCCTCCAGGGCCTTCTTTTTCTGTGCCCACCTCCGTGGTGAAGCATGGTGTCCTTTCTCAGGGACTGGTCTCTCTTGATAACATGTCCAAAGGAGGTGCGGTGAAGTCTCATCCTTGTTTATAAGGAGCGTTCTTGTCTGATTTCTCCCAGGCAAATCCCTAGAAATACTCAGGAAGCTTCTGGAGATACCAGAGTTATATGGGATGAGGGCTCACGATTTTATTTTAATGTTACAGGAAGATGAGATAAAAGTGGAAGTACCAGAGTTGCATTTATGTTTGGAGGGATAATGTGTGACTTGCAATACAGTTAGAATCCAGAGACCATCTGGATTGTGGTTTCATCTATAAAGTTAGAAGATGGAAGAAAACCAAGGTTGCTTTTGTTCAAGAATTCTGTGATTTTCCTAGATTTTTAAAAGTCCATGCAATCAGCCAACAATTTATAAACAAATGCTTATCAAGCCTACATGGTGTGTGAGTTCTATATATGCATAAGTTGCAAAAAACAGAATATAGACATGTCTGCAAGGGGCTTAAATTTATTTAGGCATATGAGGCAGGCATGAATTACATATTTTTCCATTAAAACAGGGATAAGGAAAACATACTTGTGGATTAACAACTGATTTTATAAAGTTTTATTAGACCACAGCCATTCTCATTCATTCATATATTATTTTTGACTGCTTTTATGTTGCAATGGCAGAGTTGAGTAATTGAAACAGATCACAAGATACACATGTTATCTGATGCTCTAAAGTGTTTCTCCAAGTCGACAAAATTGCCCCCTGGGAGGTACTAGGTCTCTAGTGGGCTGCAAAAGCAGATACCCACAGAACGGACCACCCATTGCTCCTATGGAAGTTCAGGATAAAACTGATGAAAATTAAAACCAGAGCCAAAATAGGACCTTGAGTAGATCCCACCTGGATTTCTAGAGCATCCCAAGTATAAATTTGATGCACTGATCATTAATGAAAAAAGACTTGATGAGCCTTGTGAGGAGACATCAATACATCATTTATGAATAAAGCAAAAGGCCATTAAAAAAACAAGAAAGAAAGAAAATATCAAGGTGAATGTCAGAAGAGACACTGAAACTTCATCGTAAAGTAGCTAAACGCAATGGAAGAAATGATGAAGTCACAGAGTTGGATTGAAAATGTCAAGGGGCAGCTCAAGATCATTATCAAAAAAAATGAGGAGCCGATACCAAGGGCTTAAGTAGAAAGCAAATGTTTTAAAATGATGATGGCCACAAGTGGCAACAAATGTACAACAAATGTTTTGAGAATGATGATGGCAACAAATGTGTTTGACACAATGAATGTATATATGGATTGTGATACGAGTTGTACGAGCCCCCAATAAAATGATTATATTAAAAAAAGATCATTATTTTATTATAATGTATCATTATCCAAAAATTGTAATGAAATGAGCAAAGACCTAGAATTAGACAGCCAAAAGGAAAGAACACGCTCAGCATATCTTAAATTGAGAGAACTCAAGAAAAACTTCAAGCCTCAAGTTGCAATATTGAAGATTCTATAGGCAAAATACTGAATGATGGAGGAAACATCAAAAGAAGATGGAAAGAATGTATAGAGTCACTATATGCCCCCCCCTTAAAAAAAGAAAAACTAGTCGACATTCCACCATTTCAGGAGGCAGCATATGATCAAGAACCAATGGTGTCAAAGGAAGAAGTTCAAGGTACACTGAAATCATTAGCTAAAAACAAGCTCCAGGAATTGATGGACTACCGATTGAAATGTTTCCACAAGCCGATCAAGCACCGGAAGCACTCACTTGTCTACCTGGCCAACTGGATGGAAGAGACCCATATGTGTACTCACTCCAAAGAAAGGTGACCCAAGGAAAGCTCAAACTATAGAACAATATCACTGATATCACATGCCAGTAAAATTTTGCTGAAGATTATCCAACAATGGTTGCAGCAATACATTGACAGAGAGCTGCCAGAGGTTCAGGCCAGATTCACAAGAGGGTATCATTGGTGACGTCAGATGGGTAGCAAGTAAAAGCAAAGAATACCAGAAAGCTGTTTACTTGTGTTCCATTGAATATGCCAAGGTCTTTCACAGGTGGATCATCACAAACTATGGATAACCTTGAGGAGAATGGGAATTCCAGAACACTTCCTTGGGCTCGTCGGGAACTTATACATGGATCAAGAGGCGGTTGTGCAGAGATAACAAGGGAATACTGCATGGTTTAAAATCAGGAGAGGTGTGTGACAAGCTTGTATCCTCTTCCCATACGTTTTCATTCCGTATGGCTTATATGACGAGAAGCTGGCTTATATGAAGAAGAATGTGGCATCAGGACCAGAGGAAGGCTTCTCAACTACGTTCCATATACAAATGCTTGCTGAAAGTGTGGAGGACGTGAAGCACTTGCTGATGAACACCAAAGATTGCACCCTTCAATATGGATTACAACTCAATGAAAAGAAGACCAAAGTCCTCACAACTGGACTAATAGGTAACAGCATGATAAATGGAGAAAAAGCTGAAGTTCCAGGATTTTGTCTGGTTTGGATCCACATCCATGCTCCTGGAAGCAGTAGTCAAGATATCAAAAGACGTGTTGCATCAGATAAATCTGTTGCACAGCCCTCTTTAGAGTTTTGAAATGCAAGGACGTTATCTTGAGGACCAAGGTGAGCCTGACCCAAGCCGTGGAATTTTCCATAGCCTCATATGCATGTGCTAGTTGGGCACTGAATAAGGAAGACCCAAGAAGAATCAATTCATTTGAATTGTGGTCCAAGGAAAGTACCATGGACTGCGAAAAGGGCACATCGATCTGTCTGGGAAGAAGCCAGAGTGCTACTTAGAGGCAAGGATGGGGAGACTTCTTACATACTTCCTACATATTTTCAGGAGAGACCAGTCACTGGAGAAGGACATTATATGTGGTAAAATAGAGGGGCAGCAAAAAGAGGAGGGCCATCACGGAGATGAACTGACCCAGTGGCTGCAACACTGGGCTCACGCAAAGGACAGAGCATGAAAATGGAGCAGGAGTGAGCGCTGTTTTCTTCTGCTTTTAGGTTGCTAGAGGGTGGCACTGACTCCATGGAGGCTGATGGCAGCAACAACACTTTACCCTGGAATATGGGCTATCGCACAAAAACCTTTCATTGAGTAGAATTGTTGTTGTTGAAAAGGGGGTGGTATGCTAAATAAGTTTGGAAACCTCTGCTGTTTGTCAATCAAAATATTAAAAAAAATTTTTTTAAGCCACTGGGGAAAATACGAGTACGATTTACTTTTAAGTGGATGACAAAAAATGGTAAAACTATCAGAGGGGACCTGCAGACCTTGCCTGTGAAAACTTTCAGGGGTCCCTGAAGCTGGGCGCCCCCAAACAGAACGAGTATAAGCAAGAGAATCTATCATTTGTGAGAAACTTCTGACAATAATTACACATTGTTCTTATTGTGTTCCTGTATTCTGTTTACCAGGCTGCCCCTCAAAATAACGTATGTGGCAATATCTGATTCTTTTCAATATTGTTCACAATGTGGTTCCAAAATCACCGCTGGTCCGTCTCCATCTTTTCTCTCATAATGAACCAGGAATGATTGCTGCACAGATATTTTTAATAATTGAAGATACGTGATTCACGCTGAGGATAATTAGAGGAATATATGAATGCATTACAAGAGAAATTAAGATAGAATAATCTAAGCTGAAAATTCAATATTTATTGTATTTCAATGGAGGGTTTTCTAATGCTATTTGTGCTCTTTTCATAAATGTATTTTATTAACCACAGTAATTTTGACAAATGAAAAGATTTGAAGGCAAATGGCCATTGCTACACTTCTGAGGCCTAATTATTTTTCTCACTGTGTAAAGCTCTGGGACTGTGATGAAGCACTTGTCTGTATTTTGGGTGTCCTTAAATGCCTGTCAGTGCCTGGGGCCCTTGAGAAACCAGGAGGTCCCTCTTGGTAGGCTACTCACCCTGTTTAGTCCTCCCCAACAATACCCCATGTTCCCCAATTTCCTTGCTCTTCTCCAAGTTTATTTTCTTGTATTTTCTTAATATTTTGTATCTGACTGTCTTGCTAGCTGCTTGAAGGCAATTATGAACAGGGTTACTGAAGCTTGTACTAAATGTCTGCTGCTGTTATGATCTAGCACTGAGATAAGGAGGTAACACATACTATACCTGACAATGGGCTGGGCCCAAGGGCAGGAGGAGGGATAGCAGTTTGGGGGCAGCTGACTGGTTTCAGCAGCTGAGTGGTCCCTGAGCGACTGACGTCAGAATCTCTTAGGTTGGTTATTAAAAACAAGCAACAGTTCATCTTGGAAAGAGGCTGGGAAGTCACTTGGAATCTGCATTTTTGAAAGCTTCTAGATATTCTTCTGTGCATCAAAATAAAATGAAAAGAAAAATCCCAAAGCAGTTACATTAGGTTGTCTCAGTTCACGATGACGTCCGTGCCTTAGAGCAGAGCTGTGCTCGGGCAGCCTTGTCATGGCTATGATCCTGTGGAGGGACATCGCTTTTCTCCTGAGTCACCTCTGGGGTGGCTTGAACCGTGCATCTCAAACAACACAAAAGCCTGGTTCTCAGGTTGGTTCTGACGCCCGTGTGTCAGAGTAGAACTGTGTTCCCAGGGATTGCAAAGCTGTGACCTTTCGGAAACAACCACCTTTCTTCCAAGCTCTCTCTGAATGGGTTCAAACCATCAACCTTTTACTCCGTGAAAGTCCTTGTAACGCCCAAGGACTTCACATTAAGGCTGAGGGGAGAGAATTCCTAGATTTGGGAACTACTCCCTCAGTCAGAGGTTGAAAACTGACAGCGTGATAGATTTTTACATGCACATATGTTTTTAAACTTGGGAAAAGTTCCCACTAACATAACATTTTCTTCCTTTTATTGAAAAATTAGAAGCTCTGTCAGCTGTATTTCTCAATTCAAAAAGATAGTTTGCTTCCCTGTAAATGAAATGGGACTTGTGGTTTCCTGACAGCTCAATTGTCTCAATTCTCAATTGTCTCAATTCCCAATTGTCTTCCATCCTTGCTGGAGATGCTACCTGCAGGCTCTTGTAACTATTGGTTTCATGACTATATTCTAGATTCAAGTAGATAATCACATTACAATAAAAGGCCTATTAAAATAAAAGCAAAATCACAAATGAAAGCGACAACTCTGTTAATGTAATCAGGGTCCCCAGTAGTATTAGGCTGGGACCTAATTTCATGCCTGACTTTTGAAAGGTCTTAGCAAATGGAAGTTTTCGTTTGTGGGGCAGGGAGTGATCCAGATATTTGGGGTCGGGGTCACTTTAAGTGTTCTGGTTTGTGTAGGTGTGCTTAGATTAGGCTGTTGGAATACAGAAAAGAGAAAAATAGAATTGATATCACCTTTAAGTCTTTTCATACTAAATCTAGAATTTCTATAGCAATTGTCACCATGGTGTCTTGATGTGTTCTGACAGGGGAAATTTTACTTTAAAAAAAAACCTGGCAATGAGGGAAAGAGACACTGCTTCCATGCTTTAACTCTGGAGGCATTTGCTCAAGAATATCTGTGTCTATGCAGGACCGAAGCTCTAACTTAGTCTGACTGGTCTCAGGACTGTCAGTTATCCTTAACGATGAGGCTGATGGTAGCCAACTCAAAGCATCCATTTTGAGTGCCAGAAGGCAATACAAGTTCATAATACTATTTGCATCACTCTTTTTAGCATTGGAAGCCCTGCATATATTAATCCCATTTACTCCTCACAACAAACCCGTGAGATAAGTATTGAAATGATCATTTCTATTTCATCGGGATGAAAGAGGAGGGACTGGCTTCTGGTGTCATGGAACTCTTGCTCCAATTTGAGTAGGTCTTTCCATACCACATTCCCTGCACTTCAAACTACCATTCGCGTTTTTAACTCTTGCTCCGCTCTTCTGACTGATGGCAGAGGGTGCTATTTTCATAGGCCTCCAAGTCGTGCCCCTGAGGTTGTGCACTGTGGGTGGTTCTGGCTCTCTTACAAATGGGAAATGTTCACCTGTGGGATGTTCTGTGGACATATGATCTGCAACAAGCTTTGTGCAAATCACAGTGGGCTAGTTTTAAAAAAAATCCCTTTTTCTCAGACTCATTACAGCATATTCAAAGTCTAGTGAATGAGATGGTAGAGAAATGACCTTGAATCGGATTTCATTTTCAGTGCCCGAAAGTAAAACAGAGCATACTTTTTATTTTTATTTCATTCTGATGATGATGCCTATGACTAATGACAAATTGCCTTGGGCAAACTTCAGAACTGATTAGAACAAACCACTATGCAGGATCATTCAAAAGTGAAGCACTGGTATACCCACCCCACACACATTGCCTTGAATGATCTGCTACTTCTTTGTGCCCTAGAGATGAGCACTTGCCCTTGAGTTGAGCTGGTTGATCTAATAGTCACCTGGCGAGCAGAGGAAGAATGAGCTCTTTTACAACAGATGTGATAGCCCAGCAGCTTTATAATACGTTGCTAGCATGCATCTTGGACTCTTTGGGGGGTGAAAGTGGTTATGCGCTGAGCCGATAACTGAAAGTTTGGAAATGAGTCTGCTCAGATGTCACTCCAGTGAAAGGGCTGATTATCTTCTTCTGGAAAATGACCTGGAGATCTACTGCCAAAATAACCAGGCATTGAACCTCGGTGGAGTACACACGAGACCCCGTGGCTTCTATTTGAAGTCAGCTGTTTTTTCCACAGACGAGATAATAAAGACCTAGTATTTGCCCAAGGTCACACAGCTAGAATGAGAGTCTTAGTCAGCTAACTGTCATTTAATTGCTACTCTTCAGTGTGCAATCTGTTTCGTTTGCCTTGTTCTGGGGAGGGGAGCATGTGGTGATCTTTAAATTCTCTCCTCAGCAAGACCGTATTTACTCCAGAAAACCCAAATTTCAATTCCTAAAAATAAAAGGTTATCTATCTATATCACTTAATGCCTCAAATTGGTCACATATTTCACCTTAAGAAATATGATCCCTCTCAACTAGCTAGGGTGAGGCTCTTAAACCATGAATTCTATGGTAGAGGTTGGGAATATGTATGTATGTATGCATGTATAAAGTCATGCACTGCATAGCACTCATGTGGGCAACATCCTACCAGATATATATACATCTATGGTCCCATAGGTGAGAACAGAGTTCTGAAATCTGGATCAGAGAAAGGGACATAGCCAATACCACAGCTTCCCACATACTGCATGTAAT
>NW_022103920.1:27500823-27502117 GCF_000313985.2 Echinops telfairi
TGTTTGACTTTGACTGCTGCTTCCAGGAGCATGAATTGTAGATCCCAGCAAGATGTCCATTTCCCAACAGTTGGTTCCACTCCATTAATTTGAATAAATATGTCTTGAGTGTCTTTAGGTCCTGGGTATGGTACCAAGTATTGCAGACAAGAATCAATGATCTCATCGACCCACTATTCTACCTGAAGTCCAGAATTTCTGCAAGAAGTTCCTAGTATCTTAGTACTAGTATCTTGGACCTTAAGATGCATTTGTTCATTGAAACATCCATTTAATCATCATTGACGTTTAACTGAGGGGAACTTAAGACATTTCCACTCTTCTGTTCTTCCGTACTACATCTCTAAATATTCTCTTTTTTCCTGAAACTTAAAAAGGCATGCTACTCTCTGAATATAAGAATAATTCTGTTGCATTTTGAACAGTTGGTAGAGTGAAGGCTTCTATAATGATAGCTCCTTTATTGCAGACTGGGTCTATAATCTGCATTGATAATGCCCAATCATTTCAGGAGGTAATATATGATCAAGAAGCAATGCTATTGGAGGAAGAAGTCCAAGCTACCCTACAGGCATTCGAGTAACAAACCAGGCCCCAGGACTTGACTGGAATACCTGCCAATGAAAATGTTTCCCAAAGCTGAAGCAGCACTGGAAGTGCTGTGCTAACCAACGGACCAGAAGAGATCCATATTTGTGTTCATGGCACATAAAGATGATCCAAAAGAATGTGAGACAGAGCAATATCATTACACTCACATGAAAGTGCAGTTTTGCTGAAGGTAATTACAAGATGGCTGCAGAAACGGCCACACATTCTATTTGGATTCAGAAGAGGATGTGTGACAAGGGATATCACTAATGTTACAAATAGATCTTGGACTAAAGCAGAGAGTTTCACACAGATGTTTGCTGGTGTTATATGTCCAATACAAAAGCATTCAACGGTGTGGGTCCTAACAAATTATGGATCACATTGCAAAGACTAGGCATTCCAGAACAGTTCGTTGTGCTCATGCACAACCTGTGCATAGACCACATCTAGAAACAGGGGGTGTGGTGTGGTTTTATCAGGAAAGATGCATGCCGGGGTTGTATCCTTCCATCAGACTTATTCAACCTGTACGCGGGGCAAACACGTTTTAAAACTGGACTATTTGAAGAAGAACATCATTCTTAAAACATTTTCTTTCTACTTGAGCCCTTGGTTTCAGCTCCTCATTTTTTGCCCCTCCCTCCCTCACGAACTCTTGATAATTTATACTTTTTTTTTTCATGTCTTTCACTGTCTGATG